>NC_090447.1:872922759-873223099 GCF_031143425.1 Pleurodeles waltl
GTCTGGAAGAGACAATGGCTCGTGCGTCTGGGGAAAGGGCCCCTTCCTTCCTATCGGAGGAATTGGAGAAACTTGTGGATGGGGTCCTCCCCCAGTACACGCTACTCTACGGTCCTCCACACAAACAGGTAAATACACTGGGAGCATGCTGTATGGGCTATGCCTATGTGGAGTGGGGTGGATGAAAGATGGGGGGGGAGATTGAGGCGTGCATGAAACGACAGTGAGTGCATGTGCATCATGGCAAGGGTAGGGATGGGGGCCAATGACTGTGACGGTGCATTTGGTAATAACTTTTATTTTCCCCCTGTACATTTCATGTAGGTCAGTGCCCACCAGAAAAAAGATATTTGGCGTGCCATCGCCAAGGACGTCCGGACCCTGGGGTTCTACCACAGACGGAACACCCACTGCCATAAGTGATGGGAGGACAGTTGCTGCTGGAGCAAGAAGACGGCGGAGGCCCAGCTGGGGATGGCCTCCCAACATGGGAGGGGTGCCCGTCGCACCATGACCCCCCTGATGTTCAGGATCCTGGCGGTGGCGTACCCGGAGTTGGATGGGCGCTTGGGGGCATCACAGCAGCCACAAGGGGGTGAGTACACTCTCATTCTGCTGATTTTGCGCGCAGTGGAGGTGTCTGGGTGGGGGAGGTGGGCTGTGGGTTTCCCTAGGCCAGGGCAAGTTTAGTAGGCAAGGTCCCCTTGTTCTGGCAGACCCTGTGGCACCCCACCCCACCTGTGTACAGTGCCAAGTACACCTAGTCAGGCTCCTGTGTCATCCATGTGTGCAGATGTCATCCATAGCCTTGTAGGTCATGTCCCAGGGATTGAACAGAGGAGCCCAAGTGCGCGGTGTAGTGCAGGGGGCTTCTGTGTCTGTCGTGTCCGCCAACAGTAGCGGTAATGCATGCACTCAACATGTCTTTCATCTGTCGTCCCCCCCTTTTTGTGGTCTCCCTGTTCTTGTGTGCATTAGCATCATCAGGCGGAGGAGCAGTGGCACTGGAGCACGAGGGAGCTGCATCCCACATGGCCCTGGAGGGCGAGACAACGCACTCGGAGTTCACCAGTGGGACGGAGGGTGAGGGGAGCTCCACGGCGGGGACAGGAGCTGACACCAGTGACATGGACTCGTCCTCTGATGGGAGCTCCCTTGTGGTGGCAGCAACATCTGTGCACCCCGCATCTACAGGTACAGCCGCCACCCCCCCACCAGCACCGCCCTCCCAGCAGCCCCTCAGCCTTTGCCCCGTGCCCGCTCACCCAGGAGGGTGGGCATTACCTTCACCCCTGGCACCTCAGCCCCTGCCCCAGTCACCCCTGCTGCCCTCAGTGAGGAGGCCATTGACCTCCTCAGGTCCCTCACTGTTGGGCAGTCTACCATTTTGAATGCCATCCAGGGTGTAGAACGACAGTTGCAACAAACAAATGCATTCCTGGAGGGCATTCGTTCTGGTCAGGCGGCCCTTCAGCGACCTTTTCAGACTCTGGCCTCAGCACTGATGGCAGCCATTGTCCCTGTCTCTAGCCTCCCCCCTCCAACTTCCTCCACCCAGACCCAATCCCCTCTACCTCAGCCTATCCCAAGCACACCTTCAGACCAGCATGCACACACATCAACACACAAGGGAAGCTCAGGCAAACATAAGCACCACACATCCTACAGGCACTCACGCAAGCATCCCACACATACAGACACACCAACATCCACTGCCTCCACTGTGTCCCCCTCCTCCTCGTCTCCCTCCTCCCTCCCAGTCTCGTCTACACTCACACCTGCATGCACTACATCTACAGCCACTACTGCCATTACCAGCACACACACCACCACACCCCGCTCACGTGCAGTCACCACCCCCACTGCCATTCACACGTCCCCTGTGTCCTCTCCCAGTGTTTCTGTGACGCCACCTCCCAAGATACACAAACGCAGGCATACACCCACCCAACAGCCATCCACCTTACGAAAGCCTCCAGCGCATGCACCTTCACCCAAAGTAACCAAACGAACACCTCCTACAACCACAACCTCTTCCTCCACTCCGAAACCCCCTCCAGCTACCCGTCCCAGTGTTTCCCAAAAACTTTTCCTGTCCAACCTTAACCTCTTTCCCACACCTCCCCCAACCCGTCCGTCTCCTAGGGCCCGACTCTCCAGGTCCCAACCTAGCACCTCAGCCACAACATCTCCAGGACCAGTGGTGCCTGTAGTCACCGGAATCTGGAGTGCACCGGCCACCAGGGCAGCCAGTGTGGCACGGAGCCACAGCATGGACACTCCCCCACCTGTGAAGCATCAAAAGTTGGCCAGTGCCCGGCGGGAGAGGGGGAAGACTCCAGCCACCAAAGCCGCCCCCAGGAGTACAGGTGGGAGTGTGGAGTCAGCTGCGACACCTTCCAAGGTGGGGAAGGGCCACAAGAAAGTCAGCAGGTCTGGCAAGAGCAGCACGGCGGAGAAGACCGCCATCATCCGTGCTGCCCAGGAGGCCACCGCCATCATCCCCCCTGCCCAGGAGGCCACCGCCATCATCCCTGCTGCCCAGGAGGCCACCACCAGCACCTGCCCTGCTGCCCAAGAGGCCACCGCCACCGCCACCAGCCCCGCTGCCCAGGAGGCCACCGCCATCATTCCCGCTGCCCAGGAGGCCACCGCCAGCACCTGCCCTGCTGCCCAAGAGGCCACGCCACCAGCCCCGCTAGGCCAGAGAGGACCGCCAGCACCAGCCCCGCTGGCCAGAGAGGACCGCCAGCACCAGCCCCGTTGGGCCAGACACGACCGCCAGCACCAGCCCCGCTGGGCCAGCGAGGACCGCCAGCATCAGCCCCGCTGGGCCAGAGAGGACAGCCAGCACCAGCCCCGCTGGGTCAGACACGACTGCCAGCACCAGCCCCGCTGGGCCATGAAGGACCGCCAGCAGCTGAGTCACTGCAAAGGACCCCACCGCAACAAGCACCGCTGAAGAGGGCACCGCCGCAACAAACACCGCTGAACAGGTCACCGCCGCAACAAGCACCGCTGAACAGGGCACCGCCGCCACAAGCACTGCTGAACAGGGCACCGCCGCCACAAGCACCGCTGAACAGGTCACCGCCGCCACAAGCACCGCTGAACAGGGCACTGCCGCAACAAGCACCGCTGAACAGGGCACCACCGCCACAAGCACCGCTGAACAGGGCACCGCCGCCACAAGCACCGCCGAACAGGGCACCGCCGCAACAAGCACCGCTGAGTGCCAAGGGCACTGACGCTACTGAGTCCGTCATGAGCAGGATGAAGCACTCTGGGCACCAAGCCCCCTCCAGAACCATTGGAGATTGACATCAACTGCCTCAGTATTTGGCAGGATGAAGCACTCTGGGCACCAAGCCCCCTCCAGAACCAGTGGAGAGATACATCCACTACCTCAGGATGAAGCACTCTGGGCACCAAGCCCCCTCCAGAACCAGTGGAGAGATACATCCACTACCTCAGTCCTTGGCAGGATGAAGCACTCTGGGCACCAAGCCACCTCCAGAACCAGTGGAGACTGTCATCCACTTGAGAGACTGTGGCTTTGCACTCCCCAGGATTGAACAGTGGGCAAACCACCTACTGTAGAGACTTGAGAGACTGTGGCTTTGCACTCCCCAGGATTGTACAGTGGGCAAACCACCCACTGTAGAGACTTGAGAGACTGTGGCTTTGCACTCCCCAGGATTGAACAGTGGGCAAACCACCCACTGTAGAGACTTGAGAGACTGTGGCTTTGCACTCCCCAGGATTGAACAGTGGCCAACCCACCCACTGTAGAGACTTGAAAGACTGTGGCTTTACACTCCCCAGGATGAAGCAGTGGGCAAACCACCCACCGTAGAGACTTGAGAGACTGTGGCTTTGCACTCCCCAGGATGAAGCAGTGGGCAAACCACCCACTGTAGAGACTTGAGAGACTGTGGCTTTGCACTCACCAGGATTGTACAGTGGGCAAACCACCCACTGTAGAGAGTTGAGAGACTGTGGCTTTGCACTCCCCAGGATTGAACAGTGGGCATGTGGCCCCCTCGTGGATTTGGCGTCGTGCACTCAACCGGCTGAGGTGCCCCCCTTTTCCCTCCCCCAGAGGTGCCTGTTTTATTGCTATCTGATGCCCCTGGAGTGTTCTCTCCGTCATGGTCGGGGATCTTGTGTGGGCCTCACCCATACCATGTGGGCCCAGTGTTCCACAGACTTCAATGGAGGACTACCTGGACTACTATTCTTGGTGTATATTTTGTTTATAGTGTATATATGTATATTTTTGCGTACTGCATTTTAATATATTACAATGGTTACACTCATTTTCTTTGGTCTTTGCATTCTTCCGGGTGGGTTGGGGGGTGTAACTATAATGTATCATGGTGTATTAGTGTGTGTGTTGTCGTGGGTGAGGGTGGGGTGGGGGTGTTGCGTGTTGCATGTGTGTGTCCCTGTTTTTTCCCTCCCACCTCCCCTGTGTCGTAGGTGCAGTACTCACCGTGGTCTTTGCCGCCAGCGTTCGTGCTCCTGGTAGAGGAGCAAGAAGATAAGGGCTGGCAGGTCTGCAGCTCTGGCTCCATGGCGTCCTGGTTCCTCGTGGGGTGTGTAGAGGTGAGCGTTTTCCCTTCGAAATCCTGTTTCCGCCGTGTTTTTGTCCGCAGTGAATCCGCCCCGGAAAAGGTGGCGGATTGGTAGGTTGTGATACTGTGGGCGGTACCTTGTCCTCAGCTTGTCTGTTGGCGGTGACTGCCAAGCTGTTTGTTTGTACCGCCGTGGCGGTCAGAGTGTAAAGGTGGCTGTCTTTGTTGGCGGTTTCTGCCACGGTCGTAATTCCAATTTTTTTTACCGCCGGCCTGTTGGCGGTCTTACCGCCGCTTTAATACTGTCCGCCAGGGTTGTAATGACCACCATAGTGTTGTAGAGTGGAGTATCACTGTTTGTGAAAACACAGTGCATGGTAAAGTGTTGAGTTCTAGTTAGTGTGGTCTAGTTAGTGAGCTGAAAAGAGTGTGTAATGAGGTCTGCTATAATAATTTGAAAGTAATGGATAAACTATAAATGAAAGTTAAAACTATAACTTTAGAATTTGTAAAGTTTGTGTAGTTTGAGCTTGGTTTGTATTGGGAAAATAATTTTCCTAACTATAACTAAAATATAACTAAGCTTTAACTTGCATTTTTTAAATTGAATTTCAGTGTTTCTTTTTAATTTACAGTAAAAATGTATTTAAAACAGTAGAGTCCAGTGTCTCAATTGGAGAGCTGTTATGTGGAATGTCACACAGTACAGTGGAGGAGAGTGTTGTAAAGTCTATTGTCACAGACTGGACTAATGTAGATTGGAATGAGTGGATTAGGGTAGACTGTAGCAGCATATCGTACAATGTAGTGAAGTGTTATATAGTGTAGTGGCGTGGTGTCTCATATAGCGGAGTCAAGTATCATAGACTGGAGCAGACGAGTTGTACAGTGGAGTGGCGTGTCGAGGAATAGAGTAGGGTGTCTTAGACTGTCATAGAGTTGAGTAGAGTGTTTTAGAGTGCAGCAGGGTGAAGTAGAGTGTCATAGAGGGGAGCATCATGAAGTGGAGTGCCATAGAGTACAGTGAAGGAGACTGTCGTAGAGTGGAGTGCCGTGTCATAGAGTGGAGTGGTGTATCTTAGAGAGAAGTTGAAAGGCATGTTATTGAGTGTCATACAGTGTAGTACAGTGGTGTAAACTGGATAAGTGGAGTTGAGTGTCATAGGGTGGCAAATAGTGTAGTCCAATGTTGTAAAGTTGAGTTGCATACAGTGGAGTAGAGTGTCGAACAGTGGAGCGGCATAGAGTGGAGTCTAATACAGCGGCGTAGAGTGGGATAAAGTGTAGTAAAGTGGGTTATAGTGGAGTGGAGTAAACTGGAGTGGGGTAGTTAGAGTGGAGCAAAGTGTCATAGAATGGCGTGGCCCGTAATAGACTATAGTGGCATGGAGTGCAGCAGAGTGGAGTGGCGTAGCGTACAAATGAGTAAAGTGTACAGCATTGGAAAGTGATGTAGACTACAGAAGAGTAGAGTAGCATACACAGTCTAGTTGATTTTTGTAGAGTGGAGTGGTGTACAGTACAGTGTCTTCGAGTGTGGTACAGTTGATTGGCATATAGGGGGTCATTCCGACCCTGGCAGTCCAAGACCGCCAGGGCCGGGGACCACGGAAGCACCGCCAACAGGCTGGCAGTGCTTCCCAGCCCATAGCCGCGGTCAGAAAAGGGGATCCGGCGGTTTCCTGCCGGATTTCCCCTGCATGGGCTGAATCTCCATGCAGCGCCGCCATGGAGATTCCGACCCCCTTCCCGCCATCCTGTTTCTGGCGGTTTTTACCGCCAGGAACAGGATGGTGGGAACGGGTGTCGTGGGGCCCCTGGGGGCCCCTGCACTGCCCATGCCACTGGCATGGGCAGTGCAGGGGCCCCCTAACAGGGCCCCATAAAGATTTTCACTGTCTGCTTAGCAGACAGTGAAAATCGCGACGGGTGCAACTGCACCCGTCGCACCCCTGCAACTCCGCCGGCTCCATTCGGAGCCGGCTTCCTTGTTGCAGGGCCTTTCCCGCTGGGCCGGCGGGCGCTCTTTTGCCGGTCGCCCGCCGGCCCAGCGGGAAAGCCAGAATGGCCGCCGCGGTCTTTTGACCGCGGAGCGGCCATAAGGCGGTAACCGCGTGGCGGGCGGCTACCGCCGCGGTCAGAATGACCGCCATAGTGTTATAGAGTACAATGGCATTGAGCGGCATAGAGTGGAGTGGCAATCGGTGGAGTAGTGGAGTACTGGGTCAGAGAAAAGTGGAGTAAAGTGGGGTGCAGTGGCAAACTTAATTTGCCTACGGTGTTGCATAGTGGACTAGAGTAGAGTTTAAAGAGGCATACAGTATATTACAGTCTTGTACAATGGAGTGAATGGGTATAGACAGGTAAAGTGTCGGAGTCAGAGAGTGCCATATGGTGTAATAGAGTTTTGTAGAGTGGAGTTGCAGAGAGTAAAGTAGTGTGTGAAACAGTGGAGCTGCATAGAGTGGATTGTTGTATGGTAGCGCAGAGTGAGGTAAAGTCTTGTACAGTGGAGAAGACTGGGGTGGTATGACATTGTGTGGAGTACAGTACTATAGAGTGTATTGGTGTGTTGTAGAATAGAGCGACATGGAGTGGGGTGTACTGGCATAGCATAGGTAGCACTGGAGCCTTTTGGGAACTTCAATCATTAGCATTCAAATTCTAATTTGATAGGAGGAATGAAGTTCCAACACTCCACTGGGCCCAAGTGGAGTCTTTGGGGTAAGTGTGATTAATAAAGAACCGCAAATCTGCAATTCATCATTTCAAACATCATTGTATTTTATAGGAGTCAATAGTGAGATTTAGACTAAGGTGGTCATTACAACCCTGGCGGACGGTGTTAAAGCGGCGGTAAGACTGCCAACAGGCCGGCGGTAAAAAAATTGCAATTACGACGGTGGCGGAAACCGCCAACAAAGACAGACACTTTAACACTCCGACCGCCACGGCGGTACAAACAAACAGCGCGGCGGTCACCGCCAACAGACAGGCGGGAGACAATGTACCGCCCACACTATTATGACAGGCAAATCCGCCACCTTTTCCGGGGCGGATTCACCGCGGATAAAAACACGGCGGAAACAGGAATTTCGAAGGGAAAACGCTCACCTCTACACAGTCCACAAGGACACCATGGAGCCGGAACTCCAAATCCTACCTGCGATAGTCTTCCTGCTCCTCTACCAGGAGCATGAACGCTGGAGGTGAAGACCATGGTGAGTACTGCACCTACGACACAGGGGAGTGGGGAGGCAAAAAACAGGGACACACACACGCAACACCCACACCCTCACCCACTACAATACACACACTAATACAGCTCGATACATTACAGTTACACACCCCAAGCCCCCAGGAAGAATGCAAAGACAAAAGGAAATCAGTGTAATCATTGTAATATATTAAAATCCAGTACTCAAACATATATATCCACTATACACAAATATATATACCAATAATACAAGTCCAGGTATTGCACCATTTATAGTCCGTGGACCACTGGGCCCAAAATGCATGGGCGAGGCCCACACTCGATACCCGATCAAAACAGAGAGAACACTGCAGGGGCATCAGATAGAAATACAACAGGCACATCAGGGGGAAGGGAAGGGGGGCACCTCAGCCGGATAAGTGCACGATGCCAGATCCACGAGGGGGCTCCATGCCCACTGCTTTATCCTGGGGAGTGCAAAGCCACAGTCTCACAAGTCTCTATAGTGGGTGGGTTGCCCACTGGTCCATCCTGGGGAGTGCAAAGCCACAGTCTCTCAAGTCTCTACAGTGGGTGGGTTGCCCACTGGTCCATCCTGGGGAGTACAAAGCCACAGTCTCTCAAGTCTCTACAGTGGGTGGGTTGCCCACTGATCCACCCTGGGGAGTGCAAAGCCACAGTCTCACAAGTCTCTACAGTGGGTGGGTTGCCCACTGTGCAATCCTGGGGAGTGCAAAGCCACAGTCTCTCAAGTGGATAACAGTCTCCACTTTTTCTGGAGGGGGCATGGTGCCCAGAGTGCTTCATCCTGTGAAGGACAGAGGTAGTGGATGCATGTCTCCACTGGTTGTGGAGGGAGACTGGTGCCCAGAGTGCTTCATCCTGTGAAGGACAGAGGTAGTGGATGCATGTCTCCACTGGTTCTGGAGGGGGACTGGTGCCCAGAGTGCATCACTCACCCCGTGACGGACCCAGTTGCGTCAGTGCCCCTGCTTGAGTTGGCGGTGCCCTGTTCAGCAGTGCTTGTGCTGGCGGTCCTTCATGGTCCAGCGGGGCTTGTGCTGGCGGTCCTTCATGGCCCAGCGGGGCTTGTGCTGGCGGTCCTTCATGGCCCAGCGGGGCTTGTGCTGGCGGTCCTTCATGGCCCAGCGGGGCTTGTGCTGGCGGTCCTCCATGGCCCAGCGGGGCTTGTGCTGGCGGTCCTCCATGGCCCAGCGGGGCTTGTGCTGGCGGTCCTCCATGGCCCAGCGGGGCTTGTGCTGGCCATCCTCCATGGCTCAGCGGGGCTTGTGCTGGCGGTCCTTCATGGCCCAGCGGTGCTTGTGCTGGCGGTCCTTCATGGCCCAGCGGGGCTTGTGCTGGCGGTCCTTCATGGCCCAGCGGTGCTTGTGCTGGCGGTCCTTCATGGCCCAGCGGGGCTTGTTCTGGCGGTCCTTCATGGCCCAGCGGTGCTTGTGCTGGCAGTCCTTCATGGCCCAGCAGAGCTTGTGCTGTGGTGGCCTCCTGGGCAGCTGGGATGGGGTTGGCAGGGCCCTCCTGGGCAGCTGGCTGGGGCTGGCGGGGCCCTCCTGGGCAGCTGGGCTGGGGCTGGCGGGCCCTCCTGGGCAGCTGGGCTGGGGCTGGCGGGGCCCTCCTGGCCAGCTGGGATGGGGCTGTGGGGATCTCCTGGGCAGCGGGGATGATGGCGGTCTTCTCCGCCGTGCAGCTCCTCCCAGACTTGCCGGGTTTCTTGTGGCCCTTCCCCACCTTGGGAGGTGTAACAGCTGAGTCCACACTCCCACCGGGACCCCTGGGAGCGGCTTTGGTGGCTGGAGTCTTCCCCCTCTCCTGCCGGGCACTGGCCAACTTCTGATGCTTCACAGGGGGGGTGACTGGCTGTGCTGTGGCTCAGTGTAACACTGGCTGTCCTGGTGGCCGGTGCACTCCACATACCTGTGACAACAGGCACCACTGGTCCCGTAGATGTTGTGGCTGAGGTGCTACTTCGGGAACTATGAGATGGACGGGGTGGGGGAGGTGTGGGAAAAAGGTCAAGGCTGGACAGGAAAAGTTTTTGGGACACACTGGGACGGGTAGCTGGAGGGGGTTTGGGAGTGGAGGAAGAGGTGGTGGTTGTAGGAGGTGTACGTTTGGTGACTTTGGGTGCAGGTGCATGCGCTGGAGGCTGTCGTGAGGTGGATGGCTGTTGGGTGGGTGTGTGCCTGCGTTTGTGTATCTTGGGAGGGGGCGTCACAGACACACTGGGAGAGGACACAGGGGACGTGTGAATAGTAGTGGGGGTGGTGACTGCACGTGAGCGGGGTGTGCTGATGGGTGTGCTGGTGAGGGACGTAGTGGCTGTAGAGGTAGTGCATGCAGGTGTGAGTGTAGACGAGACTGTGAGGGAGGAGGGAGACGACGAGGAGGGGGACACAGTGGAGGCAGTGGATGTTGGTGTGTCTGCATGTGTGTGTTGCTTGCGTGAGTGCCTGTGGGATGTGTGGTGCTTATGTTTGCCTGAGCTTATTGTGTGGTGAGGTGCGTGCAGGCTGGTCTGATGGTGTGCTTGGGATAGGCAGAGGTACCGGGGTTTGGGTCTGGGTGGAGGAAGTTGGAGGGGGAGGCTAGAGACGGGGACAATGGCTGCCATCAGTGCTGAGGCCAGAGTATGAAAAGATTGGTGAAGGGCCGCCTGACCAGAATGAATGCCCTCCAGGAATGCATTAGTTTGTTGCAACTGCCTTTCTACACCCTGGATGGCATTCAAAATGGTAGACTGCCCAACAGTGAGGGACCTGAGGAGGGCAATGGCCTCCTCACTGAGGGCAGCAGGGGTGACTGGGGCAGGGCCTGAGGTGCCTGGGGCGAAGGTGATGCCCACCCTCCTGGGTGAGCGGGCACGGGGCGAAGGCTGAGGGGCTGCTGGGAGGGCGGTGCTGGTAGAGGGGGTGGCGGCTGTACCTGTAGATGCGGGGGCACAGATGTTGCCGCCATCACAAGGGAGCTCCCATCAGAGGACGAGTCCGTGTCGCTGGTGTCAGCTCCTGTCCCCGCCGTGGAGCTCCCCTCGCCCTCCGTCCCACTGGTGAATTCAGACTCCGTAGTGTCGCCCTCCATGGCCATGTGGGATGCAGCTCCCTCGTGCTCCGGTGCCACTGCTCCTCCGCCTGATGATGCTAATGCACACAAGAACAGGAAGACCAAAAAAAGGGGGGGGGAGACAGAAGAAAGACATGTTGAGTGCATGGTTTACCGCTACCGTTGGCGGACAAGACAGACACCTTGGCCTCCTGCACTACGCCGCGCTCTTGGGCTCCACAGTGCAATTCCTGGGAAATGGCCTACAAGGCTATGGACGACATCTGCACACATAGATGACACAGGTGCATGAATAGCTGTACTTGGCACTCTACAGGGGTGGGGGGCCACAGGGCCATGCCTTACGGAGGGGCCTAGCCGACGGAACTCGCCCTGGCCTAGGGAAACCCACAGCCCTCCTCCCCCACCCAGACAACTCCACTGCGCACAAAGTCAGCTGAATGAGAGTGTACTCACCCCCTTGTATCTGCTGTGATGCCCTCAAGCGCCCATCCAACTCCGGGTAGGCCACCGCCAGGATCCTGAACATCAGGGGGTCATGGTTCGACGGGCACCCCTCCCACATTGGGAGGCCATCCCCAGCTGAGCCTCCGCCGTCTTCTTGCTCCAGCGGCGAATGTCCTCCCATCTTTTCCGGCAGTGGGTGCTCCGTCTGTGGTAGACCCCCAGGGTACGGACGTCCTTGGTGATGGCACGCCAAATATCTTTCTTCTGGTAGGTGCTGACCTACATGAAATGTACAGGGGAGGAAGAGAAGTCATTACCAACTGCACCGTCAAAGTGAGTGGCCCCCATCCCTACCCTTGCCATGTGGCACATGCACTCACCGTCTTACATGCACGCAGCACTCTGCCCCCTTCCTTCTAACATCCAGCCCTCTTCACAAAGGCATAGCCCATACAACATGCTCCCTGTGTACTTACCTGTTGGTCTGGAGGACCGTAGAGTAGCGTGTACTGGGGGAGGACCCCATCAACGAGCTTCTCCAACTCCTCCGATGTGAAGGCCCTTTCCCCAGATGCACAAGCCATTGTCTCTTCCAGACTGAGGTCACAGCAGAACTTGCAGTGTAGGTCCTCTCCTGTCGAAGATCAGGTATCGAGTGATTGAAGTGATAGAAAATGGCGGTCACGTCTGCAGCGGTCACGTCCACGGCGGTGCGTACCATCACTGCCGGCGTACATCGTCATTGGCTCCTGGGAGCTACATCGTTTTCCCTCAGGTGGAGGATTTGCCTACAGTGAAAGGTGATTTCTATGCCCTGGGACATATCCCCAACATCATAGGTGGCATTGATGGGACACATGTGTCTTTGGTCCCCCCCCATAGGAGTGAACAGGTTTACAGAAACCGGAAAAGTTATCATTCCATGAATGTACAGATGGTATGTTTGGCCGACCAGTACATCTCCCATGTGAATGCCATGTTCCCTGGCTCAGTGCATGACGCCTACATCCTGCGGAATAGCAGCATCCCTTATGTGATGGGTCAACTCCAGAGGCACCGTGTGTGGCTATTAGGTGAACCCCTGGAAGCAAGACAGTGGGAATGGTTGTCTGGGGTTATCCCTAAAGGTTAGTGTGTGTCTAACAGTTGTCCCTCGCCATTTGCAGGTGACTCTGGGTACCCCAACCTATCATGGCTACTGACCCCAGTGAGGAATCCCAGGACCAGGGCAGAGGAACGCTACAATGAGGCCCATAGGCGAACTAGGAGGGTGATCGAGCGGACCTTCAGCCTCCTGAAGGCCAGGTTCAGGTGCCTCCACATGACAGGTGGATCCCTATTCTACTCACCAAAGAAGGTGTGCCAGATCATCGTGGCCTGCTGTATGCTTCACAACTTGGCTTTGCGACGACAGGTGCCTTTTCTGCAGGAGGATGGTCCAGATGGTGGTGTTGTGGCAGCTGTGGAGCCTGTGGACAGTGATGAGGATGAAGCAGAGGAAGAAGATATGCAGAACAGGGACTCAGTGATCCAGCAATATTTCCAGTGACACACAGGTGAGAATACAATCCTGCCTACTACATGTACTTTTACACTACTACCTCTATCCTGTCTGTCGTTTTCACCCAGTGTATGGTCACTGAGTTGTCACTTTCCCTTACGGTTTCACAGATGTGGGTCCCACTGTGTGTCATCTGCTTACATTCCTCATGGACTAGAGCTGTGTAACATAGGTATGTTGACATTACTATTTCAAACACATTTTGTCACTGTAATTGCTAATGCACTATTTCGAAATCACAGACAGACTCCAGATCATTTTGTGCTTTAGGTGTGTTTATTTCAATGAAAAATATTGGAGGGGGAAGTTAATTGGTGAGGGGTGATGGCGGAGGAGTGTCCATGGCAGAGTACAGTCTATTAGTCTCACAGTAGCATTGCCCATATGGGCATAGGAAGTGGAGCTAGGGCAGTTTAATTATGGACAGGGTGACAAAGTGGGACAGTAGGATGACAATCAGGGTGGTCTCATTTTTTGGCGGGGTCTTGGCATCGTTCTCTGTCTTGTTCCTGGATCTCAGGGACCGTTTGCGGGGTGGTTCTCCCTCTGCAGGGGGTGGGGTGCTGGTGTGGTGGTCCTGTGGCGGGGCGTCCTGTCCACCAGCGCCGGCAGAGGTGGTGGGCAGTTCATCGTCCATGCTAGTGTCAGGGGCCCTTGTTGTGCCACAGTGTCCCTCCTGGTGTTGAGTACTTCCTTCAGCACCCCTACGATGGTGCCCAGGGTGGAGCTGATGGTTCTGAGTTCCTCCCTGAAGCCCAAATACTGTTCCTCCTGCATTTGCTGGGTCTCCTGAAACTTGGCCAGTACCGTTGCCATCGTCTCCTGGGAGTGGTGGTATGCTCCCATGATGGAGGAGAGGGCCTCGTGGAGAGTGGGTTCCCTGGGCCTGTCCGCCCCCTGTCGCACGGCAGCCCTCCCAGTTCCCCTGTGTTCCTGGGCCTCCGTCCCCTGGACCGTGTGCCCACTGCCACTGCCCCCAGGTCCCTGTTGTTGTTAGGGTGGAGGGTTATCCTGGGTTCCCTGTAGTGGTGGACACACAGCTGATTGACGTGTCCTGGGGACGGAGGTATGGGCCCGCTGGGTGGGTGCTGTGCTGGTGTTTCCAGAGGGGGGAAGGTCTGTGGTGGCCTGTGCCTGTGTGAGGGGAACCGACTGTCCAGAGTTCCCCGATGGGCCGGGCTGGTCATCTAGATCCAGTTCGACAGAGATGCTGTCATCACTGTGGGCCTCTTCTGGGGGTGGAGTGGACATGTCTGGACCCTCCTGTCTGGTGACGTTGGGTAGGGGTCCTGCAGGGGTGGAAAGGCATGATTATTGCACCTGTGTGTGGCATGGTGTGCAATGGGTGGGTGACCGTGTACCCCAGTGCTGGCATTCCTGTGTGGGAGCTTGTGTGATGATGGTTTAGGGGGGTGTATGGCTATGTGCAGTGTGCATGCTTTAGTGATGGGTGTCCATGCTTTGTAGTTGCATGCAGGGCTTGGTGTTGGGATGGGTGGGTTGTGATATTGGGACATTTGTGAGGAGTTGGTGTGATGGGGGTGAGGGTGGGGGTATGTGATAGCATGCAGGTAGGGTGGGGGATATATTAGTAATGCTTTGACTTAGCACAGTCCATTCCTCCACCTACTCCTGCAAGGCCCTCAGGATGCAGAATCGCCAAGACCTGCTCCTCCCAGGTTGTTAGTTGTGGGGGAGGAGGTGGGGTTCCGCCGTCAGTCCCCTAAACCGCCTGGTGGTGTCTTGAGACCACGGAATGCACTTCCCCCCGTAGGTCGTTCCACCTTTTCCTGATGTCCTCCCGATTTCTTGGGTGCTGTCCCACTGCGTTGATCCTGTCCACTATTCTTCGCCATAGCTCCATCTTCCTTGCAATTGAGGATTGCTGCACCTGTGATCCGAATAGCTGTGGCTCTACCCGGACGATTTCCTCCACCATGACCCTGAGCTCCTCCTCCGAGAGCCTGGGGTGTCTTTGCGGTGCCATGGGGTGGTGTAGGTGATGTGTGGGGTGGAGTGTGTGGTGATAAGTGTGGTGATATGTAGTGGTGTGTTGTGTGAGGTGCGTGGAAGTTGTGTGGGTGATGGTGTTATGTGCCTGTGGATACTGTTGTACTTGCTGGTGGTGTCTCTCTCTGGCCTTCTTTCTGTATTTTTGGTCGTAGGGGTTTGTGGGTGATGTGGGTGTGTGTTTTATATTGTAATAGGTGTGTGGGAGTGGTGTGTGTATGTGTCTCAGGTGTGTGTATTTTGAATTGTCCAATGTGGCTGTGTTTTGTATATGTGTGTGTATTTTGAGCGCGGCAGTGTGTACCGCCAATGGAATACCGCGGTTGAAAGACCGCCGCGTGGATTCGTGTGTTGTGATAGTTTGGGCGTATTTCTGTTGGCGTGACGGTGGAGGTTTTGTTTTCGCCAGTTTATCACTGACCTTTGGTGTGGCGGACTTGTGTGGGTGTCGGAATTTTGGCGGATTCCGAGATGTGGGTCATAATAGCTGTGGCGGAATTCCGCGGCCGCGGCGGTGTGTTGGCGGTCTTCTGCACGGCGGTAAGCGGCTTTTACTGCCAATGTTGTAATGAGGGCCAAAGTCTTAAAGTTTTAATAAAAGAGTATTAGTAATAAATGTCTTTATTGGCAGACCATTACATTTTCTAAACAAATATTAATACAAATACAGAGCAAAACATGAAGTGGGTTCCATAAAGTTTATCTCTATTCAAAGCTAAGGAGAATGGAGAAAAGTATCAACAGAACCCATAAAGAGCTCTAACTTCGAGAAGTGAAAGCATAAAGGTGGTCATTCCAACCTCGGCGGTAAAAGGCGCTTACCGCCAGACAGAAGACCGCCATAACACCGCCGCGGTCGCAGTAAACCGCCACGGTCATTCTGACCCACACTAGGAAAACCGCCAAAATACCGCCATCCACAAAAGTCCGCCACACCAAAGGTCAGCGATAAACTGGCGATGACCAAGCCTCCACCGTCACGCCAACAGAAATACGCCCATGCCATTACGACCCACGAATCCACGCGGCGGTCTTTCAACCGCGGTATTCTATTGGCGGTTCACACCGCCGCGGTCGAAATACACATACACCTACAAAACACTACCACATTGGACAATTCCAAATACACACACCTGATACACGTACACACACCACTCCCACACACCCAATACAATATAAAACACACACCCACATCACCCACAAACCCCTACGGCCCAAAATTTCGAACGAAGATCAGAGAGAGACACCACAGTCAACTACCAAGCATCCACAGGCACACAATACCAATACCCACAGAACGTCCACGCACCTCACACAACACACCACTAAATAGCACCCCACCTATCACTACACACTCCACCCCACACATCATCCACACCACCCCATGGCACCTCAAAGACACCCCAGGTTCTCAGATGCTGAACTCAGGGTCATGGTGGAGGAAATCCTACGAGTCGAGTCCCAGCTGTTCGGGACACAGGTGCAGCACACCACCATTGCCAGGAAGATGGAGCTATGGAGCAGAATAGTGGACAGGGTCAACGCTGTGGGACAGCACCCAAGAAATCGGGATGACATCAGGAAGAGGTGGAATGACCTACGGGGGAAGGTGCGTTCCATGGTATCAAGGCACAACATCGCGGTACAGCGGACTGGCGGCGGACCCCCACCTCCTCCCCCCGAATTTACAACATGGGAGGAGCAAGTCTTGAACATCCTGCATCCTGAGGGCCTCGCTGGAGTATCTGAAGTAATGGACTCTGGTAAGTCTCATCTTCACTACTTCATCCCCCCCACCCCACCTGCATGCCAACTCATACCCCCATCCCTCACCCCCTTCACAACTACCCCTTGCAAATGTCTCACCATCACAACCCACCCATCCCAAAACTTAGCCCTGCATGTGGCCCCAAAGCATGGACACCCATCACCAAAGCATGCCCAATGCACATACCCATCACCCCTCCCCAAAACACCGTCACAACAGCCCCCACAAAGGAATGCCAGCACTGGGGTACACGGGCACCCACCCATTGCACGCCATTGGCACACACAGAAGCAATAACCATACTTTTATAACCCTGCAGGACCCGAATGCCAGGTCACCGCGCAGGAGGGTCCACAAATGTCCCCTCCAACCCCAGAAGAGGCCCACAGTGAGGACAGCTGCTCTGTCTCCCTGGATCTAGATGACCAGCCCGGTCCATTGGGGACCTCTGGACAGTCGGTTCCCCTCAGACAGGCACAGGCCACAGCAGACCTACCCCCCTCTGGGAACACCAGCACAGCACCCACCCAGCGGGCCCATACCTCTGTCCCCAGGACACGTCAATCAGCGGTGTGTCCACCACTACAGGGAACCCAGGCTAACCCACCACCCCAACAACAACAGGGACCTGGGGGGCAGTGGTAGTGGGCACACGGTCCAGGGGACGGAGGCCCAGGGAAACAGGGGAACTGGGAGGGCAGCTGTGCGACAGGGGGGGGACAGGCCCAGGGAACCCACTCTCCACGAGGCCTTCTCCTCCATCATGGGAGCATACCACCACTCCCAAGAGACGATGGCGACGGTCCTGGCCAGGTTCCAGGAAATCCAGCTTCTGCAGGAACAACAGTATATGGGGTTCAGGGAGGAACTGAGAAACATCAGTACCGCCATGGGTACCATCGTAGTGGCCCTGAATTAGTTAATCTCCACATTGCGGACCACTCTGGCACCTCAAAGGTACCCTGACACTAGCATGGACCAAGAACTGGCTACCACCTCCGCCGGCGCTAGTGGACAGGAGGCCCCGACAGAAGACCAACAGGCCACCAGAACCCCACCCCCTGCAGAAGGAGAACCACCCCGCAAGCGGGCTCTGAGATCCAGGAAGAAGACAGAGTAACATGTCAAGACCCCCGCCAGCAAAGGATACCACTCTGATTGTCATCCCACTGTCCCACATTGTCACCCTGTCCAACCTTAAACTGCCCCTGCTCCACTTCCCACAGGCATTTGGACAATGCACCTGTGAACCTGATAGTCTGAACTCTGCCATGGACAATCCTCCACATCACCCCTCACCGATTTGCAACCACCCATCCAAATTAGAGCACTTGAATAAACACACTTATTGCACATAAACAATCTGGAGTCTGTCTGTGATTTTAACAAATGTATTAGACATGACAGTGCCAAAATTGTTATTCACATTGTTATGCCAACAAACTGCTGTCACACAGCTGTAGTCCATGGGGAAACTAAGCAGATGTCACGCAGTGGGGCCCACAGCTCTGAAAACGGAAGGGAAAGTCACAACACAGTTACCATACACTGGGGGAAAAAGTCAGACAGTAGAGAGGTAGGAGTCTTTAAGTAAATGTAATATGCCGGTGTCTACTCTTACCTGTGTGTCACTGAAAGTATTGCTCTATTACTGTGTTCCTGTTGTCTATGTCGTCCTCTTTGGCTTCCTCTTCTTCACTCTCCACAGGCTCCACAGCTGCTACAACACCACCATCTGGACCATCCTCCTGCAGAAAAGGCACCTGGCGGCGCAAAGCCAGGTTGTGAAGCATACAGCAGGCCACGACGATCTGGCACACCTTCTTTGGTGAGTACATTAGGGATCCACCTGTCATATGGAGGCACCTGAACCTAGCCTTCAGGAGGCCAAAGGTGCTTTCGATCACCCTCCTAGTCCGCCCATGGGCCCCATTGTAGCGTTCCTCTGCCCTGGTCCTGGGATTCCTCACTGGGGTCAATAGCCAGGAAAGGTTGGGGTAACCAGAGTCCCCTAATAGCCACACACAGTGCCTCTGGAGTTGACCCATCACATACGGGATGCTGCTATTCCGCAGGATGTAGGCGTCATGCACAGAGCCAGGGATCTTGGCATTAACATGGGAGATGTACTGGTCTGCCAAACAGACCATCTGTACATTCATCGAATGATAACTTTTCCTGTTCCTGTACACCTGTTCACTTTCTCTGGGGGGTACCAAAGCCACATGGGTCCCATCAATGGCACCTATGATGTTGGGGATATGTCCAAGGGCATAGAAGTCACCCTTCACTGTAGGCAAATCCCCCACCTCAGGGAAAACGATGTAGCTCCGCATGTGTTTGAGCAGGGCAGACAACACTCTGGACAACACCTTGGAAAACATAGGTTGAGACATCCCTGATGATATGGCCACTGTTGTTTGAAATGACCCACTTGCTAAGAAATGGAGTACTGACAGCACCTGCACTAGAGGGGGGATCCCTGTGGGTTGGCGGATGGGTGACATCAGGTCTGCCTCCAGCTGGGCACACAGTTCATGTATAGTGGCTCGGTCAAGCCTGTATATCAGAATGACATGTCGTTCCTCCATTGTCGACAGGTCCACCAGCGGTCTGTACACGGGAAGATTCCTCCATCTCCTCGCATTGCCAAGCGGACGGTGCCTAGGAAGGACAACAGCGAGCACAGAGTCAATCAACCCACAGGTACGTTCCCGCAGCTTGCACACAACACGATTCACTATGCATTGAATGGTGTGTATGAGTGTTGAGGAAAGGCCTAGGTATGTGTGACGCAGTAGAAATTAAGCCATGTGGGCCCTTGAAATGGCGGCTGCCTGACCTGTGAAGTGTGACAATGGGATGTGAGGTCAATGCGCTGGCGTGGCACACCGTGGCGGCAGGCGGTCGAAGATCGCGGCGCAAAGCCGCATTGGTTAACATTGAAACCTATGGGTTTCAGGAGCCAATGACGATGTGCGCCGGCAGTCGCAGTACGCACCGCCGCGGTACGCACCGCCGCGGGTGTGACCGCCATTTTCTATCAGCTTAATCACTCGATACCTGATCTTCCACAGGAGAGGACCTACACTGCAAGTGCTGCTGTGACCTCGGTCTGGAAGAGACAATGGCTGCTGCGACTGGGGAAAGGGCCCCTGCCTTCACTTCTGAAGAATTGGAGAAACTCGTGGATGGGGTCCTCCCCCAGTATGCGCTACTCTACGGTCCTCCAGACCAACAGGTAAGTACACTGGGAGCATGCTTTGTGGGCAATGCCTGGGTTGAGTCGGGTGGATGAAAGATGGTGGGGAGGGGAGCGATTGAGTCATGCATCAGACGACAGATGAGAGCATATGCTACATGGCAAGGGTGGGGATGGGGGGCCACTCACATCGAGCATGCAGAAGGTGATGACAATTTTTCTCTACCTGTACATGTCACATAAGTCAGCGCCCACCAGAAAATCGCGATTTGGCGTGCCATCGCCAAGGACGTCCGGACCCTGGGGGTCCACAACAGACGGGCCACCCACTGCCGGTAGAGGTGGGAGGACATCCGCCGCGGGAGCAGGAAGACGGCAGAGGCTCTGCTGGGGATGGCCTCCCAACGCAGGAGGGGTGCCAGTCGTCAATTGACCCCCCTGATGTCCCGGTTCCTGGCGGTGGCCTACCCCAATTTGGATGGGCATGTGAGGACATCACAGCAGACACAAGGGGGTGAGTACACTCTCTTTCTGGTGACTTTGCATGCAGTGGAGGTGTCTGGGTGGGGGAGGAGGGCTGTGGGTCTCCCTAGGCCAGGGCGAATTCTGTAGGCTAGGCCCCTCCGTAAGGCATGGCCCTGTGCCCCCGCCGCCCACCTCTGTAGGGTGCCAAGTTCAGGTATCCATGGCCCTGTGTCATCTATGTGTGCAGTTGTCGTCGATAGGCTTGTAGGCCATGTCCCACGGATTGCGAAGTGGACCCCAAGTGCGCGGCGTAGTGCAGGGGGCTTCTGTGTCTGTCTTGTCCGCCAACGGTAGCGGTAATCCATGCACTCAACGTGTCTTTATTTCTCCCCCCCCCTTTTTTGTGGTCTTCCTGTTCATGTGTGCATCAGCATCATCAGGCGGAGGAGAAGTGACATCGGAGCACGAGGGAGCTGCATCTCACATGGCCATGGCGGGCCATGCAACTGACTCGGATTTCACCAGTGAGACGGAGGGCGAGGGGAGCTCCACAGCGGGGACTCGTGCTGATGTCAGTGGCAGTGACTCGTCCTCTGAAGGGAGCTCCCTTGTGGTGGCGGCAACATCCGTGCCCCCCGCAACAACAGGTACAGCCGCCACCCAGGGCACCAGCACCGCCCTCCCAGCAGCCCCTCAGCCTTCGCCCCGTGCCCGCTCACCCAGGAAGGTGGGCATCTCCTTCGCCCCAGGCACCTCAGGCCCTGCCCCAGTCACCCCTGCTGCCCTCAGTGAGGAGGTCATTGACCTCCTGAGGACCATCATTGTTTGGCAGTCTACCCTTTTGAATGCCATCCAGGGTGTAGAAAGGGAGGTGCACCGGAGTAATGCATACCTGGAGGGCATTCATTCGGGTCAGGCTGCCCATCAGCGATCGTTCAACGCTCTGGCCTCAGCACTGACGGCAGCAATTGTCCCTGTCTCTAGCCTCCCCCCTCCAACTTCCTCCACCCAGACCCAATCCCCAGTACCTCTGCCTATCCCAGACACACCATCAGACCAGCCTGCACACACCTCAACACCCAAGGGAAGCTCATCCAGACATAAGCACCACACATCACACAAGCATTCACACAACCAACATCCACATGCAGACATACCAACAGCCACTGCCTCCACTGTGTCCCCCTCCTCCTCGTCTCCCTCCTCCCTCCCTGTGACGTCTCCACTCACACTTGCATGCACAACATCTTCAGCCACTACGTCCATCACCAGCACACCCACCAGAACACTCCGCACACGTGCAGTCACCACCCCCACTACCATTTACACGTCCCCTGTGTCCTCTCCCAGTGTGTCTGTCACCCCCTCTTCCAAACCACACAAACGCAAGCAGCCACCCACCCAACAGCCATCCACCTCACGACAGCCTCCAGCCCAAGCACCTGCACCCAAAGACACCAGACTTCACACTCCTACAACCACATCCTCTTCCTCCACTCCCATACCCACTACACCTACCCGTCACTCTCTTTCCAAATTGCTTTTCCTTGCCAACCTTAACCTCTTTCCAACAACTCCCCCACCCCGTCCATCTCATAAGACTGCAATCAGCACCTCAGCCACCACCAAACCAGGACCTATCAGGACTGTTGTCCAAGGACTGTGGAGTCCCCCACCCTCAAGGGCAACAACTCCGGCGAGGAGCCAAGGCACGGCCAGCCCACCCCCGGAGAAGCACCCAAAAGTTAGCAGTGCCCGGCGCGAGAGTCCACGGACACCAGGGACCAAAATCCCTACCCTGGCTCCGTCTCGAAGTGGGGTGCCACCTGGCACACCGCCAAAGGTGTCAAAGGGCCACAGACGACCAGGGAAGGGTGGGAAGGGCAGCACACCCGACAAGTCCGGCAGCAGGCCAGCTGCCCAGGAGTGCCCCACCAGCCCCCTCGCAGGTGTGCAGGAGGACACCCAGAGGCCCGGTACGGCATCCCAGGAGGGCCCCGCAAGCCAACGGACAGATGGGCAGGAAGGCCCTGCCAGCCACATGCCAGGTGGCGAGTGACACCCATGCCTGGGCCGGAACTGCTGAACTGGGCCCTTTCAAACAAGCACCGCTGAACTGGGCCCTTTCAATCAAGCACCGCTGAACTGGGCACTGCCGTCTCAAGCACCGCTGAACAGGGCACCGCCGTCTCAAACACCGCTGAACAGGGCACCGCCGTCTCAAGCAACGCTGAATTGGGCCCTTCATCTCAAGCACCGCTGAACTGGGCCCTTCATCTCAAGCACCGCTCCGCTGGGCCCTTCATCTCAAGCACCGCTCCGCTGGGCCCTTCATCTCAAGCACCGCTCCGCTGGGCCCTTCATCTCAAGCACCGCTCCGCGGGGCACCGCTGTCTCAAGCACCGCTGAACTGGGCACCGCCGTCTCAAGCACCGCTGAACTGGGCACCGCCGTCTCAAGCACCGCTG
The DNA here is from genome assembly GCF_031143425.1 of Pleurodeles waltl. Taxonomy (NCBI): domain Eukaryota; kingdom Metazoa; phylum Chordata; class Amphibia; order Caudata; family Salamandridae; genus Pleurodeles; species Pleurodeles waltl. Next base: position 872,945,553 of record NC_090447.1, read on the forward strand.
AACTGGGCCCTTCAATTCATGCACTGCTCCGCTGGGCACCGCCGTCTCAAGCACCGCTGAACTGGGCCCTTCATCTCAAGCACCGCTCCGCTGGGCCCTTCATCTCAAGCACCGCTCCGCTGGGCACCGCCGTCTCAAGCACCGCTGAACAGGGCACCACCGTCTCAAGCACCGCTGAACTGGGCACCGCCGTCTCAAGCACCGCTGAACTGGACACCGCCGTCTCAAGCACCGCTAAACTGGGCACCGCCGTCTCAAGCACCGCTGAACTGGACCCTTCATCTCAAGCACCGCTGGCCCATTGGCGGAAGGGGCAGGCCTGCATCTGTGTCGGGCAGGGCTGCACGAAGCACTCTGGGCACTGGTCCCCCTCCAGTACCTATCCACTTGAGAGACTGTGGCTTTGCACTCCCCAGGATTGGACAGTGGGCAACCCACCCACTGTAGAGACTTGAGAGACTGTGGCTTTGCACTCCCCAGGATATGGCAGTGGGCAAGCCACCCACTGTAGAGACTTGAGAGACTGTGGCTTTGCACTCCCCAGGATATGGCAGTGGGCAAGCCACCCACTGTAGAGACTTGTGAGACTGTGGCTTTGCACTCCCCAGGATGGGACAGTGGGCAACCCACCCACTGTAGAGACTTGTGAGACTGTGGCTTTGCACGCCCCAGGATGGGACAGTGGCCATGGAGGCCCCTCGTGGATCGGCGTCGTGTACTCATGTGGCTGAGGTGCCCCCCCTTACCTTCCCCCTGAGGTGCCTGTAGTTTTTCTATCTGATGCCCCTGCAGTGTTCTCTCCGTTGGTGTCAGGTATCTTGTGTGGGCCTTGCCCATGTGATTTGGGCCCAGTGGTCCACGGACAATGACAGCTAGAGTTATCGGACTTTTAATATTTATGTATATATTAGTTTTAAATGTGTGATATTTTTATAAGGCAATAATCCAATATATTCGACTGTTTATGATCTATTCCTTTTGTCTTTGCATTCTTTCGGGGGGGCTTGGGGTTTGTAACAGTGATGTATTGCTATGCATTGATGTGTGTGTTGTAGTGGGTGGGGGTGGGGGTGTCGCGTATGTGTGTCCCCGTAATATTTTCTCCCCCCCTCCCCTGTGTCGTAGGTGCAGTACTCACCGCTGTCTTCTGCGCCGGATTTCGTGCTCCTGGTAGAGGAGCAGGAATACAATAGCTGGTAGGATGTGTAATTCGGGTTCCATGCTGTCCAGATTCCTCGTGGGGTGTATGGAGGTGAGCGTTTTCGGTTTTAAATGTCTGTTTCCGCCGTGTTTTTATCGGCGGGGCTACCGCCCGGAAAAGGTGGCGGATTGGTGGGTTGTGATAGGGTGGGCGGTACATTGTCTCCCGCCTGTCTGTTGGCGGTGACCGCCGCGCTATTTGTTTGTCCCGCCGTGGCGGTCGGAGTGTTAAAGTGGCGGTCTCTGTTGGCGGTTTCCGCCAGGGTCAGAATTCAATTTTTTTAACCGCCAGCCTGTTGGCGGGTTAGCCGCCGCTTTAGCACCGACCGCCAGGGTTGGAATGAGGGCCAAAGTCTGCAGCAGAACTGTTTAGAAAGAGAGGTTCAAGAAACTCAGTAAAGTAAGCAGCACAAATTCAAGTAGAGAATCGAAAGTATCTCAGTGAATACATTTGAGATGCATCAGCAAAGAGTCTGAGTCGGAATGTATTTGTGTCGAAAGGCTCTCAAGGAAGTCTGAGAAAAGGACTCTGAAGAAGGTCTAGGAAGAAGAGCTCTCTCTCTAGTCTGGGAGCATGCGTTTATACAGCAGTATGTACCAGCAGAATGGAACAGTATGTGGCGACTTGTGATAACCTGTTGTCTGGACCAATAGGCAAGCATAGTCTTCATGAGAACAGGACACCTTCCGTCGATTTAGCAAGTGTAATAAAGAACATCCTAAAAATAAGATACCGCTCTACATTTTGTAATACGATTATCAGTTCAGTTCATTTTACAAATGCTTTTTTCTGTAAGACGGAACAAGTAAAGGTAAGTACTGCACATTATTCTGTTTGATCACTCCCATTCTTATACGCTTGCTTTGACAAAAGCTATTCATAAAGAAACCATTTATGAAGATTAAACTAGCATTTCAATACATTACCATATTTTTTGTGAGTCAAATGGGTAAGAGAAGTAAAGCATAAAACGTCCTATATGCACTCTGTTGTTTCAAAAAGGTATTAGTGTCATGAAAAGATATACACTTATGACCATTACACAGGTCGGAGCAAACAAAGAAGAAAGGAAAGGAACAGAAAAATGCATTTGTCAGTGTTTTAAGCTAAATACACGTCTTTATGAAAACTCAATGTGCAATGCCTTGTTTAAAGGTAGCGTTTGGTTGAGGCCTACACTATATATATCATACTTGTTAATTATGTTAAGTTTTAATTAGTGAAAATACTTCCGCACAAACATATTGTACACTTCGACTGTGTTCAGTGTTAGGGCCTTAGGTATTGGTAAGTAGTAAGTCCCTACCTATTACCACATCAATGATGTGGTAATAGGTAGAGAAATGTATTATTTTTTAAATATATTTTTAAATAAGTTTACTGTCATGTACCACAGTAGTTTCACAAAATTTGGTGAAATTCTGCAAAAGTACTGCTGTCACTAAGTCTAAATGCCTTATACCTTAAAAGGACTATACTTAAATACAGTACCCAAAAAGCATCATCTTTGCACTGTAATGTATAATCCTACCAAATTTCATGTACATCCATTCAGCTGTGCTACCTCAAATACAATAGTCTATTTAAAATGCTTGGTCACTGTTTTTTTTGTGAGGCAGAGAGCATGCAAAGAAAACCTATGTAGATTAAGATGTATTCCCTTTGTTATCTATCAGTTTATGAGTTTCCATTAGCAGGTGAAAATACATTTTGTCTTTCAGTTGTTCATGCAGTAAATCTGAAACTTTACATAAGCAGTCTACTTTATTCTTTCGGTTTTGTTGCTACTTTTTAGTAGGATTGTGCTACATAAGAAGGCCAAAGTGAAAGAAAGGCAATCATTGTTATTGTTGTAAAATTTGAGCTATTTTTCTCTAGTGTCCAATTATCATGTTCTCCAAATAGTAGTCTGTGTGGTTCACTTCTAGGGCGATTTTTCATTTGGTTGCACAGGGGGTGCATAAGAAAAAAACAACAATTGTTTGGCTTGTTGGGCCACTTTTATTTTGCGATCCACAGAGCATGCAAAGAAAACCTATGTTGATTAAGATGTATTCTATTTGTTATGTATATGTTTCTGTTAGCATGTGACCATAAATTGGTCTTTAAATTGTTAATGTAGTAAATCTGAAACGTTGCATATGTAGTCTACTTAATTGTTTGGGGCTTTCTTGCTAATTTTAGTAGGATTGTGCTACATATGAAAGCCAAAGTAAATGAAAGGCAACCATTGTTATTGTTAAAATAAAATGACATTATTACTTTTTTCCTAGTGGCTAATTATCATGTCCTCCAAATAGTAGCCTGTGTGGCCCACTGCTGGGGTAATTGTTCATTTCTTTTGCACAGGGGTGGATAAGAGAAATGGTTTCTATTTGGCATGTTAGGTTACATTTATTTTGTGAGCCAAAGAGCATGCAAAAAATACTTATATAGATTAGTATGTATTCTATTTGTTATGTATTTGTGGGTAGGTTTCCATTAGCATTTGACAGTAAATGGCACTCTCATTTGTTCATGAAGTATATCTGAAACTTTAAATATGTAGTCTAGTTTCTTTTTTGGGCTTCCTTGCTACTTTTAGTAGTATTGTGTCACAAGATATCAATAAGTTGAAAACCTTATAACTTAACATTTACTTACTCTGCTTATTATCATCTATGCCTCCTAATACTTAATACTGCCAAATTTAAGAAAAGTCCAGCTGACGGTGTTTGCGCTATGCAAAATACAAAAGTCTATGGAAAATGTATTGAGTTGAAGCTCGTTTTGGAACCCCCTTTTTTCTTCCCACCCCCTTACCCATTCACTGCAAAACTTTCAGTTCCCCCAAAATGAATGGGAGCAGCAGGTCTGCAAAGTTTCATGCACATTCGTCAATCTGGTGGAAAGTTATAAAGGGACAAATGTACAAAAAATCCCTATCTCTGGTCACCCAACTATAACCACAGAGTGGCCACTTCCACTCTCTAATATGTATATATTTATATGCGTACATACATACATATATATAACCATCATGTGAATTTACCTTACCTGTGATAATGTTGCTTGAAAAAAAAATTGAAATTGAGAAAACAAAACTGTTATTTACTCACGGAGTTCTGCAACCTCGAGACCCAGGAGATCAAGCAGGTCCTCCTCTCTGTCCAGGATGTCTGCCCAGTGGTGCATCAGCTGCTGCTGCTGGGTGTGTGTGATACCACTATTGCAGCGGATACATCGTCCAGAGCACCTGATGCTCCTGCAGGGCATACCCCTTACTGGGCCTGCTGCCAGCACATGGGGAAGGAGGCACAGCACCCAGAAAATGAGTGCAGCCACCTCTGCCTTGCTAAAGATAGGATAGGGCTGCACCACTGTTTGCTTGCATCATCCATAGGGGGTGCTGGTGGCCCTACCTGCTTCTGCTATGATAGGGACGGAGGATTGGAGAGGATTGGATTTGGGTAGGAGTCGGACGGGAGGTAGCCTGACTGGGATAGAAAGGAAACAAGAGGACAAGTCAGGAAAGTAAAAGTAAAAACAAAGTACAAAAGGCCACAAAACACAGACTGAAATATAAAATAAGCACAGGGAAAGTCAAGCAGTAACACAAACAAGTACGCAAAAGTTGGAATAGGGAACTGGGAGATCAGATGGGATGGACTGGTTTGGATTAAGGAGTGGAGCAAGCAGCCAGCAGGAAGAAACAGTACCAGGCAAAACAAAATGACTGCACCCTTGCACACCTTGTGGTGTTGTTCATACTGATGTTTCAGCACGGAACACACTACTGGTGGGGAAAAAGCAACACAAGTGGCAAGACAAGTATTTTCTACCCATTAGCAGAATTCTCCAAAATCTCGCTGAGATGTTTCACGACTCTGCAAATTTCTGTGGAGAGAAACTCTACGAGTTCCACCCAGGTGTAATAATAGTGCATTGAGAAGCATTTTTTTAAAGCGCCAGTTTTAAAACATGTACATTCACACATTCATACATTCATACTTCTCTACACTCTGACAAAAATACAAACATACAAACTAAGAGACAATTCGCTTGTCATTTGCACCCCTCCGGATGGCCTGGGTTGTTGTTATACATGGTCAACACAGAGATATACAGCACTAGATGCACTGCTAAGGTGAAAAACTACAGGCTACTTTACAGAGTAAAAACTAATTTGTACTACATTTACCATGATGTAATGGGGCTGACTGCATGCTGGAGTGTGAGGCAGGGTGCTCCCATCTGTTTCCTGTTTAAGAAGGCTCTCTTGAGCCAGTGAGTTGATGAGCTTTGGTTGAAGCACCTGCGTGCCAATGAGTGGTACAGAAACCTGAGAGGACTTTTGGCAGCATTTCCAGCAACCCCACAGACAAAACTGCCCTCTGCTGATGAAAGGCTAAACCCAGAAACACATGTCCAGAGATATACAGCACTAGCTGCACCTACTAAGGTGAAAAACTACAGACTACTTTATGGAGTAAAAACGAATGTGTACTGAATTTACCATGATACAAATGGGGCTGACTGCATGCTGGAGTGTGAGGCCGGGTGCTCCCATCTGTTTCCTGTTTAAGAAGGCTCCCTTGAGCCAACGAGTTGATGAGCTCTGGTTGAAGCACCTGTGTACCAGTGAGTGGTACAGAAACCTAAGAGGACTTTTGGCAGCATTTCCAGAAACCCCACAGACAAAGCTGCTCTCTGCTGATGAAGGGCTAAACCCAGAAACATGTGGCCAGAGATATACAGCACTGTGCTAGTGCTGTATATCTCTGGCCACGTGTTTCTGGGTTTAGCCCTTCATCAGCACCTACTAAGGTGAAAAACCTCTGACTACTTTATGGAGTAAAAACAAATTTGTACTGCATTTACCATGATGCAGTGGGGCTGACTGCATGCTGGAGTGTGAGGCAGGGTGCTCCGATCTGTTTCATGGTCAAAAATATATTACGTCAAACAAAAGAGAAGGTTTGTACAACACACATCTTGAACTCATGTACGTCAAGGTCCTCATATATGATAATGCAGAAAAAAGAGGCTAAGTGAAATAAAATAGTTGTCTAGGATCACACAAATTAATCAGGGTGGGAACTTGGGATTGATCCTTGGTTGTCTGGTTTCACATTGTGCAATTCTATTTGATCACAATTCAATGATTAAGTGATTTCAGGGCATATTTACTGTATACTTGTTTTGTGCTGAATTTGCATCATTTGTTTTTTACGCAATTTCGGTGCTAACCTAACTCCATATTTGTACTTTGGCGCTAGACCTGTCTAGTGGCAAATTTATGGAAATTAAGTCATTTTTTGGACGTGGAAACCTACTTTGCGTCAGTGAGATGCAAAGTAGGCGTTCCTGTGCAAAAAATTACTGTATGGCCTTAGGGCCATCTTTTCTCCCCCATGCTAAAATCACGCAAGGGGGGAGGAGGGGTCAAAAAATGGTGCAAAGCTTGCTTTGCAACATTATTTAACGCCTGGGTCAAGGCAGGCGTTAGGGGACCTGTCGGCCTATTTCCATGGTGGAACACCATGCAATAAGCCCACAGGTGCCCTCCCCAGGCCCCAGGGGCACCCCCACCCACAAAGAGGGACAGCGGACGATGGGGACCCCATCCCAGGTAAGTACAGGTAAGTATTTGTATATTTTTTTTAAGTGCCATTGGGGGGCCCTGAAGTGGGCTCCCCTACCTGGCACTAGGTGCAATGGCCATACCCAGGGGACCCTGGGCCCCTGTGCTGGCCATTGGGGTGATGGGCATGGCTCCTGTCTTTTCTAAGACAAAAGTCATATGGTGTGGATAGTTTTTCCTCAGAAAATGCCGCTAGGCTGGTTAGAGCAATGTTTTTTTGTTTACTCTAACCTGCCTTACGTCATTTTCTGGTGCAAAACCCCCTTCTTCCATACCTCCAGCCCCACCCGGCTAACGTCATTTTTTTTTTTTACGCTAGCCTACCCTTTGCACCGGCTTGCACCATTCTATAAATATGGTGCCCGGCTGGTGCTCAGAAATGGTGCAAGCCTGTGCTAAACCTTTTGGTGCAAAACTGCATTGGTGCAGTTTTGCACCAAAAAGTATAAATCAGGGCCTTCCTTTGCACATTTGGGGGCATATTTATACTCTGTTTGCACCGAATTAGTGTCATTTTTTTTTACTCTAATTCGGTGCAAAACTAACTCCATATTTATACTTTGGTGCTAGACCCCTCTAGCACCAAATTTATGGAGTTAAAGTCATTTTTTGAAAGTGGAGACCTACTTTGCCTTAATGAGATGCAAGGTAGGTGTTCCCGTGCAAAAAATGACTCTATGGCCTTAACACCATATTTAGGGGCATATTTATACTCTGCGGCATATTTATACTCTGTTTGCACCAAATTAGTGTCATTTTTTTTTTACTCTAATTCGGTGCAAAACTAACTCCATATTTATACTTTGGTGCTAGACCCATCTAGCACCAAGGCCCCGATTTAACCTTTTTTTGCACCGCATTAACGTCATTTTATGACACAAAAGTGGTGCAAACTTACAAAATATTGGCCCTTATTTATACATTTTGCTGCAAAACTGCACTAACTCAGTTTTGCACCAAAAAGTTTAGCACCGGCTTGCACCATTTCTGTGCACCAGCTGGGCACCATATTTATGGAATGGTGCAAGCCGGTGCAAAGGGTAGGCTAGAGTTTAAAAAAATGACTTTAGTCGGGTGGGGCTGGCAGTATAGAAGAAGAGGGTTTAGCACCAAAAAATGGCTTTAGGCAGGTTAGAGTTAAAAAAAATGACTCTAACCAGATTAGCGTCATTTTATGGTGCTAAACCTACCATGCCACATGACTCCTGCCTTAGAAAAGGCAGGAGTCATGCCCACCACCCCAGTGGCCAGCACAGAGGACAGGGGTCCCCTGGGCATGGCCATTGCACCCGGTGCCATGTATGGAGGCCCATTTCAGGGCCCCCAATGGCACTTTCAAAAATAAAATGCACTTACCTGTACTTATCTGGGATGGGGTCCCCCATCCTCGCAGTCCCTCTAGTGTGGGTGGGGGTGCCCCTAGGGCCTAGGGAGGGCACCTCTGGGCTTATTCCATGGTGTTCCACCATGGAAATAGGGCCACAGGTCCCCTAACACCTGCCCTGACCCAGGTCTTAAAAAATGGGGCAAAGCAAGCTTTGCCCCATTTTTTGACCCCTCCTCCCTCCCTTGCACCATTTTTACATGGGAGTATAAATATGGTGTTAAGGCCATAGAGTCATTATTTTGCACAGGAACGCCTACCTTGCATCTCATTAAGGCAAGGTAGGTTTCCACTTCCAAAAAATGACTTTAACTCCATAAATTTGGTGCTAGACGGGTCTAGCACCAAAGTATAAATATGGAGTTAGTTTTGCACTGAATTAGAGTTTAAAAAAAATGACGCTAATTCAGTGCAAACAGAGTATAAATATGCCCCTTAGCGTCAAAAAATGATGCTAATCTGGTCAGAATCATTTATTTTGACTCAAAACTGCCTAACGTCATTTTTTTTTAAGCTAGCCACCCCTTTGCACCGGCTTGCACCATTCCATAAATATGGTGCCCAGCTGGTGCTAAAAAATGGTGCAAGCCGGTGCAAAACCTTTTGGGGCAAAACTGCCTTAGTGCAGTTTTGCACCAAAAAGTATAAATAAGGCCCTTGATGCAGCCAGGGTGGTGATAGCAAGTGGAGAAGGCTTACCCGAAGGTGTGGTAGAGGGACAGTAACTCAGATGCAGCATAACATAGTATTGTCTAATTTATGACTATTCTGGAAACGTATGAGCATATTTACTAGCCTCTTTGCATCGCACTTACACCGTGCAATATGGTGCAAGATTTACGCAACTGAAAAATTAGATTTATAAAGCCATGCAAGACCACCTTGCATGGCCCTGAGTGGCTTCATAAATCTCAAGTTATGCAAGGCTCCGCAAATCACTGTGTTTAATTACTCTGCGCTAGGGAGGCATTGTTGTGTGGGGGTTCCAAAACTAACAGCCATGGATTTTGACGTGTTCCCAGATTTACCAGATTTACCAGAAGTGGTAGACCTGTGAATGTGCCAAAAACCTACACCTACCCAGGTGAGGAGTAAGGAGGGAGGGGAAATATCTTTTTGTGCAGGAAGGAGCCACTTCTATGTTTTCTTACCCAGAATTACTTACAAACCTCAAACGTTGGGTAAAAGTACATAATTTCCTCACAGTTCTATCGGGGAAAGTTCTGGAATCTGAAGGGATCAACAAAAGTGCAACCACCTGGGATTTCCACACTTTGCCTAGTAAAAAGCAGACTCCCTTTGTGTGGGCATTCTTATCAACTGAGACATGAAATGCCTGAAATGAACTGTGGAAAGAAGTCAGCTTTGATCTTACATCAATACATGGGATGTTGGTAAGGCCCGGCTAGCGTCATAGAAAAGGACACCAGCCGGGTAGGGGAGGCATTGGGGGAACAGGAGGTTGTGCATCAAAGGATGATGCTAGCATGGGCAGAGGCATAAAAAATGCCTCTTAGCAGCCTAGCAACACACAAGGATGATGAACAGAATGCTGAACAATGCAAACACTCACCCCCCAGTCACAGATCTGGGTTTAATCCATCATTCTTTTGCTCATCATGCCTTCGAGTTTGGACCCAGCCATATGCAAATCAGTCTTGGCCCTGTTCCTCATGGGAACAGTCCAGCCCAAACTGCCAGGCCAGGTCCTTCCTGGACCGGAGCCAAGCATCCTGGGACCGGTTTCAGGGTATCACCCTTCATCAGCCAGGCTAGCTTGAATCCAGTCGCACAGTGAGCACGGAACCCAAGTCTGGGCATACCCTTCCCACTTACGGCAACTTTAGCTACACATAAGGATGATGAAGGGAGTGCTGAACATTGCAAACGCTCTCCTACAGTCACAGATCTGGGTTTAATCCATCATTCTTTTGCTCACCATCCACCCGAGTTGGAATCCAGCCATATGCAAATTAGTCTTGACCCTGTTCCTCATGAGAACAGTCCAGCCCGAACTGCCAGGCCAAGTCCTCCCTGGACCGGAAGCAAACATCCTGGATCCAGTTTCAGGGTATCACCCTTCATCAGCCAGGCTAGCTTGAATCCAGTGGCACAGTGAGCACGGGACCCACGTCTGGGCATACCCTTCCCACTTAGGGCAACTTTAGCAACAAAAGGATGATGAATGGAGCGCTGAACAATGCAAACACTCCCCCTAGTCACAGATCTGGGTTTAATCCATTCTTATGCTTTGCTCTAACCAACCTAGCATCATCCGTTGACGCACAACCCCCATGGACATGACTCCTGCCTTAGTAAAGACAAGAGTCATGCCCACCACCCCAATGGCCATGCCCAGGGGACAAATGTCCCCTGGGCATGGCCATTGGGCCCAGTGCCATGTAGGGGGGCCCAAGTTAGCCCCCCCTATGGCACTTAAAAAAAAAAAAATTACTCACCTGTACTTACCTGACTTACCTGGGATGGGGTCCCCCCATTCTCTGCCGTCCCTCTGGTGTGGGTGTGGGTGTGAGTGTGGGTGTCCCTGGGGCTAGGAAAGGGCACCTCTGACCATGGAAATAGGCTCACAGATCCCCTAAAGCCTGCCCTGACCCAGGCATTAAATAATGGCGCTAAGTAAGCTTAGCGCCGTTATTTAAGTTCCCCTTCCCCCGTGCTTGATTTTAGCTAGACGAGTCTAGCACCAAAGTATAAATTTGGAGTTAGGTTTGCACCAAATTTGCTTAAAAAAAGGATGCAAATTAGACGCAAAGCAAGTATAAATATGGGCCTTAGATTTTTCGGATGTGAGTAGCTGCAGTGCTTGGGCATAGGATCAACTGACCTCCGAAAAATCTACCAACCCTAGACATTTTGCGAGCGTCAGGGAAATCCAAGGACTGTGGCATACATAGACCTCAGAACAGTTTTTTGACCAGAATGCCCTGCAAAAAGCATACTATTTCCTAAAGAAAATAATTTTATCTCTTTCCATGTGGTGTTTAGCTGCAGTATTTGGCCCAGAGTCGACCAGTACCATCAGAACAATAGCAACCTTGGACTTCTTTGAAAGCCAGAGACCCAGGGTAATCTTAAAAAAACCTTTCACTGTTTCTAGTGGGCTTTCTGTCCCCTGGAGTAGGCAGATTGGGAGTGAAACCCCAATGCGTCATCCAGGGACAGTTCAACTTGGTGCTGAGAGGGTCTGAACTGTACCCTAAAGCAGTGATCAAACTTTCACTTTCACATCTGATGGCATCATAATGCACACTGAGCTTCATGAAAAATTCTAAAAAAATTCAGGCTGCTTAGGGAAGCTCTTCTCTTGCAATCAGAAGTGAGGCTATAAGAGGGAATTCCTCTTGTGCAAGCATCAGAGGGATTCTCAGGCCTTGGTGTTTGGACCTGATGTCTATGGTGGATTGTGCTGTGGAGGAGGAGACAACGTGCATTGCACCCATGTGTTAATCAGTTCTTCCCCTGCCACTCCCCTTCTCTCCCCTTTGTTCTTGACCCATAATTTTGGATAAGGGTGCTCTGGACAAAAAAGTTGAAGACCTCTGGTTTACACTTTTGGAAGTTAATTATCTAAAAGAATATACAGAATTATAGGCTGGTTACTGTGAATTACAGGAATGTTGTTCACACGAATTCTGAGTGAGATCAAACAGACAATAAAAGAGAAGCTCAGGTGTCTATGATATCACTTAGACTCCTGAGGTGAAAACAACCCTGTAACTTATATTTTACCCATTTATAATGTTATGGCACCTCACAGCATCTGCATCTGCTTTCAACATATATGCAGGAGCAGAAGAGAAATGGTGTAGCTATATGTAACATGTAAGTAAAATGTACAAAAAGAAACCTGGCCTCCTGTCACCCACCACCACCCTCTAAAATAACTACCCTGCACGTTTCCAAATATTAAAAATACATACATGGCCTCTTATCGCACACCCGTCCACCTTCCGCAAATCCCCTTCACCCAAAGTGGAAAAAAACATAATCTGGCGTCTTGCCATAAACCACCACCACCCACTGCACAAACCCACCCCCTCCCAGCTCAAAGCCATGATCCTCGCTCTCACATGTAGAGCAAGGACTGTCACAGTGCTGACAGCGTCTCTGTCAGAGCTGCTTGGAAGCACAGCACCATTTCCCCTTGGATGCATAGCACCACCCATATTCTCTTGTGTCCCACAGGTCTGTGGAGACACTGGTGAGGCAGGAGAAGACGGATGAGACTGTCATTCCACCACCACAATAGGGTCACTGGAGGCCTAGGCAACAAGGTAGAATAAAGGGGAGCTCAGTGCTTATCCTGGGTGATGTCACAACATTGGTTACCACTTTGGTTAACATAACTGTGATGTCACTGCAGTGAATAACTGAATTCTGATCCAGTCATTCATGGTAAAGGCTTCCTATTAAAGCCATATACAATGAAGAAAATAATTAATGTTGGATCTAGGATGATGGCTTAACACTTAGGTGATCATTAGATGTCAAGGGTAAGGCGATTTGTTTGCACACTGTTACGATCTGAAGTTGATATAATCCATCTTCTCCATAGATCTCTGTTCCCTGGTACTCAGAAAGTGTATGTGTGTGTGATGTAATGGAATGTTGATGGGTGCCTGGACTGGTAAGAGTGTCAGTTGGAGTGTCAGTTGAAGAGAGTAGGCTGAGCAGTAAGGATGCTGCTCCTGGTGCTGCATTTACCTATTTATCTGTAACCTAAGAGACTTCTTAATAAATCTACATCTTTAACCTATGTGACTGGCTACTTGACTTCCTGCTTGCAAGAGAATCATCTTCATTTACAACACTGGTGGTGATTTAGAAATGAAACCAAACATATGGAGGCTGAAGAAACAAAGAGAAGAGACGTAGAAGCCTAGTGGAGAGAAGAGAAATGCACCCAAAGCCCCACCAGTGCATTTTACACCAGACACCCTACCATCAACAAAAGAGTAAAGGCGTTTGACTGAAGTACTCACATTGAACGTGACTGAGGTGATCTGTGTAATCCGTGCAAATGGTGACTGAGTTGGCTTGTACAGCATTTCATTTGCTTTAGCAAAACTTGCTGTGAGGAGAGAACCAACAGTGTGTAAAGAGATACCGGTAGGTGAGATTGACCCTCATGGAGACTTTACCGGGCAGGCATTGTGAGCATGAGACGGTGACCTGCAGTATCACTTGTTTTAATGGGGTCAGCATGATGTTTGTTTTTGTGTTTGTTTGCTTTTGTCACCATAAGTGCGCCGGGTATGCCCAGACGTGTGTCCCGGGCTCACTATACCACTGGATTCAAGCTAGCCTGGCTGATGAACGGTGATACCTTGAAACTGGTCCTAGGATGCTTTTTTCTGGTCCAGGGAAGACCTGACCTGGAAGTTTGGGCTTGACTTTTCCCATGGGGAATAGGATCAAGACTGATTTGCATATGTCTGGGTCCAAACTGGAGTGGCATGGTGAGCAAAATAATTGATGGTTAAGCCCAGATCTGTGGCTGGGGGTGAATGTTTGATTGGTTACGCATTCCGTCCATCATTTGTGTTTGTTTGCACTGTCAACTAAGGCATTAGGGAGCCTCTGAGAGATGGGGGAGCGCATGTCCCCTTACCGTTGTAGTTCGAGTATCTAATGTGGCATTTGAATTGGCTGTGAGGCTGGCATGCGCTCCTCCTGACAATCTGGGAGCCTTGTCTGCTTGTCTCATTCACAGGAGCAGTGAGGCTGGCATTCGGTGTTCTTGGAATTCCAGGCTGTTAGAAATGGGGTCTCTAAGTGGCAGTCAGTTTGCCCTCTGTCGAAGCAAGGACCCTCACTCTAGACGGGGCAATGAAGTTACACCCTCAAGATAACCCCTGCTCACCCCCTTGGTAGCTGGGCACAAGCATTCAGGCTTATCTCAGAGACAATGTGTAAAGTATTTGTACCAACACACATAGTAATACTGAGAAGACACTACAAAATGGACACCATACCAGTTAAGAAAAATAGGCAATATTTATCTAAATCAAACATGACCAAAACAACAAAAATCCAACATACAGAAGTCCAGATATGAATTTTCAAAAGAATAAGAGTCTTACTCCATAGAACACAATGGAAACATTGATTTTACACAAAGTACCCGGTTTGCGTCAAAAATAAAACCGCACGGGGGAGCGTGCGTCGGAAAAGTCAGTGATGCGTCAATTCCTTACTCGCAAGTGAGGCTGTGCATCGTTTCTTTTCCGGTCGGGTAGGTGATGCATCATTTTTCTCCCTCGTAAGAGAGTGATGCGTCGGTTTCCAGACAGGGCACCTTGGATCCGCGCTGATTCAAAATGACTTTGATGCCCAGGGACGATGTGTGCGAAATCCAGTGACAGTGTTGGAAAATCGCGCTGCATGGGGATTGTGTTGTTATCAGCAGCCACAAGCGGGTATTGCGTTGTTTCTCTGGCTGCAATGCACCAAGCTGGTGCTTCAAAAATGTCCCTGCACGCCATTATGTGTGTGGATTTCAGGCCTTGTTCTGCCAACTTCACCTTTCAAGGGCCCAGGGACTGGATAGGGCACCACTTGGCAGGGCAGGGGTCTCAGCAGAGAGTCCAGGTGCTGGCAGAGGAAGTCTTTGATGGCACTGGGACTTCAAAACAGGAGGCAAGCTCAGTTCAAGCCCTTGGAGATTCTTCTTCAAGTAGGAATGCAAAAGTCCAGTCTTTGTCCCCTTTCACAGGTAGAAGCAGCAACTGCAGGATAGCCCAACAAAGCACAGGCAGGGGTAGCACTTCTCCTCGGCTCTTCAGCTCTTCTCCTTGGCAGAGGTGCCTCTTGGTTCCAGAAGTGATCTAAAGTCTGGGGTTTTCGTCATCTACTTATACTCCATTCTGCCTTTGAAGTAGGCAAACTTCAAAATAAAGTCTCTGTTGTTCACAAGATCCTGCCTTGCCCAGGCCAGGTCCCAGACACACACCAGGTGGTTGGAGAATGCATTGTGTGAGGGCAGGCAAAGCCAATTCAGGTGTAAATGACCACTCCTTCCTCCACTTTAGTTCAGATGGCTCATCAGGATATGCAGGCTACACCCCAGCTCCCTTTGTGTCACTGTCTAGAGGAGATTTTCAATCAGCCCAACTGTCAGTCTGACCCAGACAGGGAATCCACAAACAAGCAGAGTCACAGAATGGTTAAAGCAAGAAAATGCCTACTTTCTAAAAGTGGCATTTTCAAACTAATAATCTAAAAAACAACTTCACTAAAATATGTATTTTTAAATTGTGAGTTCAGAGACACTAAACTCCATTTTTCTATCAGCTTTCAAAGGAAATTTACAATTTAAGAATATTTAAAGGCAGCCTCCATGTTAACCTATGAGAGAGATATGCCTTGCACAGTGAGACCCGAATGAATTTAGCAGTATTTCACTGTTAGGACTTGTAAAACACATCAGTACATGTACTACCTTCAACATACACTGTGCTCTGCCCATGGGGCCACCTAGGGCCTACCTTAGGGGTATCTTACATGTATAAAAAGGGAAGGTTTAGGCCTGGCAACTGGGTACACTTGCCAAGTCGAATCGGCATTTTAAAACTGCACACACAGACACTGCAGTGGCAGGTCTGAGCCATGTTTACAGGGCTACTCCTGTGGGTGGCACAACCAGTGCTGCATGCCCACTAGTAGCATTTAATTTACAGGCCCTGGCCATCTCTAGTGCACTTTACTAGGGACTTACTAGTAAATCAAATATGCCAATCATGGAAAAGCCAATTACACATGCACTTTACACAGGAGCACTTGCACTTTAGCACTGGTCAGCAGTGGTAAGGGGCCCAGAGTGCCTAAAACACCAAGACCAGAGTCCAACACAGAGTCAAAATATGGAAGCAGAGGCAAAAAAGACAGGGGAGACCACACCAAGGATGCTAGGTCTAACACGTGTCCCCCAGCTGAAAGTGGGGAGAACTACCCAACCTCATCGGAGTTCGCATCACTAAGGCGGAAGAAACTGGACAGACCATCATAATTGCTGTGTTCTGTTCCAGGGCGGTGTTCCACTCTGCAGTCCATCCCCTGTAGGGAAATGGACCACCTCAACAGTTTTGGATTCTGACCCCTCATCTGCATTAACCATATGAGGGGCCTGTGGTCAGTCTGAGCCCGGAAGTGAGTCAAAAACAAGTAGGGTCTTAGCTTCTTCAGCACCCAGACCACAGCAAAAGCCTCACGCTCAATTGCACTCCACCTCCATTCCCGGGAAAGTAACCTCCTAGTAATTATGGCTACAGGCTGGCCTAGGCAATCTTTATTTAGCTGTGGTGATACTGCTCCTACTCCATGCTCTGAAGCATCATTCTGCACAACAAATTCTTTGGAGAAGTCAAGTGCCTTCAGCATGGGCACCGTGCACATGGCTGCCTTCAGGGCATCAAAAGCTGTGTGGCAAGACTCAGTCCAGATCATCTTTTGTAGGAGGCTGGCCTGGTTTGTACTGGGTACCAAAGGTACTTACGCCTTATACCAAGTCCAGTTATCCTTCTAAGTAAAATGTAGGCAGTGTCTAGAAGCCAGGCTGTTTAGGGGTAGCTGTGGCTGAGCAGCTAAGGCTTATCTAGGAGACATGCAAAGCTCATGCAATACCACTGTAGTCACACAGTATTTACACACATGAAAGGAAATACTCAGTGTTACAAAAATAAAGGTACTTTATTTCCGTGACACAAATTCCCAAAATACCTTAGCGACTATACTCCCTTAGGAGGTAAGTAATATACACAGTGGATACACTAGAATGCAGTAACAGCTGTAAAAACAGTAAGAGAACAGTGCAAATAGTGAAAATCACAATAGTTAGAAAGGGGCCTATGGGGAACACAAACCATATACTAAAATAGTTGAATGCGAAAGTCGGTTTCCCACCTAGGCAAATGTAGTGTGTAGAGGGGCACTGGGAGTATAAGAAAACACCAAAGGTAAGCAATAGATCCCACCCCAGAGCCTGGGAAAGCAGGAGTAAATCACAGTAAGGCCCATATTTATACTTTATGACGCAAAACTGCGCCGGCGCAGTTTTACGTCAAAAATATTACTGCCGGCTAATGCCATTTTGGTGCGATGTGCGGGCGTCAAATTTATACTTTGACGTACGGCGGCGCAAACCACAGGTGTAAGTCATTTTTTTTTACGCACACCGCAGCGTCAAGTCGTAAAGCAAAACGACGTTAACACGGCGGAAATGACTGTGGGTCGATTTACGACACCGCACACCGGATATGTGGCGTTTTTTGACGCAATAGCGCAAACACAGCCATTTCAGCAGAGGAGAGTCAAAATGGATCAGTAGGAGAGAGGCAATATGGCAACAAATTGTTGACAAGATTAACAGTGTGGCAGAAGTACGCAGAACAGTCATTGAGTGCAAGAAATGCTGTCATGACTGCAAGTGCAGGACCAAAGGAAAGATGGCCAGGAACAGAAAGGCAGGACTGCAGACTGGAGGTGGGAGTCCAGCACACCAGGAGGCACTGGACCACATGGAGGAGATGGTCGCAGCTGTCATCCCTGAGGAGATCGTCACAGGGATTCAAGGACAGGACAGTGCAGGCTACTAGGAGACAACAAACATGCACGGTAAGTCGCATGGGGAATTAAAATGCACTAATGTCAACTGTAAGCAGGGGGAGGGGATACGGACCACAAAATGCATGGAAGTCATCATCTACATGGAGTGGCATAGGTAAAGGGGGGCAGCATGGGGGCATGGCCTGCACAGAGAGAAGCTGGGGCACACCATAACACTACACCAACAACAGTCCCATGGGGGCATGCTGCCATGCCAACGATGGAGCAAAGGTAAAGCCACGCAAGGAGGGAAGAGCACATCGTCAAACAGACATCCCGGCACACGTCAGCCACTATACCCCCTACATTAACTAGGGCCCAATTAACAATCTCTAGTCATACTGACAACTGGAATGTAACAGTGACACCAGTTGCCACTACCACCTCCGCTCTGTGTGCAGCTCAAGTAGCCAATGGCAGTAACTTCCCCATGGATTATACACACCTAAATTAGAGGGTTGAGGATGACAACTCCAATAATCCCCTGAAACAAGACAAAGGCTCCAGTCCTGTCAAATGTCAATGCACATAGTTGTCGCAAACATCAGCCAATATCATCAACATTAGGAGCTACACAGCACTAAGGTCACACCCATGCTGCATATGTCAGGGTCCATCCTGTGCCTTTGTCACAATGTAACATCCCAAATGGCATACTGCTCAGACAACAGCATTGAGGGGGAGGACACATGTAACTGGTCACTGAAATACACCTGCACAGTCAGAGGAGGAAATAGGACACTGCTACGACTATCAGGGCAATCCAATGTACCACACATTCCCTAACATCACCTGTACACATTACCAATGCCAACATCCATATAGTGCAATAACAGTGCTATGCCTAGGATACGCTACATGTCAACTACATATAAGTGGATGTGAAAGATCAGAGACTGGGGCAGGTCCAGATTGTTAAGTGTGCTACTAGTGCCATCAGAGCACCCACAGCCAGTGAAAGGTCTCACCATGAGAATGGATGTAGATGGAGGCCTGAGTAGGACAAGAAGGTGGCAATTCACTATTCGGCCTAAAACAAGACTAGAGGAGATGATGCTGAGAAGTCCAATAACTTAATACTAAACATGTGACATGCAGGTGGGCCATAGGCCTGGGAGAATGCCCAGCTGAAAGACTGGAGCAATGAACAGGAAACAAGATCACAATGTGAAATCATCACAAGGCAGGCATGTCACACCACAAAAGCCACAACACACACACACTAATTGTACCCCATTTCATTTCAGAGGACAATGGATCTCCTGCGGATATGCCTGTCCCAGAATACCCTGATGACATGGATGACGAGCTGACATACATTTCCCAGCAGACCATCCAAGATGTCCTTGGAACCCTCCAGACCTCACCTTCAGTCACAAGGAGGAGCACAGAACAAGCAGCCATCGCAGAGGATCCATCCACCACCCCAATTGTAAGACCTGCCAGCTCCAATACAGCTGAGGACTCAGACGACACTGGCACCAGCTTTGAGAGAACTGTAGTTGGGGTACAGCGGGAGCTGGCCAATGAGGTGCGGGTGGGGATGCAAAGTATGGCAGCCAGCCTAGAAGGGGTGCGTTCGTGCATGATGTCATCTGCAGATCAGGCAGCAGCCATGCAAGCCCTAACATCCATCCTGCAAGGACTACAAGAAACTGTCAAGGAATTTACCACTGCAGTAAGGGAGTTGCCACAACACCTCGCACCCCAAACCTTCCACTGCATGCATGAATGCAATCATGACCCCCTTAGGGCCGACCTGGCTGCCTACCATCGTGATGTGGCTGCTATCCTTAAGAATCAGCAGATCCTCCTTGCAGCAGTACTGCCCTTAAGACCTTCACAGGTCGCAGTGACCAGGATGTTTGACTCCACGTCTTCTAACACTGAGGTGTGTGTTGCCCCTTCACAACCACCACCACCAAGGACAGAGGAGACAACACACACATCAGAAGAAGAAGACATGGAATGGATCACCTTCATACGGAAAAGTACCCGGAAGCACTAGTCCCTGCCACATGGCCAACTATTACCAAGGTCCAGCGTTTTGTAACATGCCAGTCTTACAACAACTGTACTCAATGACTGTTCTGCTAACCACTGTATATCTTGTCAGCCTGCCCAGTGCTTGTCTCTCTCTTACTCATTGGCAAATCCTGTCCCTCTGCACTGTCTGACACATCACCCCAGCATGTCAAAAGCATTTCCCTTTACCCCTTTTGTAGGATCACAATGGAAGATGTCACTATTATGGACTCACAATCATGGACAATTTACATATAGCACTACAGCACTTTTCAATAAATAGCACTTACACAACAAATGTGTCTCTGGGTAATGTGACACATCAACTGTGCAGTAGAGAAAATGTGCCTCCTGTCAAATAACGTAGCTTGTCAATACAACTGTCCTGAAATTATGTAGTCAGATAAATCTGCACAGTGGCCAGGATTGCATCATACTCTGCCCTTCCTGATGGTAATATGCTTCCTCAAGGGATATCTAAGTTATCAAATAGTGGCAGCAAAATGTTGTCACCATGCAATACTAACACATATAACATTGCCCACAAATCTAAGCAAACACTCCAAAAACTGCATGAATGAAGGTGTCTGAGTTTACATCCAAATAGGTAATCATGCTGAAAAGTGTCACAAATGATCTATGTGAGTCATGAAGACGATACTACAAGAGTGCTTATGACAACTCATCTTATAAGGGTGTCCTTGAACATCACACTGCAGTCAGACCTAAAACTGTTCCCCCAGTACCAAATCTGGAAGCACTGTTTGTGACTTATAAAACATACTTATTGAAAAAAAAACACGTTGGGATCCATATTAACTGTGATTGGCGGTTGCAACGAATGGTGGAATCTTTGCAAGGTAGCTCTGGGGTAGCTGCCAATCTTACAGCTCAGTTGGGATTTGTTTGTAGCATAGGACACAAATGTAATAGAACAAAATTCATGTACACTAATGCCAAGGCCATGATCAACAAGCATTTAACACATACTGTAAAGGGTTCACTATATATTTATTAAATGGTAATCACAGAAGAGGAAACTGAGGGAAAAGTCTCACCTACCCTAATCTACCCCTGATTACTCATTACCCACAACTGTCCCTAACTAACCTAACCTAAACTTACTTATCACATGTAACAAAACGTTCTAAACATCAACCCCCCCCCTTATGAGACGGGACACATGGAGGACAACAGATACTAACCTAAACACATACTATACTATCCTAAACAAATATATATATTTTTGTATTTTTTTTTTAAAAAAAATTTAATTTTGGGGGGATTTCTTTTTTTAAACACACAAGAACCCCACCATAGCCGTCCACCCACCCACCCACACACTTAATAAGTAAAAATAGAAAGATTCAGGACCCCCCACCCACTAACACTAACTAAACTAACAGCCTATACTAACCTAACACTAAGCCCCCTAAGCCCACTAAATATGAGAACAAGGAAAGAGTAGGGAGGGGAGGGAATCATGTCCATATCCAAAAGTCTAAAGGTTGGCCCTCCGGAGGGTCTGCTTTATGGACCATACACGCCTGTTCATATGTCGAACATCAAGCAGCAGGTGACTGATTTTCTGTAGCACACGGTCCATTTTACGTTCCATTGCCTGGAAAGCTGCAGGGTCAACTGTAGTAGCTGGGGCAGTCTGGGTACCGGCGGAGGATGTTTGTGGGCGTGTAGACCCAATGCCTGTGGGCTGCCCTGAAGGTGTTGCACTGCTGGGGCCTGGAGCAACTGCAGATGTTGGGACAACTGTCCCACCTGTGGGTGGTGCCACCTGGGTGGAACTGGTAGTTGTGCTGGTGGTGGCTGTGGTGGGCAAAGTAGGGCCACCCTGTGGGAAACCCCTCCATGCTCTGGAGGCCCGTTAATTCTGGTATCTTCGGGCCATCCTTCTGAACCCCGACTATACTAGCAGGATATGTTGGTACCTCATGGCCCGCCTCTGGAACTCACGGACATGGATGGGTGTCATGTTCGCAGCTGTGAAGACAAAGGCAAACAATTTACATTATGAACTGCATTGTGTGAAATGGCACAAGAAGTAAATCAGACAGTGCATCTACTGTACTTGTAACAGCTCATATCACCACACAGATCATTGAATGTCCCTGAGGAAGTACATGGCAGGCCAGCCTAAAAAGGTCATATCACACATAGCACATCCAAAACCTACAAGATGGGTAACAACTGGCATTAACTTGGCATCTGAGTTCTGCCAGTTGTCAGCTAACAATCATGCTGCACATCTTCCGCCAATGCCTGGGCTACAGATGTCAGTGTATGGGATGGAAATCTAAAGCCACATAGTCTGCAAGTTGTAATTGGACTTGCTAGTATAGTACTCATGTGCCATACCTGGGTGTGTATTCTAGGTTCCGACCAAACATTCACTTATTCACATGTATGTGTAACATACTGGTAGCATCAGTCCTAGGTACCCTATTCACAAACCCATGCCTGTGTTTGAGAGGGGGGTGGAGAAACAACAAACAATTCCAAACAACATGGACACCCAGGAGTGTATAGAAAGCTCAACACATGTTTGGCTCTACACACACACCACAGGTAAGGTCTATCAACAATTAGGAGTCAGCAAACCCTTGACCAATCCTAGCGCCACACATGTCAGGAAATGCAGACCTTGGTCCACATCATATACTTCCAGTAAGGCATGACTTACAACAGACACAGAGTTGCAAGAACACCCATGATCATGATTTGCATGTACACCTAGGCCATTGCACTCAAGTTCCACATACTTGTAGCACTACATGTGGAAGTACATGCTGCTAGGAAGTTCAACCTACAGTTTAATAAGTACTTTGGTGAATAGGGAAGCAGAAGTCTTTTGGAAAGCGATTTGCAGTACCAATCTGGGAGAATGTGGGTCTGACAGGCAGACTAAATCTGAGATGAGTTCCAGTGCGACTCTTGTTGATACAAGTGTTATCCACATGACCCACACCAGTTCTCATTGCGGGGCCTACAGGAATGACCTACAATCCCTAGATATCACAATAGGATAAGCACTGGCCAACTAAAAATTTTTGAGAAACTGAAATCCCACTCATGGAACAAGACAAATGATGGGCCAGCGCATCACACCTTGCTATTTGTTCAACACACAGGAGTCCATCACACATCACCAGCAAACACAACACATAACAGACATATCAACACTTACTGGAGTGGTCGGGGTTCTCAAATGTAGCCACCTCTCCCACAGTGTAGGGTGCCGGTCCACCTGTAAGGCATGGAAGGAAGAAATGTGCTCAGAATCTGTGCATTGACCAACAATTTCAAAGACGAAAACAATGTGTAAGCTGACATAAGTAGTAAAAGCCATTCAGACATGATGATACTGCATCTGATATATCACGGCCAACATGTACATAGCATGGGTCTCCTGTGACAATTACACACATATCTACACACATGCAGTGGCCCTAACTATCATTTGTTGGCAAACATGCTCCTTCATTAGTGAGAAGAAATAATAATGGTGTGTAATTGTCTCATCATGTGCATCCAAGAGAGACATCCAAAGCCTGGTTACTTGAGGACTGCATTACCAGTCAAACAGCCTATGTGGCCATGACACATTTATGACACATAGGTACAATGTACAGAGGGACAGGGACTTTTGTAAGCCCTCATGTTGTTACAGTTTCTTCATTTGATGTGGCCCAACAATGGTGATTTGCACCAAACATAGAGACATGAACCCATGTGCATACCTTTGGACTGCCATCCCTAATTGGAATGTGGCACAACAAACTCCAAGTACCAGTCTAAGATGTTAGCTGAGGGCATCTTACACCTTTTCCCGATGTTTTCAAATCCAGATCTGACATGTATCCAAAATGATGAAGGACCACAATAATGCCTAACATTCATAGAACTTCCAAAAGCGCTTTCCTTACACACTCCCTAGACATACATGAGACACATGTCTGGGCCACATTGCTATCATCTATTGACGTGAAGCCAGCACTCATTTTCTGCATCATGTAGTGTTTCTAAAGTCAGTCTAGCTATTGCGTCAACAAAGTTTGCCAATATTTTAGTACATCTATACTTCACTGGCAAATGTGACCTATATAGACATGATTGGCTCCTATTTTGTGTTGCTGACTGACACAAAGGCGGCACCAAATTACATTAAGCAAAAGTATCCTGTAAGTTTGCAGAGCACGTGCTTCCTGACAGCTAGCAATTGTGGTCCTTCACATAGTGCATCAATGACCCTGTATGTTTCCGCAGCATTCCACACAGTCAGCAACTTAGCCGGCATATATTGTACAAATCATCTGATGTCACTACAGAGCTTTTAAATGTGCACATTTACATGATTTGTACACATCAACAGTGCCACCAATCACTATTCCTAGGTGGTCCAGCAGATCTTGCTCCTGGTGATGAGGTCAGCCCAGCGGTGCTTCAGCTGGTGGTCATTCCTCTGGCTCCCATACACGCGCTGCAAGTGATGCAGCACCTTTCCCCACCGGATTCTTCACGCCTCAGTGTGATACCCCTGTATCACCCTGCCTCGATCATGAGTGGGAGGAAATGACACATCAGCCATATAAACCCCCCCAGCTCCTCCTCACCCATCCAGCCAAGACGTGGCCTATCCAACATCTCAGCACTGAAAACGGGAATAGGGGATAAAGAAGAAGAAAGGAGAAAAGGGGGAAAGTAGAAGTACAAAAAAAGAAGTAAACTTAACAGCTAAAAGAGCCCAACTATCCCCAACTAGCACTACCCACAACAGACTCCCACAAACAACAAATACACTACAATACCGGACAACTGTAAACAAAACACACTCAGACAGTATACAACAACAATATTTAGTTCACAAAGTAACAAGTAAGATAGCACACAGGACACCAAAGCACAAAATCACTGGACAACACTCTGAACACAGCCACACAGTCTAGAAGATTCACAGACTGCAAAGTGAAAGTGAAAGTACACCCACTGTACATAATCTGTAAACAGGATATCCTATTACATCACTCCCTGTATAAAATGGCCGCCGTTTTTATCGTTATGCGTCATATTTTTTCATGCATACAGATTGTGCGTCATATTTTTCGACGCACAGGAGTGAAAATTAGGCCGCATCCAAATAATAGTAAATAGTCTTTACAATTATTTGGATGCGGCCTCATTTTCACTCCTGTGCGTCGAAAAATATGACACACAATCTGTATTGGTGAAAAAAATATGACGCATAACGCTAAAAACGTCAAAATTTCTGTGCATGAACTGGTTTTGGGGATTTTTTCAATTTTAATGTTATGTTACATTTGGGACACAACTGAGATAGGCTGATTGCACCCACTTTGGTGTTGATGGTGTATGTTCACATGTAAGACATCATACTGCAGCAGACCATGACCCGCTACTTCCTTAACAGGATTTTGACGCTTGGCTGACGCACTAGATGGCCATATGTGTGGCCTACATATATGTATTGCACAATTTGGGAATGTTTGGCATCAGGAGAGGATAGCAAGGTGACGTACATAAGTACAATACCTCAATGCCTATGACTCAATGTGTGCGCAGTGGCTACTAATGTAGTTGTTGACACAGTATGTGTGCATCACAAGATGTATTATTGCAAATATGCTTGTATGAATGTGAAGTCAATGTGTCCAAACCTTAGATGCAAGTCATTGTGGAAATGAGAGAGGACATGTGTTAGTCATACATGTAGCAACATCCGTTGTGTGCACTTCCAAGATTTTGGGTAACGTAGACACCACAAATGGAAAAGCATGCACCAGATAGATGGCGGACGCTTGTTCATGTCAATGGTCCACAATTTCGCCATCCCATGTCCTAGATTTTTGGTAACTGCTTCCTAGGCACTTGTTGGTGAATCCCACAGTGAGTCAGACACATGCATAGATGAAGTGGGTACCATGTAATTGGCCCAGAGAGCCAGAGGTGAACCACAAATGTATTATGACGCCACAGTTGAGGCCATATAATTGAGCCATAACTTTCCAGTGGCTTTGGTGGACCAGCAGACGAGGCAGCACGTGTCCACATATTTCCAGTGATCAATTGCACAGAGGTGTCTTGTTCATGTGTGTGGTCCAATGTTGATCCTGTATATTTTTAGGGGTGTATGTTGTCACAGTTACGTCCAGGTCTCATCATGAGTCAGTGGCAGCTATTCCTTTATCTACTGAGTATCCTTCGGAGATCAATGTGAGTAAAGTAAATGAGGACATGAGAATCTACATGGGGATGGTTCCACCCTGTCACTGAAGACGTGTAATGAGACTGTCAACAGGGCAACCTTGGTTTGCTGAGTGAGATAATGTCTCAGGTGTCATGTTCCGGCAGGTGTCATTACAACATTTATACACAGGTTGGCCTCTGAAATTCCCACTGCATCTGGGTACATCATAGCCTCTGTGCTGATTATTCTTGCAGTTATTCACCACGCACGGTCCATCAATATGTTGTGAGCAATGTAATTCAGCGTGTGAACTGTCAGCGTCCTAACATGTGTGGACTTTTCATGGACATTATCAGAGGTAGCTGGTTCTGCTGGAGGCACCGTACCCAATCCCTGCATATGGCCCTGGAACACTGTAACACTTTGTCGTTCATGCATACATGAGACCCAGACAAGGGATGGGCCATGATTTTGGTATTTAATTTAACAAATATGGTACAATTAAAAGGCAGATGATGCTATACAATGTATTTGAGTATGCATTGATGAAGCACATGACAAAATACCCTCTGAGGAATGAGAGGTTTGGTAAAGCAAGTGTGGTACATATGTAGCCACAGGGAAACTTTAGAGTAACTCACAGACAGGTGCCAGTCAGGCTGACAGGATGCAGGGTCAATCAGAATCCAGCAATTTCACAACTTACATAATCAGTGGTCTGACTAAGACTGTTTGGAGGAGGAACAAGACAGTTGACATGTAAAACTGTGTATGTCCTGTGTTTTTGAAGGTGACACATGAACCCAAGGGCTGTGTTACACGGCTTCATTACTAGCAATGCATAACAGTGTATTTGACAAAATGGCAACTTCTATGCTGTTCCAGGCATCAGCTGGGGCAGTGCATGTTGAAATGGGTGGTGTGCATGGAGGTGATCACAGGTGTGGGCTGCATCAGTTTCTCACAAGTCTGTAGGTGAGATTTGCATTCAAATGGCCAGCAGTACCTTTCATACTTGAAGGAATCTACAAGTGATAACAGGGCTTAGAAACTACAAGCCAGTGTATTAATTGACCTGAAGTCCATGCAGTCAGATCTACTATGACAATGGTATACTATATGAAAGGGTGTAGCACACTGGATTACTATTGTTAGTCTGTGTGTGTAGAGGAGGGAATATCGGGGTACACATTTTACTATTCCAGGGACATCTTCAGACAGGTGGGTTGTGACCATGTGCATGGGTGTGTCAGGAGTTAGGAAATGGGCTGACATTTACATGGAATGTCATGTGCGCAATGCTTGTCATATGTGTGGCACTTGTGCTGTCTATGTTCTGCTTATATGGAACTCTAGTCACAGATAGTTCTTGCAAAGATTGGATGCAGTTGGACTTACTGCTGTCAAGGGTCTGGTCATACATTCCTGTTACCGATGCAATAGCACATCAACTGCCTCATGTATGAGGCTTGTTTTCCCCTTATTGAGTGATGGTGTCTTAGTTGTGTGCATATGCTGCGATGAACCATGTTTCCAACATGTATGTGTGAAATAGGTGTGGTCCTCTGCTATTGCCCTTCAAAGGTGACATGTACACGATATATGTCATTTACAGTGTGTGTGTATATGACCGTTGTATGATACGCATCACAATTGCTCTGGGATTTTCTGTGTCATGATTGGTATATCAGCAATGCTCCAGGAGGCAACACTCTTATTCTGATAGTTAGATAAAAAGGTGAGCACAAATGATTAGCCAGTATATGGTGATTATTATCGGTGTTTATTTACATTATTTAATAAAGTGGTGATGGTGATTATATTTAACAGAAATTGTTCACGATATGTTGGCGCTTACGCACTACAGCAGCCGTGTTTTGTTGTTCCCCCTCATGTTGCAGGCCACCATCCTCCTCTTCCTCCTCTTCAGGCATGTGTGGCTCTGCTTCCAGGAGGGGAATGTTCCTTCTTATGCAAATGTTGTGCAGGATGGGACATGTTAGAATGATCTTACAGACCATTTCAGGGGAATATAGGAGGGTACCACCAGTGATGTCGAGGCACCTGAATCTGGAATTGAGGATGCCGAAGGTCCTCTTGACTATGCTGCGTGTCCTCCTATGTGCGTCATTGTAGGCACACTCTGCTGCAGTACTTGGGTTGCCAATAGGTGTCATAATCCATGGCTGGATCCCATACCCCTGATCAGCTGAAAGAGAAAATGAATGGGATCATGTTGATGTGTTGTCTGTGACTCTTTTGTGTTGCATCCTAGGCTTGTAGGATGTACCATCTGCATTGTATTGTTTCCTTGGCTGAACGAGTGTTTGGCTGCTGACCGGTTGTCAGCAGTATGTTTTGGGAGTTGCAGTACAGTCTGTACTCCCTAGCATTGTGACTTGTGATACAGGTGTCCCTGTGTCTTCACTGGGGGTGAGATGATAGTTCCATACACAGGTTAAATTTGACAGTGTTGTTAACACGTTCATATCAATGTACCCTGGACATCACATACTTTAGACTTATGCAATGGATTAATGTAAACATAATTGAGACGCTTACAATTTGAAAGGTGACATTTAGGCAACACACTCCAAACGTTGTGATCATTGACGTCTTAACATTAGGCTGTACAGTAATTTCAGATGTGTGACAGGTGCAATGGTGACCTCTGAAACATGGCTAGCGATGTCACAACCTCAGTGTGTTCCTGTCGACATGTTGCTGTTGTGGTGTATGTGTTGTGTGTCCTAGAGGGTTGCTGTGCAGTGTGTATATAAGTAGGTTTTTGAACTTACCAACAAGTAGTCCATTGCCATACCGTTCATCCTGGAAGTGTTGATTGATGGTGCTGTGACGGAAGATGAATGAGTCATGGACACTCCCAGGATATTTTGCCACGATGTTGGTGATCAATCCTTGGTGATCGACAATGGCCTGCACATTGATGGAATGTGTGTGCTTCCTGTTGTGGTAGAGGTGTTCAGTTGCAGCAGGTGGCACAAGGCGTACATGTGTGCAGTCGATTGCACCAAGGACGTGCGGGAAGCCACTAATGAGGTAGAACCCCTGTTTTGTTTTCTGCTGCTTCTGCAGTGTGTTAGGGAAGCAGATGTGGCGGGGTGTGAGTCCAATGATGGCATCCAGTACTTTGGGCAAAAAGGCAGAGAATGATGGCTGTGATATTCCGGCAACCAGGGCACCAGTTGTTTGAAAAGAGCCACTTGCCAGCATGTGAAGTACGGCAAGCAGGCTTGGTTTCTGTTGGGATGGTGCGGGGTGTCAGCAAGGTGGGTGCCAACTGTGGCTCAATGTTTCGCAGCAGCTGCTGAATGGCCTGCCAGTTCAACCTGTACCTCTGGATGATGTCATATTACCTGAGGCCATGAAGGGTTTTTCTGGTGCGGAATATCCTCTCCTGCCTTCTGCGCTGCCTGTCTCCTTTTTGCTGCTCTGCTGCTCTGCTGGTGCTTCTGTGTGTTCTGATTAAATACAGGTGTGTTTGCCCCATTTTAATGCCTGCCCTGACCCAGGCGTTAATTTTTGACGCCAATCAGGATGTGCGTCATTTTCCGGCTCCGCCTAATGGCCGTGTGTCATTTTTTGCCCGAAAGCATAAATACGATGCACGGCCGTTTAAGTCATTTTTTGGACGGGAACGCCTACCTTGCATATGATCAACGCAAGGCGGGTTGCCGCATCCAAAAAATGACGCACACGGCGGAATGTTTACGTCCGCGAGCTCGGGCGTCAAAGTTTAAATATAGGGCAAGGTTTGCACTGAATGTGCGTCAAAATTTTTGATGCACATTCAGCGCAGACGGAGTATATATATGCCCCTAAGTTTCCTAGAACACACAAGAACACGTGATAGAAGATTATGCAAGAACCAGAAGAGAGTGCAAGACACCAACAATGGATTCCTGGACCCGAAGACCTGTGGAAGAAGGGGACCAAGTCCAAGAAGCACTGAAGAGTCCAGGGAGAACAGGAGCCCCTGCTAACCCAGATAAAGGTGCAAAAGAAGAACCATAGGTGAAGAATAACAATCAGAACTGCACCCAAGAAGACGTATGCGGGTTCCTGGTTGGTGCAGGTGATGTCCTACGCCGGATGGATGATTGCAGCCTGTTTTGCATCAGTGGATTCCGCCAACAAGCCTTGGCACACGCAAAGCTTGCGGTTAGCAGAAAATGGCGCTGCCTGGGTCCAGGAGGAACTTGGTGACCTCTACCCAGGAGGAGGAGATAGAGGGGGCTCTCAGCAACTCAGAGAACCCTCAGAAGGCCAGGCAGCATACACAGGAGTCCCACAGCAGGGGGACATAGGAGGTGCAAAAGGAGGCCCACGTAGCACTACACAAAGGATTCCCAAGCCGCCAGAGAACAACACAGGAAGCAGTACATCGCAGGATAAAGTGCTAGGGGCTGAAGCTGCATGGTGCACAAAGAACTTTGTGGAAGGATGCAGAAGTCATCTTAGCTTCTTTGTTGCAATTTGTAGAATTCCTGGAGGGTCCAGATGTAGTTTCGTCGGTAGAAGGTGAAGTAAAGGATGCACAGGATTCCTAAATAGCCCTGAAAGGGGGATTGGTCAGCTACACAGGGAAGCATCTATCAGGGGAGGGCTCTGATGTCACTTGCTGGCGCTGGCCACACAGATGCTCCCAGAGTGCCCCAACACCTTGGAATCCAAGAGGGCACAACCCAGGAACACTCTGGAGGAGCTCTGGGCACCACCTCTGGGGTGGTGATGGACAGGGGAGTGGTCACTCCCCTTTCCTTTGTCGATTTTCATGCCAGGGCAGGGACTGGGGATCCTTGAACCGGTGTAGACTGGATTATGCACCATCTCTGCCCTTCAAAGCATTTCCAGAGGCTCTGGGAGGTCAGCCCTCCCATGCCTGTAACACCTATTTCCAAAGTGATAGGGTGTAACACCCCTCTCCCAAAGGAAATGCTTTGTTCTGCCTTCCTGGGCTTGAGCTGCTTGAGCAACAGGAGGGCAGAAATCTGTCTGTGAGGTGGCAGCAGCTGGAGCTGCCTGGAAAACCTCAGAAGGCTGGTATGGCAGTACTAGGGGTCCACTGTGAAGCCCCCAGAGTGGATGGAATTTTACATACAGCCAATGTTAGAATCAGTATTGGGGTATAGTTCCAAGATGTTAGACACCTCACATGGCCATATTCGGAGTTGCCATTGTGAAGCTGGACATAGGTGTTGACCTATGTCCGGTGCACGCATAAAATGGTGTCTCCGCACTCACGAAGTTCGGGAAAATGCTCCTGGATGATGTGGGGGCACCTCTGCTAGTGCAGGGGTGCCCTCACACGCAGGTACTTTGCACCTAGCCTTCAGGGTTGGAAGGCCTGACATATAGGTGACTTATAAGTGACCTGGTCCAGTGTAAATGGCAGGTAAATGGTGCATGCATCATTTCACGCAGGCTGCAATGGCAGTCCTGCAGAAGCCTTTGCATGGGCTCCCTATGGGAGGCAAAAGTAATGCTGCAGCCCATAGGGCTCCCCTGGAACCCCAGTGCCCTGGGTACCTAAGTAGTAGGGACTTATAAGGGGTGACCAGTATACCAATTTGGGATGAAATACTGGGTTACCTGTATGCAGTGACAAAATTGAGAGGAGAGAGAGCATAAGCATTGGGGTCCTGGTTAGCAGGATCCCAGTGACACAGTCAAACACACTGACATCAGGCAGACATTGGGGGTAACATGCCAAAAAGAGGGTACTTTCCTACACCTTTCTGGGCTGCTTTCTGAAGGTTAACTCAGCCAAGGGAGCAACAATCGTGCCATACCCCTTGAAAAACCTCCTATTGTATCCAGTGAGACCTAAAAAGGCTCTCATCTCACTCTGGGTCTTGGGAGGCTCCAAGCCAGAATGGTGTCACTCTTGGCTCTAGGGGTGCCACATGGCCACTCTCCACCTAGTGTCCCCAGTACACCACAGAACCCTACCCTATTTTGCATTTGCTAGCCTTAATAGTGAGGCCTGCCTTCTGCAGAGCCTCTAACACTTTGCAGAGGCACTGCAAGTGTTCCTCCCAAGTGGAGCTGAACACAGCAATGTCATCCAGGAAGGCTGCACTGAAATCATCCAGTCCAGCCAACACCTGGTTGACCAACCTCTGAGAAGTGGCAGGGGCATTCTTCATTCCATAGGGCATCACCCTAAATTGGTAGTGCCCATCTGGGGTGGAAAATTCAGACCTCTCCTTAGCCCCCTCAGGCAGAGCAATCTGCCAATATCCACAGGTCAAGTCAAAAGTACTTAGATATTTGGCAGCCCCTAACCGATCAATGAGCTCATCAGCTCGGGGGATGGGGTGCGCTTCAGTCTTAGTGACCGCATTGAGGCCCATATTAATGCTTTTTGACGTATTTATTGAATGGCGCAGGCTGGTGCTAAACTTGGGCTAGCATCCTAGAAGAAGATGTTAGCCGTGCAGGGGTGACAGTAGGGAAGGAGGGTGTTGTGAGTCAGAAAATGATGCAAATTTGGTTAGAGGCAAAAAAAGCATTTAACCAGACTTGTGCCATCTCCTGGCACACAACCACCAAAAACATGACTCCTGTCTTACGAAAGACAGGAGTCATGCCCCCCACCCTAATGGCCAGGGCCATTGTTCCATGTGCCATGTAGGGGCAATTGACATGTAGGTCCCTCAAAGGGTTCTTGGGAGTCCCATGGTCATGCCCTTTATGGTGCGGTTGAATCTCTCAACCAAACCATTTTTTTGGGGGTGGTAAGGAGTGGTGAACTTATATGTCACCCAACACTCCTTCCACAGAGACTTCATATAGGTTGATATGAAGTTGGTACCCCTATCAGGTACCAACACCTTGGGGAACCCCATACGAGTAAAAACCCTCATCAAAGCACGTCCCACCACGGGGGAGGTGATTGACCTCAAAGGAATGGCTTCTGGGTACCAAGTGGCATGGTCCACCAAGACCAGGATGAACTGGATGCCCATGGCTGTCCTGGGACCAAAAGGCCCCACAATGTCAATACCAACCCTTTCAAAGGCGGTGCTGACAACAAGAAAAGGTTGGAGGGAACCTTATATTTCCCCTCACACTTGCTACTTGCCTGACAAGTTTGGCAAAATCTACAGTGTGCATCTGAGTGCCTGCGTATTTGGCGCCAGTAGAAGTGGGTGACAAGCCGTTCAAAGGTCTTGTCCTGCCCCAAATGACCAGCTAAAGGCACATCGTGAGCCAGACCCAGTAGGAAGCCTCTGAAGCACTGAGGTACCACCAGCACATGGGCTGACCCAGGCTCAGCAACCTTAGGCTCACTATATAGGAGGCTGTCCTCCCAGTAGATCAAGTGTGATCCAGACTCCTTGTCAGACGCCTGGTCTGCAGCCTTCTGCCGCAAACCCTCCAGAGTAGGGCATGTCTCCTGTGCCTCACAGGTGGGTCCCCCTTCCTGCTGCCACTGTGTCAGCTCAGGGAACTCCCCCAGTTCAGCCACTTGTTCCCCTGTAGGCTCTAGGGTGTCCCCCTCAGGTTCAGCCTCCTCCTGGACCGTGGGAACTTCTAGAGCAGGCTTCCTGTGCCCCTTACCCTTCCTCCTTCTGGAAGACACCTGGGCCACTCTTTCAGGCTCCAGGGTCTCCTGATCACCCAGACAGGCTGCCATCAACTGGGTGGACACACCCACCCACCCAGGCAGACCCAACATCTCCAAGTGAGACCAGTGTTCCACCTCCTTCCAAGGGGAATCCTCCAGGTCATTGCCAAGCAGACAATCTACAGGCATGGTTGGACTAACAGCTTCTCTCAAGGCATCTGAGACCCCCCCCATTCAAAGGGAACCTGCGCCACTCTGCACAGGTGCTCTGAGTTGTCTACCGCAACTACTTAGTGAAGTACATGGGGATCTATCTGCTCTTCAGACACCAGGTGACTTTTCACAGTAGTCACACTGGCTCCTGTGTCTCTCAGAGCCTCAACCCTCTTTCCATTGATGGTCACCCACTGCCTGTACTTCTTAGTGTTCTCAGGCACAAGCGTTCTCTGGACCATATCACTGTCCTCTAGTGAGACAAGGGTCATCTCAGCTGGCTCCCACCCACCTGGAACCAACTCCTCCCCAAGAACTACATTGGCCAAACCCTGTGACTGAGCACCAGTGGGTGCTGGTGTCCACTTGGGACATTTGGGGTCCCCGTCACATGACCCACCTTGTCACATGCATAACATTTGCAGGAACCACCCTCTTCAGGTTTCCCTTTTGAAAACAAAGGCTTCTTTTCAACTGGGGGCTGGTAATCCTTACCCTGGGAAATAGTTTGGGGCCCTTTAGAATACTCCCCCTGTTTACCCTTACCCCCCTTATTCTTCTGAAAGGGACCCTGCTCACCCTTGGCGTGGTCTCCCCCACACCTCTTCTGGACCCCGTGCTCTCCCAATGGTCCGCTTCCTCTGCAAGCTTCCTGGGGTCAGTCAGCTTGCTGCCGATCAGGTGCTGGCACAGCTCTGGAAAACACAGACTATGCAAATACTCCCAAGCAATCAAATTGGACAGCCCCTCAAAAGTTGTTACCTTACTGCCCTTCACCCAACCATCCAGTGACCTGCAGAAAGAGTCAACACATTCCAACCATGTTTGGGATTCCTTCTTTTTGTAGGACCTAAACTTGTCCTTATACTGCTCAGCGGTGAGACCATACCTTGTGAGTAGGGCATCCTTCATGACAGAGTAAGTGAGCCCCTGAGGATCCCCTAAGGATGTCGGCATATCCCTCCTCTCTACCTCAAAGTGCTTCCACAGACCCGTCCCCCAGTGTACTTCAGGGACCAGATTCATGTGGAGAGGAGACTCATACCCCTTAAACCACAGATATATGTCATCCTCCCACTTGTAATGCTTCACTAAGGCCCTCATTACAACACTGGCGGTCGGTGTTAAAGCAGCGTTACTACCGCTAGCAGGCCTTCGGTTAAAAAAATGGAATCACAACCATGGCGGAAACCGCCAACATAGACAGCAACATTAACACTCCGGCTGCCACGGCGGTAGAAACAAACACAGCGGCGGTCACCGCCAACAGACAGGCAGAAGACATTGTACCGCCCACCCTATCACAACAGGCCTATCCGCCACCTTTTCCGGGGCGGAACCAACGCTATCAAAAGAACGGCGGAAACAGTACATAGAAGGGAAACCACTCACCTCTCGACACCCAACGAGGAACCAGGATGCCATAGAGCCCGAACTACACTTACTGCCTATTCTGGTCTTCCTCCTGCTCTATCAGGAGCAGGACAGACACCGTCGACGACCACGGTGAGTACTGCACCTACAACACAGGGGAGGGTGGGAGGGAAAAGAGAGTGACACACACACGCAATACCCCCACCCTCACCCACAACAACATACACACAAATACATGCAGCAACATTACATATACACCCCCCGCCCCCTGGAAGAACGCAAGGACACAATTAAATGATTGTAACAATTGTAATCATGAAAAATCTGATAGTGAAAGTTCGAAATTCAATATGTACACCAACTACACAAGTCCGGATAGTGTACCAATCATTGTCCATGCACCAATGGTCCCAAAATGCATGGGCCAAGCCCACACAAGATACCTGACTCGAGATGGAGAGAACACTGCAGGGGCATCAGATCGAAATTAAACAGGCACCTCAGGGGGGAAGGGGGGTACCTCAGCCGGATGAACGCGCAACCCCACTGCTGCACGAGGGGGCTCCATCCCCATTGCTGTATCCTGGGGAGTGCAAAGCCACAGTCTCACAAGTCTCTACAGTGGGTGGTTTGCCCACTGCTGTGTCCTGGGGAGTGAAAAGCCACAGTCTCACAAGTCTTTACAGTGGGTGGTTTGCCCACTGCTGTATCCTGGGGAGTGCAAAGCCACAGTCTCTCAAGTGGATAAGAGTCTCCACTTGTTCTGGAGGGGGCCTGGTGCCCAGAGTGCTTCATCCTGCCAAGGACTGAGATAGTGGATGTCAATCTCCACTGGTTCTGGAGGGAGCATGGTGCCCAGAGTGCTCCATCCTTCCAAGGACTGAGGTAGTGGATGTCAATCTCCACTGGTTCTGGAGGGGGCCTGCTGCCCAGAGTGCTTCATCCTGCCAAGGACTGAGGTAGTGGATGTCAATCTCCACTGGTTCTGGAGGGGGCATGGTGCCCAGAGTGCTCCACATGCAGTGTGGCCGGTCCCATTCCCTCACCTGGGTGTGTGTGCCACGAGATTGCCTAGGAACAGCCATGGAGGTAGAGACATACCCCACACTGCTGCAGCTTCGCCTTCCACCTGCAGGTGCAAACAGTGATGGAAGTTATGCCTCATGGAAGCTGCCCAGGGTCCAGGAAGTCTCCTCCAGCCTCGGACGACTGACCACTGGGGATGGTAGGCATGTCAGCGTTGGTGCCACTGTCCTAGTACGTCGCAGGGCTGGTGGCGGTGCTTGCGGCGGTGTCTGTGGCAGTGGTGCTGGTGGTGGGAGCATGGGTCAGCACCTGTTGAGGGACACAGCAGGACATCTCCTGCAGCCTCGGACGGCTGCCCACTGGGGCTGATGCTGGGGACTGTTGCTGAGGCTGCAGATGTGCCGGTGGCGGTGCAGGTGGCTGTGCAGGTGGAGGTGATGGTGGCGGTGATGGTGGCGGGGCAGGTTGCGGTGTTCTCCGCCGTACAGGTAGGTGTAGTCGTGGACAGAAGGGGTGACACTAGTCCCTCAGTCACTGCCACCGTGCCTTGTCCTGACCTGCTCTTCTGCCTTTGTCCCTTCCCCACCTTTGATGGTGCCGCAGGTGTCTTGCCACTGTCCCCTTTTGTTTTTGCAGAGCCCTTGGTGGCTGGGAGGTGCGGCTTCTCCCTCCGGGATGTGGGCACCTTCTTCACCTTGGCAGGTGGCGGAATGTCCTTGCCCTCGCTAGGTGGCACACTGGCAGCCCTGATGGGTGGTGCACTCGATGACCCCGCAGTTGCTGGCACCACTGTGCCTGGTGATTTGGTGGCTGAGGTGCTGGGCTGGGACCTGGAAAGCCTGGCCCTAGGGGAAGGAAGGGGTGGGGTGGTGTAGGGAAGAGGTCAATGTTAGCCAGGAAAAGCTTATTAGACACACTGGGACGGGAAGATGGAGGGGGTTTGGGAGTGGAGGAAGAGGTAGTGGTTGTACGAGGTGTACGTTTGCTGAATTTGGTTGAAGGTGCATGGCCGGAGGCTGTTGTGAGGTGGATGGCTGTTGGGTGGGTGTGTGCCTGCGTTTGTGTACTTTGGGAGGAGGGCTCACAGACACACTGGGAGAGGACACTGGGAATTGTGTGCATGGTAGTGGGGGTGGTGATTGCACGTGAGCGGTGTGTGGTGATGGGCGTGCTGGTGATGGAGGTAGTGGCTGAGTATGTAGTGCATGCAGGTGTGAGTGGAGACGAGACAGGGAGGGAGGAGGGAGACATGGAGGAGGGGGACACAGTGGAGGCAGTGGATGTTTCTGTGTCTGCATGGGGATGGTGCTTGTGTGAGTACTTGTGGGATGTGTGGTGCTTATGTTTGCCGTGTCCACTCTTGTGTGTTGATGAGTGTGCATGCTGGTCTGATGGTGTGCTTGGGATAGGCTAAGGTACAGGGGATTGGGTCGGGGTAGAGGAAGTTGGAGGGGGGAGGCTGGACACAGGGACAATTGCTGCCATCAGGGCTGAGGCCAGAGCCTGAAATGCTCTCTGTTGGGCTGTCTGCCCAGAATGAATGCCCTCCAGGTATGCATTTGTTTGTTGCAATTGCCTCTCAACACCCTGGATGGCATTCAAAATGGTAGATTGCCCAACAGTGAGGGATCTCAGAAGGTCAATAGCCTCCTCACTGAGGGCAGCAGGGCTGACTGGGGCAGGGCCTGAGGTGCCTGGGGCGAAGGAGATGCCCACCCTCCTGGGTGAGTGGGCACGGGACACATGCTGAGGGGATGCTGGGAGGGCGGTGATAGTAGGGGGGGGGTGGCGGCTGTACCTGTTGATGCGGTAGGCACAGAGGTGCCCGCCACCGCAAGGGAGCTCCCATCAGAGGAGGAGTCGCTGTCGCTGGTGTCTGCTCCTGTCCCCGTCGTGGAGCTCCCCTCGCTCTCCGTCCCACTGGTGGCTTCAGACTCCGTTCCTTCATCCTCCAGGGCCAAGTGGGTTGCAGCTCCCTCCTGCTCCGGTGCCACTGATCCTCCGCGAGGTGATGCTATTGCACACAAGAACAGGGAGACGAAACAAAAAGTGGGGGGGAAGACAGAAGAAAAACATGTTCAGTGCATGCAACACCACTACCGTTGGCGGACACAACACACATGGAGCAGCCCTCTGCACTACGCCATGCACTAACAGTTCCTAGCAACTTCACATGCCCATGGGGTACGAGGCCTAAGCCCAATCGCTGCACACCTGGAAGTCACAGGAGCCTGACTAGGTGTAGATGGCTATTACCACTGGTGGGGTTGGGTTGCCACAGAGCCTGCCTAACAAGGGACCTGGTCTACCAAGTTCGCCCTGGCCTAGGGGAACCCACTGCCAACCTCTCCCACCCAGACACCTCGTAATGCGCACAGAGTCATCTGAAGGAGAGTGTACTCACCCCCTTGTGGCTGCTGTGATGCCCTCAAGCACCCATTCAACTCCGGATAGGCCACCACCAGGATCCGGAACATCGGGGGGTCATGGTGCGACGGGCACACCTTCCACGTTGGGAGGCCATCCCCTGCTGGGCCTCTGCCGTCTTCTTGCTCCAGTGGCGCAGGTCCTCCCATCTTTTATAGCAGTGGGTGCTTCATCTGTGGTGGACCCCCAGGGTCCGGACGTCCTTGGCGATGACACGCCAAATAGCCTTCTTCTGGTGGGCGCTCACCTAGAGGAAAGGTACAGGAGGAAATGAAATTACTCACCCGTCCGACCATCATACTCATTGCCCACCATTTCCCACCCATGCCCTGACGCACATACACTCACCATCCGCACATGCATGCCTCAGCCCCCCATGTATCTTCCATCCACTCCACTCAAAACAGGCATTGCCACTCAGCATGCTCACAGTGTACTCACCTGTTTGTCTGGAGGACCGTACAGTTGCGTGTACTGGGGGAGGACCCCATCCACTAGTTTCTCCAACTCCTCCGAGGTGAAGGCAGGGGCCCTTTCCCCAGTCACTCGAGCCACTGTCGCTTCCAGATACAGGTCACAGCAGCACTTGCAGTGTAGGTCCTCTCCTGTTGAAGCTCAGGTATCAAGTGAGGGCACTGATAGAAAATGACGGTCACGTCCGCGGCAGTGCATACCGTCACCGCCAGCGTATATCGTCATTGGCTCCTGGGACCCATAGGGCCCAATGTTAACCACTTCTGAATAGCGCTGCGGTCTTCGACCGCCCACCGCGACGGTGTACAACGCCAGCGCAGTTACCTCATTTCCCCTTGTCCACCTTACAGGTCAGGCAGCCGCCATTTCAGGGGGCCACATGGGATGGATTAAAAGTGCATCACACCTATCTAGGCCGGGAATACAGACAGATACAGGCACATAGCGAATTTCCAACGTTTCAGCAAATAACACATTGTGATACCTCAGTGTTGGCTGACCTGCTGGGGCAGGTGATGAGATGGCGGCATCCTCCTGTGTACAGACCCCTGGTGGACCTTTGGACAATGGAAGAGAGACACATCATAACCACATACAGACTTGATCGTGCAACAATCCTGGAACTGTGTGCCCAGTTGGAGCCAGACCTCATTTCAGCTATCCGCCATCCCACAGGAATCCCCCCTCTAGTGCAAGTTCTGTCTGTACTCCATTTCCTGGCCGGTGGGTCTTTACAAACAACAGTGGCCATGGCATCAGGGATGTCCCAGCCAATGTTCTCTAACGTGTTGTCCAGAGTATTGTCTGCCCTGCTGAAACACATGCGTAGGTACATCGTCTTCCCTCAGGTGGAGGATTTGCCCACAGTGAAAGGTGACTTTTATGCCCTGGGACATATCCCCAACATCATTGGTGCCATTGATGGTACACGTGTGGCATTTGTCCCCCCCCGCAGGAATGAACAGGTGTACAGAAACCAGAAAAGCTACCATCCGATGAATGTGCAAATGGTGTGTTTGGCAGACCAGTACATCTACCATGTGAATGGCTCTGTGCATGATGCTTACATCATGAGGAATAGCAGCATCCCTTATGCGATGGGGCAACTCCTGAAGCACTGTGTGTGTCTAATAGGTGAGGCCAAGGTCCCAACACAGTTGACATAGGTGTCTGTGTATGGGGTTGTCCCTAAGGGTTAGTGCGTGTCTAACAGTTGTCCCTCGACATTTGCAGGTGACTCTGGTTACCCCAACCTGTCATGGCTACTGACCCCAATGAGGAACCCCAGGACAAGGGCAGAGGAACGCTACAATGAGGCACATGGGCGAACTAGGAGGATTATAGAACGTACCTTCGGCCTCCTGAAGGCCAGATTCTGGTGCTTCCATCTGACAGGTGGCTCCCTATACTACTCACCGAAGAAGGTGTGCCAGATAATCGTGGCCTGCTGTATGCTGCACAACCTGGCTTTGCGACGCCAGTTGCCTTTTCTGCAGGAGGATGGGCCAGATGGTGGTCTTGTGGCAGCTGTGGAGCCTGTGGACAGTGAAGACGAGGAAGCAGAGGAAGAAGACATGAACAACAGGGACTTAGTGATCCAGCAATATTTCCAGTGAGACACAGGTAAGAATACAGACCTGCCTACTACATGTACTTTAACAGTACTACCTCTCTACTGTGTGTCGTTTTCACCCAGTGTATGGTCACTGAGTTGTCACTTTCCCTTACGATTTCACAGATGTGGGTCCCACTGTGTGACATCTGCTTAGATTCCTCATGGACTAGAGCTGTGTGACATAGGTATGTTGACATTACAATTGAAAGAGCATTTTGTCACTGTAATTGCTAATACACTATTTTGAAATCACACAGATTCCAGATTGTTTTGTGCTTTAAGTGTGTTTACTTAAGTGCTCAATATTGGAGGTGGTAGGGAAATGGTGAGGGGTGATGGCGGAGGAATGTCCATGGCAGAGTCTAGTCTATTAGTCTCACAGGTGCATTGCCCAAATGGGCATAGGAAGTGGAGCTGGGGCAGTTAAAGTATGGACAGGGTGACAAAGTGGGACAGTAGGATGACAATCAGGGTGGTCTCATTTCTTAGTGGGGGTCTTGGCATCGTGCTCTGTCTTTGTCCTGGATCTCAGGGACCGTTTGCAGGGTGGTTCTCCCTCTGCAGGGGGTGGGGTGCTGGTGTGGTGGTCCTGTGGCAGGGCGTCCTGTCCACTAGCGCCGGCGGAGGTGGTGGGCAGTTCATCGTCCATGCTAGTGTCAGGGGCCCCTTGTAGTGCCACAGTGTCCCTCCTGGTGTTGAGTACTTCCTTCAGTACCCCTACGAAGGTGCCCAGGGTGGAGCTGATGGTTCTGAGTTCCTCCCTGAAACCCATATACTGGTCCTCCTGCAGCCGCTGGGTCTCCTGAAACTTGGCCAGTACTGTTGCCATCGTCTCCTGGGAGTGGTGGTATGATCCTAGGATGGAGGAGAGGGCCTCGTGGAGAGTGGGTTCCCTTGGCCCGTCCGCCCCCTGTCGCACAGCAGCCCTCCCAGTTCCCCTGTGTTCCTCGGCCTCCGTCCCCTGGACCGTGTGCCCACTACCACTGCCCCCAGATCCCTGTTGTTGTTGGGGTGGTGGGTTATCCTGGGTTCCCTGTAGTGGTGGACACACTGCTGATTGACGTGTCCTGGGGACGGAGGTATGGGCCCGCTGGGTGGGTGCTGTGCTGGTGTTTCCAGAGGGGGGAAGGTCTGTGGTGGCCTGTGACTGGGTGAGGGGAACCGACTCTCCCGAGGTCCCCGATGGGCCAGGCTGGTCATCTAGATCCAGTTGGACAGAGGTGTTGTCATCACTGTGGGCCTCTTCTGTTGGTGGTGTGGACATGTGTGGACCCTCCTGTCTGGTGACATTGGGTAGGGGTCCTGCAGGGGTATAAAAGGATGGTTATTACATCTGTGTGTGTCATGGTGTGCAATTGGTGGGTGACCGTGTACCCCAGTGCTTGCATTCCTGTGTGGGACCTTGTGTGAGGATGGTTTAGGGGGTTGTATGGGTATGTGCAGTGGGCATGCTTTAGTGATGGGTGTCCATGCTTTGTTGTTGCATGCAGGGCTTGGTGTTGGGATGGGTGGTTTGTGATGTTGGGAACATATGTGAGGAGTTGGGCTGCTAGGGGTGAGGGTGATGGTGGGGGTATGTGATGGCAGGCAGGTAGGGTGGGGGATGTAATAATTAATTTTGTCTTACCAGAATCCATTCCTCCACCTACTCCTGCGAGGCCCTCAGGATGCAGAATTGCCAAGACCTGCTCCTCCCATGTTGTTAGTTGTGGGGGAGGAGGTGGGGGTCCGCCGCCAGTCCTCTAAACCGCCAGGTGGTGTCTTGAGACCACGGAACGCACCTTCCCCCGTAGGTCGTTCCACCTCTTCCTGATGTCCTCCCGATTTCTTGGGTCCTGTCCCACCGCGTTGACCCTGTTCACTATTCTTCGCCATAGCTCCATCTTCCTTGCAATGGAGGTGTGCTGCACCTGTGCTCCGAATAGCTGTGGCTCTACCCGGCCGATTTCCTCTACCATGACCCTGAGCTCCTCCTCCGAGAACCTGGGGTGTCTTTGCCGTGCCATGGGGTGGTGTAGGTGATGTGTGGGGTGGAGTGTGTGGTGATAAGTATGCTGATATGTAGTGGGGTGTTGTGTGAGGTGCGTGGAAGTTCTGTGGGTGATGGTGTTGTGTGCCTGTGGATACTGTTGTTCTTGCTGGTGCTCTCTCTCTGGCCTTCTTTCAGAATTTTTTGTCGTGGGGTTTGTGGGTGATGTGGGTGTGTGTTTTATATTGTAATGGGTGTGTGTATCAGGTGTGTGTATTTTGAATTGTCCAATGTGGTTGTG
The DNA here is from genome assembly GCF_031143425.1 of Pleurodeles waltl. Classification (NCBI taxonomy): domain Eukaryota; kingdom Metazoa; phylum Chordata; class Amphibia; order Caudata; family Salamandridae; genus Pleurodeles; species Pleurodeles waltl. The sequence continues at coordinate 872,988,623 of NC_090447.1, forward strand.
TTTTGTATATGTGTGTGTATTTTGAGCGCAGCGGTGTGTACCGCCAATGGAATACCACGGTTGAAAGACCGCCGCGTGGATTCGTGTGTCGTGATAGTGTGGGCGTATTTCTGTTGGCGTGACGGTGGAGGTTTTGTTTTTGCCAGTTTATCACTGACCTTTGGTGTGGCGGACTTGTGTGGGTGTCTGAATTTTGGCGGATTCCGTGCTGTGGGTCATAATAGCTGTGGTGGAATTCCACGGCTGCGGCGGTGTGTTGGCGGTCTTCTGCATGGCGGTAAGCGGCTTTTACCGCCAATGTTGTAATGAGGGCCTATGCTGTTTGAGACTCTCTGCCACTCTACTGCACAATACTACACTTGACAACAGTGAACTGTAAAATACTCTACTCCACTAAACTCCACTCTATGCCACCACACTCTACAACACTCTGTGCCACTCTACGACACTCTACTCAATGACACTCTACTCCACCACATTCCATTTCATGACACTCCAGTTGAAAACACTCCACTGTGAAACACTCAGCTCTACTATTTGACACGCCACTACACTGTACAACACGCAACTCCTCTCTAGGATACTCCCCTCCATGATACAACACACCATGCCACTCCACTGTATAACACTTTACTCCACTGTATGCCATGTCACGCCACTCTACATGACTCTACTCTATTCCACTCTACAATACTCCACTCTACGACACTAGACTCTACGACACTCTTCTTCACTGTACTGTACTACACTCCACTCCACTCCACTTTATGACACTCCAATCAATGACACTCCACATTGCGATTTGAAAACTAGAATTCATTAAGATACAATGAAAAAAACAAAGATTAATTCAGTCCTGTCACCTCATTTGCACACTACATTAATTATAACGCATACCTTTTCCATGCACTGTTTATACCCTTGAATACTACATCACTTACAGCATGTGAAATCATAGCATTCATAACAACACATCACTTATCAAAGGACATTATTTGTCACAACACAGTGCATGGTAGATTGGCAAGTTATAGTTAGTGTTGCCTGGTTACCAAGCTGAAAAGAGTGGTAATGTGGTCCACTAATAATATTTTAAAGGTGGTTGATAAACTGTAAATGAACGTTATACCTATAACTATAAAATCTTAAAAGTTTGTGTTGTTTAAACTTGGTTGGATAAAGGAAAATACATTTCCCTATAAATATACATATATATACACACACACATATATATTCACTTAAAAAACTAAAGGTCACAGGGACGTTATAGTTAAGCTCACATTTTGAATGTACAAAACCATGGTGTGTGTATGTGTATCAGGTGTGTGTATTTGGAATTGTCCAATGTGGCTGTGTTTTGTAAGAATGTGTGTATTTTGAGCGCGGCGGTGTGTACTGCCAATGGAATACCGCGGTTGAAAGACCGCTGCATGGATTCGTGTGTCGTGATAGTGTGGGCATATTTCTGTTGGCGTGACGTGGAGGTTTTGTTTTCACCAGTTTATCACTGACCTTTGGGGTGGCGGACTTGTGGGGGTGTCTGAATTTTGGCGGATTCTGACATGTGGGTCATAATAGCTGTGGCGAAATTCCGCGGCAGCGGCGGTGTGTTGGCGGTCTTCTACACGGCGGTAAGCGGCTTTTACCGCCAGTGTTGTAATGACCGCCTTTGATCTTTGTGGATCAAATGGTCTCAATGCAATGACCAAGGGTAGGTGCTCTTATTTTCATTTTAACTTCTGTAGTAAAACGTCACCCTCGGGGGCGTAACCAAGATGGCGGCGTGAGCAGACGCGTTCGTCTGAGCTCCCACGCCCGGGTCCCAGTAAAAGCTTGGTGGCCCCATCTTTTAGAGCCCAAGGCCCTCCTGGCTAGCTGAAGGGGACCGAGAGACTGCGGGCGCCCCGAGGGAGAGGCGGGACGCCCTCTGAGGAGAGCGGCGGCAGTGTTGGGCCTTGCGGCCTGGACCGCGCTAGCCGTTGGCGGCCGCGGCGCGTATCGGTTGAGCCGCGTGGGGTGGCCGGGTGCGCGGCGGCCGGCTGGCACTGTAAAGCAACGCGGAGGGGGCGCGGACCTTCATTGGAGCAGCGGAGAGTGCTGAACCTCGCGCCGGAGGCCCCGGCGCGGGGCAGGGATGCAGTGGGTCTCCGCGGCCCGCAGCAGCTATTTCCTTGCTGGGCCGTTTCGGGGAGGAGGTCCCGGGCGCGATACAGCACACCATTCTACATTTGCGCTCCCACTCCAGGTTGGTGGAGCTTGGACCGGTGCTAGGAGGTCGGGCCACCCATCGGCGGTGCGGTCGGCCCGCAGTGGCACAGTCCGAGTTTGGGGGGAGCTTGGGGCCTGCAACTGGCCTATGAACTTTTGGCAGCAGTGGATGCAGAAACTGGTGGCCAGAGTCTGAAGGGCATAAAGTGAAGGAACTGGCAGCTCGACCCACAGCGGGCAGTAGGAAGAGGCTCTAGACGTGACGGGCACGGGCCTCAGAGAGGCACTCGGGGCTATGATGTCCTCCAAGCCAAAACGAGATCAGTCGGTGAGAGAAATGCTAACCAGATCTCACCCGTTACAAGGCACATCGGCTGAGGGGTCTGCGGCGGCGCGGTCTCCTGAGGTACTTGGGGAGATGGAGGAGGACGGGGAGGCTCCGGTCACAAAGGGTTTCCTTACCTCATTGTTTGACTCGTTACGGAGTGACCTGCAGGAACTTCGTAGAGACATTTTCCAAGAGGTGAAAGAGCTACGAGTGGAGGTCATGTCTCTGGGCGAGCGGGTGGCCCAGGTTGAGGATGGCGGGATCTCTCATGGCGAGGAGTTAGCGGGCTTGCTACAAGAGGTCATGCGCCTGCGTGACCAGCAGGAACTCCTTCAGTCTGCAGTTGAAGACTTGGAAAATAGGTCACGACGGCATAACATTCGCGTCAGGGGTGTGCCACTCGGAGCAGAGAAGGAGGACATTAGTGAATTTGTGGTGGCGCTGTTTGTCTCGGTGCTTGGCCTGGAGGGGGCCCAGGAGATTACACTAGACAGGGTCCATCGTGCGGGCCGCAGGGGCGGACCCGGAGAGCCTCCGCCCGATATCCTGGCATGTGTTCATAATTATGGGCTTCAAGAGAGCATCTTGCAGAGGGCCCGTAATCTCCCACAGATTCAGTTTCGAGGGCATTTGCTCCAATTATTTCAAGACCTCTTGCTACGGACTCTGCAGAGGTGCCGCAAATTTAAGCCCATCATGGAGCACCTGCGGGCACACTCAGGCCCTCATTCTGACCCTGGTGGTTTGAAACCGCCAGGGCAGAGGGCCGCGGAAGCACCGCCAACAGGCTGACGGTGCTTCATGGGCAATTCTGACCGCGGCGGTAAAGCCGCGGTCAGAAAAGGGCAACCGGCGGTTTCCCGCCGGTTTACCCCTGGCCGAGGGAATCCTCCATGGCGGCGCTGCTTGCAGCGCCGACATGGGGATTCCGACCCCCTTCCCGCCAGCCTGTTCCTGGCGGTTTACACCGCCAGGAAGAGGCTGGTGGGAACAGGTGTCGTGGGGCCCCCCAACAGGGCCCCATAATGATTTTCAGTGTCTGCTTTGCAGACACTGAAAATCGTGACGGGTGCAACTGCACCCGTCGCACCCCTGCAAATCCGCCGGCTCCATTCGGAGCCGGCTTCCTCTTTGCAGGGGCTTTCCCGCTGGGCCGGCGGGCGATCTTCTTGAGATCGCCCGCCGGCCCAGCAGGAAAGTTAGAATCACCGCGGAGGTCATTTGACTGCGGTGCGGTGTTTGGGCGGTTTCCGCCTGGCGGGCGGTGCCCGCCGCCCGCCGGGGTCGGAATGACCCCCTCAGTGTCTTACACTTGGGGGCACCCTTTCCGCTTTATCTTTCGTTGGGAAGAACAGCTCCGCCAGGTGAAATCAGTGCCGGAAGCGAGAAAGATTCTTCGTTTGAGGAGACAATCAAGAAGAGGGCACATCTATGGACACGGCTGATGGGGATCAACCACGATGACGGCGTAAGGAGCGGCAGAGGAAACAGCAGCGACCTACAACATCGGAGCAGGCTTTGGAGAGGCAATCTGTACTGAGTAGCGTGGCCGCTGGAACACATGCTTGGTGGCTGGAGGCCTGGGATGGTGGCTCGGATGTGGGCCGCAACAATTCAGGTCATGTGACCATTACGGCGGGACCGGGGCGGTGGAGTCGTTGGACGCTATACGAGGAACTTGAGTGGTTGTGCTGCCCCTGTTGAGACTTTGCCTCTTAGGAGATGAGGGATAGAGGACTTTATGGTTATGAGCACCTGTTGTGAGTTATGTTTGTATGTTGGTGTGCTTCCCCTGGAACTTGTATACAAGTTGTCATGGCTGACTGGTCCCGTGGCTCGGAGCGTCCTTGGGGTGGATCTGGGCGTGGGCTCCCCCGGCGGATCCTCCTCATGAGTGTCTTTGATACTGGGTCATATGTCTCTTAAGTGTCTAAGCTTGAATGTCCGTGGTCTTAACAGTCTGGCTAAGAGATTAGCGATCCTGTCGACGCTTGAGCACTCTGGTAGCCACATTTGCCTCTTACAGGAGATGCATTTACTGGCTAGGGACACATATCGTATGCGCTCAAGGTGGTTTCCTAGACACTTCTGGTCCTCGTCCTCTACGAAACATGCTGGGGTGGCGATATTGCTCTCGAAGACCTTCCCTGGGGAAGTGATAGCAAAGATACATGAGGTGCAGGGAAGATTCCTGGCCCTTAGTCTACGGGTGGGGGCTTTCTGCTTTACCATTGCTTCTTTGTACGCCCCCAGTGCGCAGCAAGAACCCTTCCTGAAACAGACGATTGCTCCGGCGCTTGAGACACCCGATAGTGCTGTTTTAGTGGGAGGTGATTTTAATTTGGTAATGGACAATGAGTTGGACCGCTCTGGGCACCGCTTTGGACAGGCGGGTGCGTTGACGATGGCAGGGCGATAGTGGTTGGCTGAGTGTGGACTGGAGGATGTTTGGAGGAGAACACATCCTTCGCTTAGGGACTACTCCTTTTATTCAGCGGCTACCAAGACGTACGCACGGATTGACTTCTTTCTGGCCTCACGAGAATACACTTCTCGAGTTCGTGAGACCACAATAGAGCCCAGGGCCCTCACAGATCATGCGCCTATCACGGTGGAGGTTGGTGTGGATGTGGGTCGGCAGTTCGAGCTGGCGTTTTAGGGACGCGATCTTGCAGAATAGAGAAACAGAGGAGTCGCTACGGCTCGTGATTTCGGATTACCTTAGCCACAATGATGATGGGACAACCCTTTTAGAGACTCTGTGGGAGGCTCTGAAGGCAGTGGTGCAGGGGGAGGTAATGTCTCTGTCAGCGAGAGATAATAGGGCAAGGAGGGAGCAGAGGGCGGTGCTAGAACAAAAGGTGGCAGCACTGGAGCGATCCCATAAGTCCACGGGTGCGCCAAGAATTTGGCGGGAACTGGAGAAAATGAGGCAGCAGTTGAGGCGGCTGGACTGGGACAGGGCGGAGTATGCGATAGCGCGGCTCAAGCATTAATATTACATTGGGAGTAATAAGTGTGGCAGGCTCTTGGCGCATCGGTTGAGAGCGCAGCGCGTGACAGTAGCGATTAAAATGGTCCGCTCACCTTCGGGGAGGGAGGCCCACACAGATGATCATATTGCAGAAGCGTTCGCCGAATATTATCGAGTGTTATATACGGCTGATGCTCAGAGCGAGGCGAATCCAGCCGCATTCCTTGCGGGGATAGCAATTACTCCGTTTGGCGAGAGGGAAGCGTCTTCCTTGGATCAGCCTATCAGAGTAGAGAAGGTTATCTCGGCAATATCAAGGGTGAAGGTGGGGAAGTCTCCCGGCCCTGATGGATTTACGGCGCTCTTTTAAAAGACTTTCTGCGCGGAGCTTGCACTGCTTCTGGTGTGTCTTTTAACTCTTTTCAGGAGTCAGGGGCTCTTGTGCCCAGCATGTCCGATGCTATCATTGCGGTGATACACAAGCAAGGGAAAGACCCAGAGGAGTGTGCTTCGTACAGACCAATCTCGCTTTTGAACATAGATGCTAAGCTTTTTACTGGGATACTGGCCCACCGCCTTCATCCCTATATGCCGGGTCTTATAGATCCGGACCAGGCAGGCTTTATACCCCATCGTCAGTGTAGTGATAATACGAAGCGACTGCTGCATTTGATAGATAAAACTAGCAGATCTCGTAGGGAGGCGCTGCTCCTCTCTATTGACACGGAGAAGGTGTTTGATAGGGTCCACTGGCCTTACTTATTCCGGGTGCTGGAGTGTTATGGATTTGGTCCGGGCTTTAGGAGGTGGGTTCAGTGTATTTACCGCACGCCTAGGGGTGCATTCCGAGTCAATGGTACAGTCTCTTTGCCGTTCTTGATTGGACGGGGGACCCGACAGGGGTGTCCTCTCTCCCCCCTTTTATTTGCGCTCTATATGGAGCCCTTTGTGCAGCGTCTACGCGACAGCCCCTTGGTCTCTGGGGTTAAGTTTGGAGGGGATCATCACCTTATCACTCTGTATGCAGATGACTTGATTCTTACCCTGGCTGAACCCGCGACCTCCCTGCCTGAGCTAATGGTGATAATGGCGGAGTTTAGCCAGATCTCGGGGTTCCGGGTAAATATGCAGAAATCACAGGTCCTTAGTTTGCCTGTGAACCCAGAACACGAGCAGGAGTTGAAGACTCGATATCCGTTTCTTTGGTCGCCATCACGACTCCCTTACTTGGGTATTGACTTGGCGTCTTCAGTTGCGAAGACGGTGAGCTTGAATTATGCGACATTAGTCCGGGAGGTGCAGCGAGATTTGGAGAGCTGGGCGAAACATAAACTTTCCTGGCTGGGCAGGGTAGCGGCGGTGAAGATGACCACATTGCCGCGCATATTATGGGGCATATTTATACTCCGTTTGCGCCGAATTTGCGTCGTTTTTTTCGACGCAAATTCGACGCAAAACTAACTCCATATTTATACTTTGGCGTTAGACGCGTCTAGCGCCAAAGTTCATGGAGTTAGCGTCATTTTTTTGCGTGAACACCTTCCTTGTGTTAATGATATGCAAGGTAGGCGTTCCCGTCTTAAAAAATGACTCCGATGCATATGCGTCGTATTTATACTCCCGGGCAAAAATGACGCCCGGGAGTGGGCGGGTCTAAAAAACCCGCATTAGCGCCGGATTTTAGCGCCTGGGTCAGGGCAGGCGTTAAGGGACCTGTGGGCTCAGAATGAGCCCAGAGGTGCCCTCCCCTGCCCCCAGGGACACCCCCTGCCACCCTTGCCCACCCCAGGAGGACACCCAAGGATGGAGGGACCCACCCCAGGGACATTAAGGTAAGTCCAGGTAAGTATTTTTTTTTAAAAACAATTGTGGCATAGGGGGGCCTGATTTGTGCCCCCCTACATGCCACTATGCCCAATGACCATGCCCAGGGGACAGAAGTCCCCTGGGCATGGCCATTGGGCAAGGGGGCATGACTCCTGTCTTTGCTAAGACAGGAGTCATTTCAATGGGGGTTGGGCGTCGTAAAAAAATGGCGCAAATCGGGTTGAGGCGATTTTTTTGCCTCAGCCTGACTTGCACCATTTGTGGACGCCCATACGCCATTTTCCCCCTACGCCAGCGCTGCCTGGTGTACGTCGTTTTTTTTAACGCACACCAGACAGCGCCGGCGGCTAACGCCGGCTAACGTCATTGAATAAATACGGCGCCCGCATGGTGCTTCAGAATGGCGTTAGCCGGCGCTAATTTTTTTGGCGCAAAACTGCATTAGCGCAGTTTTGCGTCAAAAAGTATAAATATGGCCCTATATGTCTTCCAGGCGCTCTCTCTGGCTCCCCCGTCTCGTGCGATAGCAACTCTTCAGTCGGCAATCCTCAAGTTCATCTGCTCCCTAGAAGACTTTTATACCGTTCTAGAGCGGAAGGGGGGTTGGCGGTCCCCTGCCTTCTACGATATTATCAGGCAGCACAGTTGCGCTTTCTCTTAGAGTGGAGCCGTCCACTTACTGAGAAACACTGGTGTTTCATGGATCAGGCGGTAGCGGGGTCTCACATTTGAAAGGAATCTTGGCTTTGACGTCGACATAGGGTGCGGGCATATATTCCTCCCCGATTACGGGGTGACATTACGTGTCTGAGATGCAGTGGCATGTCGAGCGGGGCTTACGTCGTTCCCGTCCACTATGACCCCGATAGGGGCGAACCCTGATTTTGAGCCTGGGCTGCGTCTGGAGGGCTTGCTAGTCAGGACCCCAGTGCTCATAAGTTTGTGGCCTATATGTATGTGTTCCCTGTGTGGTGCCTAACTGTCTCACTGAGGCTCTGCTAATCAGAACCTCAGTGGTTATGCTCTCTCTGTACAAATTGTCACTGACAGGCTAGTGACCAATTTTACCAATTTACATTGGCTTACTGGAACACCCTTATAATTCCCTAGTATATGGTACTGAGGTACCCAGGGTATTGGGGTTCCAGGAGATCCCTATGGGCTGCAGCATTTCTTTTGCCACCCATAGGGAGCTCTGACAATTCTTACACAGGCCTGCCACTGCAGCCTGAGTGAAATAACGTCCACGTTATTTCACAGCCATTTTACACTGCACTTAAGTAACTTATAAGTCACCTATATGTCTAACTTTTACCTGGTAAAGGTTAGGTGCAAAGTTACTTAGTGTGAGGGCACCCTGGCACTAGCCAAGGTGCCCCCACATTGTTCAGGGCCAATTCCCCGGACTTTGTGAGTGCGGGGACACCATTACACGCGTGCACTACATATAGGTCACTACCTATATGTAGCTTCACAATGGTAGCTCCGAATATGGCCATGTAACATGTCTATGATCATGGAATTGCCCCCTCTATACCATCCTGGCATAGTTGGCACAATCCCATGATCCCAGTGGTCTGTAGCACAGACCCTGGTACGGCCAAACTGCCTTTCCTGGGGTTTCACTGCAGCTGCTGCTGCTGCCAACCCCTCAGACAGGCATCTGCCCTCCTGGGGTCCAGCCAGGCCTGGCCCAGGATGGCAGAACAAAGAACTTCCTATGAGAGAGGGTGTTACACCCTCTCCCTTTGGAAAATGATGTGAAGGCACGGGAGGAGTAGCCTCCCCCAGCCTCTGGAAATGCTTTCTTGGGCACAGATGTGCCCAATTCTGCATAAGCCAGTCTACACCGGTTCAGGGGACCCCTTAGCCCTGCTCTGGCGCGAAACTGGACAAAGGAAAGGGGTGTGACCACTCCCCTGACCTGCACCTCCCCTGGGAGGTGTCCAGAGCTCCTCCAGTGTGCTCCAGATCTCTGCCATCTTGGAAACAGAGGTGCTGCTGGCACACTGGACTGCTCTGAGTGGCCAGTGCCACCAGGTGACGTCAGAGACTCCTTCTGATAGGCTCCTTCAGGTGTTAGTAGCCTACCCTCTCTCCTAGGTAGCCAAACCCTCTTTTCTGGCTATTTAGGGTCTCTGTCTCTGGGGAAACTTTAGATAACGAATGCAAGAGCTCATCAGAGTTCCTCTGCATCTCTCTCTTCACCTTCTGCCAAGGAATCGACTGCTGACCGCGCTGGAAGGCTGCAAAACTGCAACATAGTAGCAAAGACGACTACTGCAACTCTGTAACGCTGATCCTGCCGCCTTCTCGACTGTTTTCCTGGTGGTGCATGCTGTGGGGGTAGTCTGCCTCCTCTCTGCACTAGAAGCTCCGAAGAAATCTCCCGTGGGTCGACGGAATCTTCCCCCTGCAACCGCAGTCACCAAAAAGCTGCATTACCGGTCCCTTGGGTCTCCTCTCAGCACGACAAGCGAGGTCCCTCGAATCCAGCAACTCTGTCCAAGTGACCCCCACAGTCCAGTGACTCTTCAGTCCAAGTTTGGTGGAGGTAAGTCCTTGCCTCACCTCACTAGACTGCATTGCTGGGAACCGCGACTTTTGCAGCTACTCCGGCCCCTGTGCACTTCCGGTGGAAATCCTTCGTGCACAGCCAAGCCTGGGTCCACGGCACTCTAACCTGCATTGCACGACTTTCTAAGTTGGTCTCCGGCGACGTGGGACTCCTTTGTGCGACTTCGGGTGAGCACCATTTCACGCATCCTTGTAGTGCCTGTTTCTGGCACTTCTCCGGGTGCTACCTGCTGTTGAGAGGGCTCCTTGTCTTGCTCTATGTCCCCTCTCTCTCCTGACGCAATTTGCGACATCCTGGTCCTTTTTGGGCTACAGCAGCATCCAAAAACGCTTACCGCACGATTTGCAGCTAGCAAGGCTTGTTGGCGTTCTTTCAGCGGGAAAACACTTCTGCACGACTCTCCAAGGCTAGAAGGATCAGTCCACCAAAGGGGAAGTCTCTAGCCCTTTTTGTTCCTGCAGAAACCTCAGCTTCTTCTGTCCAGTAGAAGCTTCTTTGCAGCCACAGCTGGCATTTCCTGGGCATCTGCCCATCTCCGACTTGCTTGTGACTTTTGGACTTGGTCCCCTTGTTCCACAGGTACCCTCGACTGGAAATCCATTGTTGTTGCATTGCTGGTTTGTGTCTTTCCTGCATTATTCCTCTATCACAACTTCTTTGTCCTTAGGGGAACTTTAGTGCACTTTGCACTCACTTTTCAGGGTCTTGGGGTGGGCTATTTTTCTAACCCACACTATTTTCTAATAGTCCCAGCGACCCTCTACAAGGTCACATAGGTTTGGGGTCCATTCGTGGTTCACATTCCACTTTTGGAGTATATGGTTTGTGTTGCCCCTATCCCTATGTGTCTCAATTGCATCCTATTGTAACTATACATTGTTTGCACTGTTTTCTAAGACTATACTGCATATTTTTGGTATTGTGTATATATATCTTGTGTATATTTCCTATCCTCTCACTGAGGGTACACTCTAAGATACTTTGGCATATTGTCATAAAAATAAAGTACCTTTATTTTTAGTATAACTGTGTATTGTGTTTTCTTATGATATTGTGCATATGACACTAAGTGGTACTGTAGTAGCTTCACACGTCTCCTAGTTCAGCCTAAGCTGCTCTGCTAAGCTACCATTATCTATCAGCCTATGCTGCTAGACACCCTATACACTAATAAGGGATAACTGGGCCTGGTGCAAGGTGCAAGTACCCCTTGGTACTCACTACAAGCCAGTCCAGCCTCCTACACTTTACCCACCTTGTTCTTCTAAATGTTTGGAAGTGGACGAAAAGGGAGATTTCTCTTGGCGATAAGACAGTGATTATGTGCATGCTCTCTTAGATGTCAGATTGAGACGCTGAAACTAGGTGGTCGAATTACTGGCGACTCAAACAATGTGCTTCGTACTTTATATGTTAAAACCAATAAACAGATTTGATCCACAAAACGTCACTCTCCTCAAACACTACTGTCACCAATCCTTATTAATCATGCATTCCTCTGATGTATTTAACACGGTGCAGTGATTCGGAGACTCAAATAATTAACCACAAAGGATTAGGCTTTGATCTAAAATGGAAAGGAGAATGGGACAAACATGTAGTGGTTGAGCTGCACAATATAAAACCAGGAAACGTTGCATGAATCCCGGCTCCCACTTGACCACATTGTGTGATACTAAGAAATTATTTTTCACAGTGCATCTTTTACCTCCATCATCACGAGAGCACCTTTAAATACATCAATTCAGGGTGCGCACTGCACAAAAACAAAATACTGTAATGTTACTCCTTCTATAGTAACACCCGATGCAACATATAGGAAGCAAAGGACAACTGCCTCCCCTCTTGGTTCACTGACAGAATCATCATCAAGGCAGTAGTGGATGGTCATGAATTTATCTATGTTCATGATCAGAATCACTTCTAACAGTTTCCACTTACTACTATTGTATCATTATATACTAAACGGGAATGAGCTGTAATGGCCACAATATAAAGAAATGTCTTGTTTTTAATTTGTAAGTGTTATAATCATATATTTGTTGTATGTTTTGAGCCAAGCAACATCAAACCACTCATATCCCTTCCTCCTGAGCCCCTAAATGTCAGTGCTGCTCCGGGTGACCCTACAGGAGACATGAACCAACAAAATGCATGACAAATGGTTTTGAAATGAGCATGGTCTGACCAACATGCTGTATTTCCATTTGTTTTGCATTGTGTTTTTTTGTAAAGCTTCGAAGTTCTGCAGGCAGGAAAGATGAGCGGCCCAACCCCAAGCAACAAAACTGGCCCCACTAACAGTAAAAACAGCCTCAACCCTGCCAGCCCACTGGGATATGCCCGTTGAGGCCTGTCCAAGCTTAAATTTAAATATGGGGATCTAAAAGTCAATTGGGTGGCACTTCTGAAGATCAGACTCCCCACTGTTGGAATGTGGACTATGAATTGTGAATAATTTATACTACTTAATTGTCATTCAGGTTCAATTCCACCTCCTATACAGTCTGACATGGTTAAAATACACCTCCTGGAGTTAGAGCTTGTGGGACTGTTTCTCAAGGCAAAACCCCAGATAGTGAGATTGCCACAACTGTTGAGCTACCACAGATATCTGAGGAAATCAGACTACAAAATGGCACATCCTCCCAGAGTCCTGATTTCAGGTCTAGCACGCATGACCCAACCTGACTCAACTCGTTTGGTACAGAGGTGTGTAGGATTGGAGAAATAATAGCAGGAACGATGTTCCAGACTGGAGAGATTATGTAATTTCGTGAATAGGTGTTGTGTTGACTCATTTTATTCTGATGGGACACGTCTATTTTTTTTCAAATACTTTTTATTGTTTTTTTTTTAAACAAATCGTTTAACAATGTCCGACCACCAAAGACAAAAGTTATGAATAAGGAAAGACATATGAGGACCATGTAAATCAACAGTCAATACGTTGTGATGAGTGATGTCATTATTTACATTAGGAATGTTGGGCGGTGGAACCAAAACCACTAAAGGAACAACCACAGAAAAAAGCACATCAAAGGTGAACCACCGAAAATATTGTTTCATTAATGCCCTCGCCTCCTGTCCCACCCACTGTCGCCCCCCTACAAATGTAGTGATGCAGAGTACATTCTGATCTCGTCTTGCGACATCAGTGGCTCGGGCGTGTCTCCAGGTGGATCCCGCGATAGGCTGCCCACCTCTCCCATATTAAATAGTACTTCCGAGGGCACCCTTGTGCAATATAAATAGAGTGTTCCAGTCCTACGCAGACCTGCTCTTCCATCACTCCAGTGAGGGAGCAGTAGCATCCTTCTACTTAGCTATGACTATGACTATGATGTCCTCTTGGCTATGACTAGGCCCATCCACAGCAGGTCCTGCTCATACCGGCTCCCATCAATGTCATTGGAAATGTGGATTAGGGCGCACCGTGGGGTTCGCAGGAATGTCCGCACCAGCACCCCTTCTGAACAGTCAAAACTCCCTCCCAAAAGGGTGTCATGATGGGACAACTCCAGACTGTGTGAGAATAAATTCCCAAAGTCCATCTAGCATCGCAGGCATGCTGCAGAAGCAATCAGCCCTCTTCTCCAGCGCCTCTCCCTAGTATAGTACACTCTATGCAGGTAGCGTAGCTGAGTGAAGTGGTACAGCGAGGCAATGCAATCTCCCTAGAAGAGGCCAGAACCGCCCTCCAGTCTTCTTCTTCCAAGGGACCCAAGTCTGTGGTGCAGGCTTCTCAGAGTGACTCAAAGGTGTCTGGCGCTTTATTGATTAGGGATCGGTATGTAGCCAAGAACTTGTGATCTGGAATGTGTGTGAGGAGTACTGTGCCCTCCAGAGGAGTATTGTCAGAGTCACCAGATCCTCGGGGTTTGCGCACGTTCCCAACACGTCCTCTAATGTACAACTCCAAGACTCTGATAGACAATTCACAGAGACTGTGAGAGTTCAAGAGGGGAAGAGGGGAAGAGGGGAAGAGGGGATTAGGAAGGGTACTGCTGGGAAGGAGACCTTTAATGGGAAAAAAGGTTAGAACACACAATATAACCTGAAGTAAATATTAATAAACATAGTCTTTCTGAAAATATGAGCAATCTTGAATTGCAGTTTTAAAAATGAACAGATTTTGTGATGATCAGATACCTGTAATGGAATCAAGATTAATTGGAATAAAACTTTTCTTATTCAAGCATGACTTAGAATAACAAGAATATGCATAATAGGAGCATATAATATTGCATCTAGAACTTCTGATCCTATATATATTTTCCTTGAAATGTTTTCAACACAGATTACACTCTTAAAACACTAGAGAAGAAATATTTTTAATGGGTTCAATAGTTCAAGAAATATTTCCCATACTTGTCAACTCGAATTGTACCAAGCAATTATCCTGGAATGGTAATATGCAGTTCACAACATAAATAAACTCTAGTAAAAAATTGCATGTCCTGCTGACTCAAATGCCACCATGCAGAGTCAAGAAATGGTTGCACAATAAATAGCGACAGGTTTTGAAATTATCTTAAATTGAATTATACATCGTGCCACTTCAGAACCTTCTTTTAAAAGTCAATAAATAGTAACACACAATGTTCCACAAGCTTTTAAAGCTTCGTAAACGAACCGCGCCTCTTGCCGATTCGTGATCAATCATGTATGTGTCAATAAATGCCAGCGTGCAATGCAACTCAAGATTTCAAAGCTTTTCAAATGAATCGCGCCTCCTGCTGATTCATAAATATCCACGTGTATGTCAATAAACACTGGCGCGCAATGTAACATGAGTTTCAAAACTATAAACGAATCGCGCGTCTTGCCGATTCATAAACATCTATGTACACACTTTAACAAAAATACTCGAGTGCACTTTTTATGACTATGACCTTAAAACAAATTGTTAACATAAATAAACGATCAGATCTTAGAATGAGATAATTCTAGATAAAATAAACGGTATTGGGAATAAACCCAACTACCGTCTTATCACCTAGGAACAAGATGCACCAATGAAGATTTCAAAGCAGACCTGGGAGATCAAAAAGGCCACTGGAACTGAAGTTCTGGAAATAGCTGCTCTTCTGCACTGGAACCTCTGAATAGTGAGCACTGGGAGTTGGGCTGACTCTCCTTATATAGAGTCTTGGCCCAGCCCAGAACCACGCCCAGGCATGTTGCAGGGAAAGTCTCTGGAAGGCCCTGGAAAGAGGCCACACCCTAACCCACTCTGAAAACCTGTAGCAATACCTTGCAAAGAAACAGTATTTGTAAACATATTAAGAATAAGTGTTTAGGATTGAACTCTGCAATGCAAAAGGGTAAAATACAACATATCAGCACAATGCATGAATCATGTTATTTTTAAAGTGATGTTTTTTTGCATTTTTTGATGCCAATAGAGCGCGTACTGTTCTGGTGTTGACAAGTATACTCTGAAATCTCGTCCAGATGGGCCAAGTACGGTGTAAGAGCAAGGATGACATTTATGGAGCTGAAACTCCTCTCGCACATCAGTAAAAGTCTTCACTGAGTTCCCTCTCTCAATCCCCCAATCAGGAGATACTGATAAGGTCTTATCGTTGAAACCCCTGCGACCCAGCCACCTGGCATAGGACTGTGCCACCTCAGGGAGGAATCCCCAGGGTGATTCGAGCCTTACTGCTGGTGGCAGCCTCAGCATCCCTCCAGGGGGCAAGAACCACTCTTGTGGCTGGGGGGGAGTCTCCAGGGGAGCTCACCCCCATAGAGCAAATGAAGGAGCATCTTTGTCCCCATCGCCCAACCCTCCACTGTGTAGGCCAGGTCAGAAAATCCCTGAAACCACCAGTCATTGAAAACAGTTAGCATCTAGGGTGGAAATGCCACCATCATAAGGTGATTCAAAGCATTTGGATAGGGCGATCTGGGGTGGACCATGGTTCCACAGGAATCCCCGCAGCGATGATTCTAAGCACGAGAATAGAGACGCCGGAAGGGGAAAGGGTATGTTTTGAAGGTGATATATCAGACATGTTAGCGTTTCCATTTTAAAATTTGTTGACCTGCTCAAGAGACTCAGGACGAGTTTCTCCCACATCTTGAAATCCACCGTCTGACTGTCTAATTGGGGATTTATCTTCATCTTCGATGCTCGTGCCTCATCAGTGGTAATATAGACTCCCAAGTACCAAAACCCCTGCCGGAGAACCGCAAGCCCAGAGGCCCACTACGAATCCTTGGAACCCTCATCCACGACGTATACTGAGGACTTACCAGGGTGCATCTGCAATCCAATGAAATCTCAGAAGATCTTCAGCATTTGGAGCGCATGCGGTTCTGAGTGTGAGAGGTCTGTCAGAAAAATGAGTACTTCATCTGCGTACAGGGTCATTCTCTCTTCGGCCCCAGGGCCCCACTTAAACCCTTGCAGTTGTGCATCTATCCTGGTCCAAGGGTTTGATGGTTAGGGCAAATAATTATCCCTGCCCCATCTCTCGTTCAATCCAAAAGGGGGAAAAACAGCTCCCACACCCGGGTGAAGAGGTCTGTAAATAGAAGATTCACGTACCCAATGAACCAAGGCCTAAAATTTAACATTTCTAAGAGGGAGAAGACAAACAGCCACCCAACTGAGTCGAAAGCCTTACAGAAATCGACCTGTGGTAGAGTGCCATCCGAGTGACAGCATCTAGACAAAGCAATGGCATTACACACCCTTCTGATATTATGCCGCGTAGATATCCCTGGGCATGAAGTCGGTCTGGCCCAGTTGGACCAATGTGGCAATGACCCGGAGCAAGTGGTTGACTAAAACTTAGACCCATACCTTGATCTCTATATTCAAAAGAATAATTGGCCAGTACGACTCATATCGTTCTGGTTTTTGGATAACCACAATGCCTGCCATTTTAACATTTAAGGAAGACTTTCTACGAATGGCCCCTAGAAAGGGGCCATTGGGCTTTATGGAATTCAGCTGGGAATTCACCAGGGTCTGGAGATTTGCCCAGATGGAGAATATGGAGGACCCCCCCTAATGTGTCCACTGTGATATCAAGGTCTAGGACCTGTCTATCCTCATCAGAAAGGGAATGGGCCAGGAGGTCCCTGACGAACGCCTCTACTTTGAGGGGTCCCTCCGCTTCCCATCGAGCGTGTACCACTGCATAGTAGGTCGCAAAGGCCTGAACAATGTGTTCATCTCCTAACACCTGCTCCCCTTTGTTGATCACGACATAGGGAATAGGGTTTCGGGGTCTGCCTTCGACAGAGCCAATGCTGGGTTTTGCTGGGCGTATCCCCCACTGATAAACATGGCTTTGGGTAGCCATCCAAGCTAGCCTTGCCTCATCAAGCATGGTTTGGCAGAGAATCGACTCTGTGTGATCAGGATCACAGTATCTGGAGATTCGGAGTATTGAGCTTCAAGTTCCAGGAGTCATGTCTCTATCTCTGTTACTGCAATATCTACCCAATTTCAGTGTGCTGTGCGGTAGCTATTGACAAAGCTGCACAAAATTACCTTCTTTGCAGCCCAAAGAGTCCCTGGAGAGGCCACAGAATCCACATTATGGTGTAAGTATTTCCTGGTACCTCTATGGAGGGCTGTCTTAAAGTCAGCATCAGCCAGGGTCCACTTGCTCAAGTGCCACCATTGAGAAACTCCCCCCTTGCCAAGAGTTATCAACAGTTTGACTGGAGAGTGATCAGACAGTCCACATGCATGGATAGTTGCTGAGCGTATTGAGGGCCCCTGGTCCCTGGAAGGAGATAGTAGTCCAACCTAGAGAGAATTTTGTTCACTCCAGAAAAGAAGGGGTACCCTCTCTCCAGAGGATGGTGATGGCACCAGGCGTCAACCAAGCCCATAATGTTTATGAATCGAGCCAAGGGTGTGCTATGTGGCGTCTGCCCAAAACCTTCGGAGGAGCGATGTACTGGGACAGAGGTCATCCAGTTCAGGTTAACCCCCAGAAGCCACGGGCCATCTGGGAAATCTAGAATAACACTGCCCAGGACATAGGTGATTGCCTCCATCAAAGGGGGAGGAGCATAGACGTTGATAAAGGAGAAAGATTTCCCATGAAGAAGGCCAGTGATAGCTACATCCTTCCCCATGGTGTCATGGTGTGAATCCCATTCGAGTAAGAAAGGGGCATTTATTGCAAGCAAGATGTGTTTCCTGAAGAAACAGAATATCTGGGCCTGCCCTATGAACAGCCTTCAAGACTGCTCCTCTCTTTACCTTATCAAGCAATCCATTAACTTTCAAGGTGAGGAACTTCAGGGTTCCCTGATCCCCCATGGTGCCAGTGTCAGTGGTCAAAGGGCCCATGATGAGCAGATTAGTGGGTGTGGCAGAGAGACTGGTATATGACAATGTATTAAGTGGGTAAAACAAAAACAACATAAACAGCAAAAACAACAATACTGTCTAAAATCTGAAATGCAAACCTCTTACCTCCCACCCTATACTTCTAAAACTGGCAATACCAGTTGTGGTGCGGACATCTAGGCGTCACCAACATGGTGTACCAGAGTCTACACATCCACCAGGTTGTCAGTCCAATATTCCCAAACTAAAACCCTAGTAATCCAAACAGAACAGTTCTGATAGCCCATATGAAAGCACCCCCAGACCTCACTAGTGTTTGCAACATCAGAAGTTCGCAGGATCACTGGGTTCTCTATGCACCAGTTTAGGATTCGATGCTGCATTGTCTGAGCCGTGGCCCAGTTCATCTTCCTTTGTCTGCCGAGTGGTCCCATCCTCACCTCCACTCAATGAAAGCTGTCTCCCCCACGAAAGCACCTCACCCTCTAAGTCTTTTGACTGCTCACCTCCAATTTGGCCACCAGTAGCACCCCACGAGGGTCCACCTCTCCCAGGTCGTGCCTTTCTATTGCGTATCGAGGACCAGAGTTTAGGTCTGGCCCCAGTCCTCCATGGCCACACTTCATATTCAACACAGCCAATGACATCATCGCCCCGCATCTCCAGACCAACATCAACAGCTCATTTGCCTCTGCCGCCTTCCCTGAGAGCTGGAAACACACGGAAGTCAACGCCCTCCTGAAGAAACCTACGGCGGACCCCAGCGACCTGAAGAACTTCCCCCCCATCTCGCTCCTCCCCTTCCCTGCCAAAGTCATAGAGAAGACCGTCAATAAGCAACTGACCAATTTCCTTGAAGACAACAACCTACTCGACCCCTCGCAGTCCGGATTCCGAGCCAATCACAGCACAGAAACCGCCCTCATCTCAGTCACAGACGACATCAGAACTCTGATGGACAACGGAGAAACAGTCGCCCTCATCCTCCTCGACCTCTCGGCTGCCTTCAACACCGTCTGCCACAGAACCCTAACATCCCGCCTGCGCTCCACCAGTATCCAAGGACTGGCCCTGGACTGGATCACCTCTTTCCTCTCTAACCGCTCCCAAAGAGTCTACCTCCCTCCGTTCCACTCAGACCCCAATGAGATCATCTGCGGCGTCCCACAAGGCTCCTCGCTCAGCCCGACTCTCTTCAATGTCTACATGAGCCCCTTCGCCGACATCGTACGCAAACACAACATCAACATCACCTGATACGCCGACAACACTCAGCTGATACTTTCCCTCACCAAGGACCCCACTGGCGCCAAGACCAACCTGCAAGATGGAATGAAAGACGTCGCAGAATGGATGAAACTCAGCTGTCTGAAACTGAACTCAGAAAAAACTGAAGTCCTCATCCTCGGAAACACCCCATCCGCCTGGGACGACTCTTGGTGGCCCACGGCCCTACGCACCGCCCCAACCCCCTCAGACCACGCATGCAACCTCGGATTCATCCTGGACCCGCTTCTCACCATGACCAAACAAGTCAACGCCGTATCATCCTCCTGCGTCCTCACTCTCCGCATGCTCCGAAAGATCTTCCGCTGGATCCCGCCGACACCAGAAAAACTGTGACCCACGCCCTCGTCACAAGCCGCCTGGACTACGGAAACACCCTATACGCAGTTACCACCGCTAAACTCCAGAAACGTCTGCAGCGAATACAAAACGCCTCCGCCCGCCTCGTCCTCGACATACCCAGCAACAGCCACATCTCCGCCCACCTGAGACACCTGCACTGGCTTCCCGTCAGCAAAAGAATCACCTTCCGGCTCCTCACCCACGCACACAAAGCCCTCCACAACAAGGGACCCGAATACCTCAACCGTCGCCTCAGTTTCTACACGCCCACCCGTCAACTTTGCTCTGCCAACCTCGCACTTGCCGCCGTACCTCGCATCCGCCGCACCAAGGCAGGTGGGAAATCCTTCTCCTACCTGGCGGCCAAGACATGGAACTCTCTCCCCGTCAACCTCAGGACCACCCAGGACCACCCTGCATTCCGGAGGCAGCTCAAAACCTGGCTCTTCGAGCAGCAGTAACCCTCTTCCCCTAGCGCCTTGAGACCCCCACGGGTGAGTAGCGCGCTTTATAAATGTTTTTGATTTGATTTGATTTGATTTGATTTGGCCCACTACCTCGCGAGTTTGGCCCTGTGACGGACGGGGATGGGGCCGTTCCTTGAGCCAGTGCCAGGCAGCCTTCAGTGAGAGAAAAAAGTGAGCTTTGTCTTGGCATAACACCTTCAATTTAGTGGAGAAAAGCAACATATATTTTAACTGCATGGAGCGGAGTATGGAATTCACTGTGTCAAATGTCTTTCTCTGCATCTCACAGGAGTAGTTGGGGAATAACATGATAGTGGAGGGGTTGTATTTGATCTCACCTTTCTGCCTTGCCTGCCTAAGGATTACACCCCAATCCTCAGCGTTTAAAAAATAGGCAGTGTAAAATTCTCTGCAGTAAAGGTGGAGCAGAGCCACCCCCTGAGGAAGTCAAACATGTCAAATCGTTCAACTCACTCTGGGCATCCCACCAGTCTCAGGTTGTTGTGCTGTGCCCGATTCTCCAAGTCGTCGACCCTCCACACCAGCTCTTTGGTGATCGCCCTACCTCTGCCAGGTCTTTCCCAAGGCAGTGTGTTGTATCTTCAAGCTGAGACACCCTACCCTCTTCAGCTGTCACGCGGTCCACAACATTTTGGAGATCTTGCTTCTGAAGCGACACTTCAGATCGCACATCACCAATCCTTAATTCCAAGGCTGTTCTGGATGTTTGAATCACCTCTAAAAGGGCTGCATTATCTGGCATTCAAAGAGCCACAGAGTCCTCAGAAGAAGGCTCAACCGCCTTAGTATATCTGTCAATTTTGCCCTGGCAAGGTGGTTTAAGGTCTTTATTTTTCACCATTGTGAAGAAAAATCAAACAAGACACTCACTGATTTGACAATGTCGCTGTCATGTAGCAGTGCCAGGCGTAGGGTGAGCAGTGTTGGGGGGGTGAATGTTCGCAGTCGGCAGAGGTTTCTCCAAACAATGTGATCAGGCACGTTCACAGTCATGAGAGGGTCCGAGGCCCTAGCACTGGGGGTGAGAGAGACAGGGAAAGAATTGTCCCGACAAACTGCGCTCTGTAGTCAACTGCATTCCTTAATAGGCCTCCAGATCAGAGGTGGCTTCAGGTGACAGGGAGAGAAGGTAGGAGAGAAAGTCAGACAGGAACTCCCAAAACTCTGCAGCTGTCTCTCTGTAGATGAAGCACCAGGGCCTAGGTCAAACATTTACTCTCCAGAGGCTGAACATGAGAACAATATAGCTGAGGGCCCAGGGCAGTTGGGAGTTCTGTTCTCCAGGGCCATTGGGGGTGGGAGACAGCAGACAAATAGTGGCAATCAGGAGGGCTTTGAATTATCCCACTTCTTCAGGTGTGGAGGCTCTGATGACGCATGCCACACCGTCTGCAGAGTCCATTTGGTCCCAAGGGCCAGGCCCCTCACCAGCAACTGGAAGCATCAAATCAAAGTTGCATTCCCCGACTGCCAGAGCATGGAACTCACAGTACCACCACTCCAGGGCATACCCCCACCAGGATCAGATTGCTGGGATGGCCCTGCTGCCTTGTGCACACACTAGAGTCCGGGTTCTGCTCAAGAACAGATCCGGTGCTAAAAACCACACAGTCCCCTGGGACATCGGCTCAATGGAGTTTCGCAACAGGCCCCACCAAGCACACCACGCGCAGCACATGCCCCAGTCGCTGCATTGTCCATATGTACTGCTGCTCACTTTGTCACTCAGGGCCTAGGCCTCCTGCCAGCATCAAGCAATAAGCTCCAGGTGCGGAGCGCAGGCCTCAGGTGCTGGTGGCACTCCCGATTTCAAGGGTGTGGGTTTCTGTCACAGGGTCAGCCCCTAGGCCGGCAGTGGTGCGCCTCACCCAGTCGTCTGCTACACCATCTGCATTGACCACACTGCACTGCACCATCTACGGAGTACAGGCCCTCACGGCTCCAGCAGGCAAGTTTTTACATCTGTGGGCTCCCCTTGCCCGCAGCTGAGTCCTCCTCTCCAGCGCAGCTGAGGCACCAAACAAACACCGACCCATGTCTCAAGCAACGGTTGAAGGAGGAGGTAGACTCCGGGTGGGGCTCAGCAGTCCAAGCACCACTGCCACCAGGCTCCTCAGGTGGACAGTGGAGCGCAGGGAGTCTTAAGCGCTAGTTACTGCCGGATTGCAACACGGGCAGCCACCATCTTATAAGGTGAGAATCCCCGGCCATGGAGGAACCATCAGACAGCAGGCAAAGACCGCACTTGTTGAATGGTACAAAGCTCAACTCTAAACATGCCCGATCCGCATTAGGCATGAAAATATGTAAGTGGGGGGGACCGTTGGGTCCCAGGGCCTCAGGATTAGAGCAGGATTAATAAAGTCCGGTTGGAGGTCTGCGCAGGAACTTGTAACCCACCTTCTTGCTGGCCATGCCCTGCTGGGGCAATTCTTGACCCAAGCGAAACTGACTAAAACACAGATGCTGAAATGGGGAGAAAAGTTATAGCCCCCTGTGTTAAATATTGCATTAATTGCTTCCTCTACATGACAGAGGAGGTTTGGTGACCCAACTATACGAAGGATTGGTTTGAAAAAAATATATTTATGGGGAAGTCTTGCAACGCAGTGCAGCAATTCATATTGCTGTGCTGCATTGAGATAAGGGAAAAGGGAGGAATGCTCTGTATTTAAGAGAGTACAACACATTCCTGCGTTTGTCCGTTTCCTGGGGAAGTTTTGGCTGCTTAGTGTCAATGCAGGCACCCTTACACCATGGTGCAAAGGTGCATATGTTGTAAGGAGGATTGTTTTTGTGCACGAAGGAGCAATAAGGATACAACCCCACTTTTAAATATGCACCTAAATGTAAACTCACAGTTTTTAAGGAATAATGATCTAATGAAATGGGTATTGAACTGCAGATTTAGAAGTGCCTTTTAATGACTGTTTGTCTTGATCCAAAATTGCAGGAACCTGGCCTAGTCCGTATGAGCCTGTATATGATGGATTGTTTTTAAAGAGCTAAAGTGCACAGAAAACAATACTGTTGAAAATGGGCCATATAGCGAACGCGATTTTCTAATTGTTAAAAATCAAAGATGAATGTGCTATCTTGTTTCCAGAATCTTATTATGAACAAATATAAATCTTCACTTTCAAACACCAGGATTTTCTCTTGGAAGTTTAATAAAATATTTAATGTCTACTAAAAATAAGTATTCTTGTCCGTTCTTCTATTGATTGGATCGACAAATGGATTTCTCTCTACTCTGACACCATGTACCTTATTATTGTGGGGATTGAGTAGAAAGAACTCAAATGGGAAGGATTTAGAATTTGGTGGAGAGGGTACTCCATCACAGGGGCGACTGAGTACCCTCTTTCCTAAGCAGAAGACCGCCGCTTCATTTACAGTTGGACAGGCCTTCAGTATGTCAATGTCACCCGTCATTTGTCCACCCACTCTATTCAAAATGGGCAAAGAAATGGCAATTTTTTTATTGTCTGTCCTAGCAAGTTAAATCCTGGCAGTAACAGGCACTGACAACTACAAAATGACCTCCACTGCATGGGACAAAACTCACATGTTGCTTGGGCCAATGTTGTTTTTTAATTTTCAAACACAAAAGCTCACTTTGGATTTTGTTTTTGGAAAGAAATAAAAAAAAGTTGAAAGTTTGATGTGCACATCTCTCATGTTGACTGAATTGGCCATCAAAATATCAATGCATTTACAGACACCACCGTGATTGTGGTTCCTAGAAATACAGGAGATGCCTACTGGGCCGGCAGACATCTCTAAATTTGGTGGGCTGAGTATTGTTGCCATGGCCGGAGTCAAGTAATTTGCCATGGCAACAGAACATACTTTGCCTGCCAAATAACAAACCAGGCCCATAACTGATACTGACTATCTTCAAGTCAGAAAATCATTTTTGCTGTCAAGCCTAGAGGGCATCTGATATAGAGTTAAATTCCTTTCTTTCGTTTTCCTTTCAATTATGAAATATTAATATGCAATTTATAATAAATGGAGGCCTGCAATTTCAGTATCACCCTTTCTCTAATTTCCCTATTACAGTGGCATTGTAGCTTCTCTAGTCACCAGCAATAAGAAAATTGCATAGCTAACTTGCTGTGATAACTTATTACAGCAGAGCTCTGATGTCATGATTCCTGCTGCTAGACCCCACAACAGCAGAATACACATCATTATTACAGCTGCAGTCTAAACATCTTTGCATCTTATGATCAGTTTTTCTGCAATGAGCAGTGATCCGTGTAAAGATGAGATTTAGGACATGTTTTCTCTATGCTATAATTTGTTACAGAAAGGAAAGAAACTCCACATGTACTCCTCATTCTGATCCACTGCATTTAAAAAAAACTCATTTACACTAAGCGTATTCCAATGTGCCTTTGCAACAAATTACTAACTGATTTTAGGTGTGTTTAATTTCTCAATACATATTCCCCTTATACTCTTTATGTCTAGAACCATTCTATCACTTTCATAATAAGGAGCAAGACATCTAGGGGCATATTTATACTCTGTTTGCGCTGAATGTGCGGCAAAATTATTGACGCACAATCGGCGCAAACCCTGCCCCATATTTATACTTTGACGTCCGACCCCGCGGGCGTCAAAATTCCACCATGTGCGTCATTTTTTGGAAGGAGGAACCAGCCTTGCGTTAATTATATGCAAGGTGGGCATTCCCTTCCAAAAAATTACTTTTAGGCCTGTGCCCCTTATTTATACTCTGGCGTCATTTTGACGCACAGGAGGGGGTGGGCCTTAGAAAACGGCGCACAGCCTGATGGGCGCCGTTTTTTAACGCCTGGGTCAGGGCAGGCATTAAGGGACCTGTGGGCTCGGAACGAGCCCAGAGGTGCCCTCCCCTGCCCCCAGGGACAACCCCTGCCACCCTTGTCCACCCCAGGAGGACATCCAAAGTTGGAGGGACCCATCCCAGGGAAGGAAAAGGTAAGTTCGGGTAAGTATTTTTTTCCGATTTTTTTTGTGGCATAGGGGAGCCTGATTTGGGCCCCCCTACATGCCACTATGCCCAATGACCATGCCCAGGGGACTTAAGTCCCCTGGGCATGGCCATTGGGCAAGGGGGCATGACTCCTGTCTTTGCTAAGACAGGAGTCATGTCAATGGAGGCTGGGCATCAAAAAGAATGGCGCAAATCCGGTTTGAGGCCTGAATTTTGCCTCAGACCTGACTTGCACCGTTTTTTTACGCTCAACCCCCATTTTCCCATACGCCGGAGCTGCCTGGTGTGAGTAATTTTTTTTGACGCACACCAGTCCGCAGCGCCGGCTAACGTCATTCCATTAATAAGGTGCCCGCATGCCGTGTTGGAATGGCGTTAGCCGGTGGTAACATTTTTGACGCACAACTGCGTTGGCGCAGTTGTGCGTCAAAAAGTATAAATATGGGCCCTAAGCTTTAACCAGCTTTCGTGATGGTGTGAACACATATTACAAGGGATAAAACACCCTCTGTGTGTTAAAAGGAAATTGCAAGTCATCTCAGCGTTCTATGAATTTATACAGGAATTCGGCCCTAGGTCTCGATCAGCTGTATGGTCACAGAAATTGGTGTTTTGCAGTATCCTTCTAATGCACGGAAGGGAATACTTTGGGCCATATTTATACTTTTTGACGCAAAACTGCGCCAACGCAGTTTTGCGTCAAAAAAAATTGCGCCGTCTAACGCCATTTGGAAGCGCCATGCGGGCGTCAAATTTATACTTTGACGTACGGCGGCGCAACCAACAGGTGGGAGTCATTATTTCGTGACGCACACAGCGTCGGTCTGTCGTAAAGGAAACCGTTAATGCGACGCACATCGCTGTGGGTCGATTTACGACAGCGCAATCGTGAAAACGCCGGTTTTTTTCACGCTATTGCGTTACATTTTTGCGCGAAAACTGCCCTTTCAGGAGAGGAGACCCAACATGGATCCTAGATGCCCCAAAAGACCCCAGGAGGATGAGAGCAGAACAGGAACCAGCCAGGAGGATCCATACAGGAACCAGGACATTTAAAAAAAAAAAAAAAGTGTCGCTTCAGTGCAGAGGAGCAGGAAATCCTGGTGAAAGAGGTGACGGAACACCAGCACCAACTTTTCATCTCCTCAAAATTGCCACTCAGTAGGAGAGAGGCCATCTGGAAACAAATTGTGGACAAGATTAACAGTGTGGCTGAAGAACGCCGGACAGTCACCGAGTGTAAGAAACGCTGGCATGACTGCAAACGTAGGACCAAAGAGAAAATGGCCAGGAACAGGAAGGCAGCAATGCAGACTGGAGGGGGGAGTCCAGCACAACAGGAGGCCCTGGACCACATGGAGGAGATGGTCGCAGCCGTCATCCCGGAGGAGATCGTCACAGGGATTCAAGGACTGGACAGCGCAGACTACCACGACACAACGCACATGCAGGGTAAGTCGCATGGGGAATTCAAATGCAATAATGAGGATTGTAAGCAGGGGGGGATACCTACTACACAATGCATGTAAGTCAGCACATATATGAAGTGGCATGGGGAAAGGGGCATGGCAGGGGGGCATGCCCAGTACTGACCGAAGCTGGGGCACGACAAAATACAGCAACAACAACAGTCCCACGGGGACATCCTGTAATTACAACAAGAGAGCCAAGGGAAAGCAGTGACAGGTGGGAAGGACACTACCTCAAATCCACATCCAGGCACTTGTCTTGCAAAATCTATTCCCCATCAACTAGGTCCCTACCTGTAATGCTGTAGCAAATACAACAACTGCAACTTAACTGCCACCACAGTTGACAATAACACCTCTCATCTCTGTGCAGCTATAGCACCAAATGGCAGGAACCCCACCCTGGAACATACATACCTAAAATAGGGGGTGAGGATGACATCTGCAATTACTCCTAGAAATAAGACAAAGGTACCAGTACACTCAAATGCCGAATGTCCATAACTGACACATACATAACCCTAAGTAAACAGCAATAGGAGCCACACAGCACTAACGACACACACATGCTGCATACGTCAGGGTCCCTCACGTGCCTGGCTAACAAGGCTACATCACTAATGTCATACTGCTCAGACAACAACATTGAGGAGGGGACACAGGCAACTGGTCACTGAAACACATCTGCACAGTCTTACAAAAAAATAGGACATTCATACGATAAACAGGCCAATCCAGTAAGACACACATTATACCCCATCATATACAAACATCAACAATGTTTACATCCATACCACATCCTAACATTGACATGCATAGGTAATGCCACGTAACATGTACAGTTCATGCAATGTGAATAAAAAGTGTATGGGGCAGGGCCTGAGAGGCAAGTGTGCTGGCAGGGCAGTCACAACACCCACAGTCAGTCAAAGTGTAGTGTGGCAAGTGAAACGTATACTTTGCGCATTAGCCTCAGGCTGGAGGCCTTTGTGCATCTTACCCTGAATGTACTTATACTCATTTGCTCACATCTAAGAGCCTCAGAGCACTTTGCACTAAATGATTCTCATTGCCCTTCCTATCAGTTAATGTAGCAAATAGTCAGTCCTAGGGTGTTGTTAATTAGTCAAATCACCCTGTTTTGCCTACTTCTGCACTGGAGTTTGCCAGAACATATTCACTCTGTGCCCCAGTCAAGGATACCGTCTGGTACGTTGCTGATAGATGTGGTAGGGTTGAAGGTCTGGCATTCCTGCGTAGGGAAACCTTGTCATCACCATGACATATGTCTTTTAAATTCACTTCCTCGTCCCAAGACACGCATGGGGGAGTTTCCAAACATAAATTCACAACTAGATGCTGCCTGCCTTGCTGCTGATGCACAACCAGATCCCAGCCCATTCCTCTGATATGAGGGATGATGTCTCCCCTGTGATTCAGACAGGCAAGCTCCAAACTTAACATGCTGTGCTATACATAGAACAAGCAGAGGGAGAGTAGAAACTGTTAGGCACCATGATAGTTGTGTACTAATGTATTACTCTCCTGCGGACTATTTAAATTCTAACAGTGTGTATTGTTTGGGTTATTGGGGCTCACACCTAAATTCCTACAAGTCAGTTGTACAATGAAACTTCATATCAAACAAATACTGTCTTTGTCATTTGTGTATGGGAACATACCGGAAAAGATAGAAATGTGTAGGACCTGAGTGACCACCACTTCCCTGAGAGGTTCCAAAGATGTCATGCGCTCGGATGTCTAAACATTCCTTTGATGTGGGAGACCAGAGGCACTGCTAGTTAGTCTGAGCTAAATTGAATATCTGGGTGACAGAGTTATATACAAGTGGGTCAAACTTAGTCCCCCACACCATTAGCTATCCTGCTGCCTAGAAAGCCAAGAATCACATGTAGGATAATGAGAGCCCACCCAACAAAATGTCCCTCCATAACAATAGTGAAACACCGAGTGAGGAGTAGGACAAAAAAACGCCTATTTCTAAATAATTACAAAGCAACACCTAGAGGCGACCTGGCAGACATGTCTGAAAGATCCATATCATACATGTGACACACAAGTGGGCCATAGGCCTACAACAATGCCCTATGACGGACAGCAGATACCAAGACAAACACAGAGTACAAAGTTAAGGCATCCAAAGGCTTGTATCTTAAAGCAAAATTGTCACAACACAGACACACTAATTGTACCCTGTTGCATTGCAGAGGAACACGGATCTCCTGCCGATATGCCTGTCCATGAGTTCCCTGATGACATGGATGACGAGACCATCAACCTCCCACAAGAGACCCTTGACATGGTCCTTGAAAGCCTCCGAACCCCACCTTCAGTCACAAGGAGGAGCACAGAAGAAGCAGCCACCACAGTAGAACCACCCGCCACCCCAATTGTAAGACCTGCCAGCTCCAACACAGCTGAGGACTCTGACGACACTGGCACCAGCTTCGAAAGAACTGTCGTTGGGGTCCAGCGGGAGCTGGCCAAGGAGGTGCGGGTGGGGATGCAAACTATGGCAGCCAGCCTTGAGGGGGTGCGTTCGTGCATGTTGTCAACTGCTGATCAGGCAGCTGCAATGCAAGCCAGAACATCGCTCTTGGAGGAACTTTTTAAAACACAGAAGGAAATCTGCACAGCTGTCATCCAGTTGACACAACAACTCCAACTGCAAGCCAGTCAACGTGTGCACGAATGCAACATAGAACCCCTCAGGGCCGACCTGGCTGCCTACCATCGGGATGTGACTGCCATTCTGAAAAACCAGCAGGCCCTCCTTGCTGCAGTACTGCCCTTCATTACTCGACAGGGATCAGCCCCCGGGATGTCTGCCTCCATGTCTTCTAACACTGAGGTGTGTGTTGCCCCTTCACAACCAACAACAACAAGGATACACCAGGCAACACACACATCAGAAGAAGAAGACATGGAACAGATAACATTCACACGCAAGAGTACCCGGAAGCCCTAGTCCCTGCACCATGGCCTACTCTGACCAAGGTCCTACGTTTTGACACATGCCAGTCTCACTACAACTACCCTCAATGACTGTTCGGCAATCCACTGTATGACTTGTCCCCATTGCCAGTGAATGTCTCTCTCCTACCATTTGGCAATTCATGTTCCTCTGCACCGTCTGTGACCTCACCCCAGCATGTCAGGAGCATCATTCACACCCCGTCTGTAGGATCACCATGTAAGAATGCACCAGAACGGACTCAGCTAACATTGTGAATGGACATTTTGCATTGCACCACCTACAAATAAATATCACTTGCACACCTATTGTGTCTCTGTGTCATTTCACACTTCAACTGTGCAGTAGATAACTCCAAAGTGGCTGTGTGGCAACCATGTCGATTCTCTATACTACTGTCCTGATTTCATGTATACTGAAACATCTGTGCAGTGGCCAGGATTGCATCATAGCTTTACTATACTGAGGAAAATAACTGATGAAGGGACTAAGCACACACAATCATGCTGTGTTGGACTGAATGATGCACCATCTACAGCTATTCTAGACAACTAATGGTGGCTGAGAAATGTAGGCACCATGCAATACTAAAATTGGAAATTATGCTGTAAAATGAAAGGAATGATAAACAAATTACACTGCATCAATCACCCTTACGGCGTATACTTCCATGAAGGAAAGTCATGCTGAATCAGTACACACATGATGTAGGTCAGCAATGACAGCAACAAGACAAGAGTGTGAACAAATCCTCATCTACAAAGCTCTCCCTGAACTTCACAATGCTGTCCGACCTATCTATTTACCTACAATAACAAGTCGGGAAGCACTCTTTGTGAAGTAGGATACATACCATCCCCAAACCTTGATGATCAATGCACACTACCAATGTTAGCTCTCCCACATGGTGGATACTTACCAAGTTAGCACACGGGTAGCTGGCATGTTAAACCTCATTAGCCTGGGGATAGCGAGCATGGAACACAAATGTCATACTAAAACTTTCTGCTACACTGATGTCAAGGCTATGAAAAGGTAGCAACTAATGCATCAGGTAAAGGGTTAACAATTTTTTTATTTCAAAGTAGTAATAAAAGAGGCAACTAAGGGAAAGGTAAACCTACACTGATCTAACCTGACTACTACTAACCCACAACTGTCCCTAACTAACCTAAGCTAAACTTACTCTACACATGTAACGAAACGATCTAAACATCAACCCCTCACCCACCATTAAGAGACAAGACACATGCAGGACAACACTTACTAACCTACACACATACTATACTATCCTAAACAAACATATATATATATATTTTTTTTGTTTTTTTTAAATTAAACAGGAATCGCAACATTGCCCCCCACCCACCCACCCACACAAAAATATTAGATAGAAAGAATAAGGACCCCCCACCCTCTTACCTAACACTAACTAAGCTAATTTCCTATACTTATCCTATAACTAACCCCCCAAACCCAACTAACAGTATGAAAAAGGAAAGAGGTGAGAGGGGAGGGGTAAAAGTTCAGGAGGGCAAAATGACTACAGATTTGCCCTCTGTAGTGTGCGCCGGATGGAGCGCACCTTCTTCTTCACCTCATTCATGTCCTCCGCAAGGTTGTCAACCTTGCGGATCAACCTGTCCAATTTTCTGGACAATGCCTGGAAGGCTGCAGGGTCAATAGGAGGGTCAGTGCTGGTCTGGGTGCCGGTGGAGGTGGAGGTTGTTGCTGGAGTGGAGTGGCCACGGGACAGCCCTGCTCCCAACACACGGCTGGGTCCAGGTCTGGATGAAGATGCCTGGTCCGTTGCTGTGTCCCCTTGGGCAGACCTGGTGGATGTAGTGGCGGTGGTTGTTGGTGGCACCGTTGGGGGAGCCTGTGGTGTGGCATACCACGCCCCGGAGGCCCGATCCGAATTATATCTGCGGGCCATCCTCCGATACCCACACTGCACCTGCAGGATGTGCCTGTACCTCATTGCACGGCGCTCTAAATGGTTGCGCTCTGCGGCACTCAGGTTTGCAGCTGTGAAGAGAAAAGGGAAATATTGAGCATTGAATTTACAGTGGGTTGAATACCACCATGGGTCATTTGTCCATTACTAGAAATGTATTTTTTGCAGCAATTGTTACAACATAGTTCACGGAAAGGCTCAGAGGAAGTACTTGTGAATCCTGCATACCTAAGGGCATATCACACCTAGCATATACATGTCTCTACATGATGGATGACATCACCCTAAACTACTCAACCAAATCATACCTAAGGCATGAGACATTATGGCACCAGCTCTTCCGCATACTGACTTCACTACATATGTCATTCTATGTGATAACAATCACACTCCTCACTCAATGGCATTTGGAATTAGCTGTGTGCTAAGATTGAACCCCTGGCCCAGAATCATATGTCCACACTAGGGGTCAGATGTAGGAATCTTGAAATAACAACTAGCAATTATGCAAAGCAGAACGGTGTCTCTGACACCGTCTGTGAGTCGCTATGGGGTCCCGAAAACCCACCTCATGAACATCAATGATGTGGGTTCCAAGTTGCCCCACCGTAGCGACTATGGGCACTCACGGGGATGGAGGCCTGCTGGGACCAGCAGAAATCCATAGACGTGACTGCTTTTAAATGAAGCAAGTAATTTTTCCCCAAGTGTAGGCCGTTTACCTGAAAGGAAAATGAGCTGCAATTAGTTTAAAAACTCAACAATTCAACTTGGAAATTTTCACGGTAATTATTGGTCCCTTAGACCACTGGCTGTTTTGTGCAGGATTATTTTGGTCCTCTCACAAAGGTGAAGGTTTACAATGAGGACCCCTTCCAGTCAGCAAGTTGGTTACCATCCACTTCAAGTGGATGATAACAGCTACTCACTTTGCAACCACGTACTCAGTTGCAAATGGGATTGCCTACCACTGTGATTTGCAAGTAGGTCTGGTAAACCCCTTTATCATTTCCATTTTGAAAAGCATTTTCCTAATATGTACATGACCACCAAATACATTTTGGAATAGGAAACAGACGTTTGCAAATCATAAACATATATTTATGCCATTTGCAACGTGTAGACATTTTTCTCACTCTGGCCCTAGGTACTAACTCAAGTCACAAAAGGTGTCAAGTACGTGTAACATACTGGTTGCTACAGTCCTAGGTACCCTGTTTCACAGTAACATCCCAGTCTTTGTGGGTGGTGTGGGAAGAACAACCAACAATCCCATGTTCAATGCACACCCAGGAGTGTACAGAAAGTTCAACAAGTATGTGCCTTCACACACAACACCTATGAAGGGCTAGCAACACGTTGTAGTCAGCCCAACCTTGTCACATCCCAGGTCCACACATGTCAAAATGATATGACTTAGCCCAACATAACATACTATTAGTGAGGCATGTTTAACAACACACACAGAGGAGGTAGAACACCCATTCACATGATTCAACTGAACACCTAGGCCATTGCACTCAAGTCACATACACTTCGAGTTCACCTTGTGGAAGTACATGGCCCCGGAAGATCCGACCTACAGTGTACACAGTCCATCCTCAACTAGGAAGAAACACTTGTCATCAAAGCCATGTGCCTAAGCTATCTGGGAGACTGTCAGTCTGATATGCAGACTCAGTTGATGGCAAGTCCCTGACCAAGTCTAACATTGACCAGTGTATTCCAAATGAGTCATACCATTCCCAATTGCCGCCCTAATTGAATGGGCTACAACCCCTCAATCTGAGAGATGACTAGGTATTGCTTTACAGAAACATTATTCAAATTTGATATCACACTAAAACAACAAAGCCAATGAACGGCCAGCACATCAAATCATGAATTCTCTTGAACACACAGTAATCCATCATGCTTCATTACCAAACAATGTAAATAGCACTCAGGCGACACTCACTGTAGGTATCGGGGTCGTCAAAATGGGCCACCTCTCCCATGGTGTACGGGGCTGGTCCACCTGTAAAGCATGAAACAAAGATTATACTCAGACTGGGTGAACGGACAAATAATTTCTGTTACAATGACACTGTGTGAATATGACATGGTAATGATAGACTTTCACACATGCTCATCCTGCATGGATGACTTTGTATACAACATTATCATTGGATGAGTCTCCTGCTCCAGTGTCACACCCTACTACACTCATGCAGTGGCCAGGACAGTCATGTGTCGTCCAAGTTAATCCTCCATTAGTATGCCCCAACAATAATGTTAACCATACATCTCAGCATGTGCATCCCAGAGAGACATTCCAAAACTGGTTCCATGAGGACTGCATGACCACTCACAATCAAACAGCCTATGTGGACAGGTTCAACACACAGCAACCAGACACACATGTGACATATGTGTGAACAACATGACTAACTTCATGTGACGTGAAGGCAACACACATGTATAGCATCATCATGTGTTTCCAATTTTCTGTCTAGCTATGGCGTCTGCATATGTAGGTATGTTGTTTCTACATGACGTACTCACTGGCCATTATGACCAGTGGAGTACAAATAGAGCAGTTCACGTGTTGCTTTTCTGACACAAATGCAACACTACATTACATGCAGCTACAGGCATCTGGTATGTGTTGCAAAAATGAGCCATCGGACTGGTAGCATAGGTCTTCATACACATTCTGCAACAAATACACATTAGGACACATATGTATACCTTTGTAGCGCAGCATTTGCAACATTTTGTGACGCAGAGAGGGGGCAACTTAGCAAAATACAAATAGATGTTGGATTTTAATGCTGTTATTGCGTGTACATGTGTTGCAAAATATGGGGATTTATGTGTATAACCATGGGCCTAGGTTTCCCTAGCATTACACACAGTCAGCTACTTATTTTGCAGATTGGCTAACAATCATCACATGTTCACACACAGATTTCTATCATTCCCATTTAATAGATTTTTACTCACCAACATGGCCACCAATCTGGAGTCCCAGGTGGTCCAGCAGGTCCTGTTCCCTGGTGATCAGATCTGCCCAGCGGTGCTTGAGTTGGTGTACATTTCTCAGACTCCCGTAGACCCGGACCAGGTGATGGCGCACCTTCTCCCACCGGATTTTCCTCGCCTCCGTGTGATACCCCTGTATCACACGGCCCCCAGCTTCCAGCATTAGTGGGAGGAAATGGCTTACTAGCCATATGAACCCCCCCAATTCGTCTTCACCCATCCTGGACAGGCGAGGCCTACCTGACATATTGAGAGGACTAATAATGGACAAAATAAATATGAAAGTAAAAGTGGGAAATGGGGAAAGGTAGAGGTGTGAAAGAAAAAGAAGAAGGTGAAAAATAGCCCAACTAACCCCCCAAACTATGCTACCCACAACAGACTCCCACTGACAATACAAACTATCACAGGTATAGACAAAATAACACTAAACAGACTGAGACAATGTTATACAACAATAATAGATTGACACTAAGACAAAATACAAGGCACACAGGACACAAAAGCAGTAAAACACAGGACAACACCTTTCACACAACCACACAGTCTAGATAAATCTGAGACTGCAAAGTGAAAGTGAAAGTTAACTCCCAGTACAGATTTTGTAAACAGGATATCCTATTACATCACTTCCTGCAGAAAATGGCCGCCGTTTTTATTTTCCCGTTATGCGTCATATTTTCACGCATACACAGTTGTGCGTCATTTTTTTTTGACGCATTACAGTGCACATGATGCGGAGTGAAAAAATATGATATGAATATTAATAATTCATAATGTACATGAGATGACCAACATATTGTCCATGTAGCGTCAATTTTAACACGCATACAGCATGGGCGTCATTTATTTTACACGTACAGTAGTGCACATGATGCGGAGTGAAAAAATATGATATGAATATTAATAATTTATAATGTACATGAGATGACCAACATATTGTCCATGTAGCGTCAATTGTACCACGCATACAGCATGGGCGTCATTTTTTTTACACGTACAGTAGTGCACATGATGCGGAGTGAAAAAATATGATATGAATATTAATAATTTATAATGTACATGAGATGACCAACATATTGTCCATGTAGCGTCAATTTTACCACGCATACAGCATGGGCGTCATTTTTTTTACACGTACAGTAGTGCACATGATGCAGAGTCAAAAATATTGTGGATGTAAATTATACTTTGAAGGCGAAATATTAAGACACTTTTGGATACATTTGTATTTGACTCTGCATTGTGTGCACACATGTACGTGAACAAATTATGACGGCCATGCTGTATGCGTAGAATATGGAGCAAATTTATCCTTATGTCTTCATGTTTTTAGCTTTGGAAAGGTGATTTGTCATGGTCAAACGGTGCGATGTGATACACATATGTGTTTGTATATGACACATGTCCGTTGTTTTATGTATAGAAGGCATTCACACTGTAATGTTTGGGATACGTTAACTAATGTATTGACCATATTTGACGACATATTTGGTGTAATTGCTGATGGCTATTTTTAAATGATGGATGGGATACCATTATGTATTCCGTCTCCAAAATGTGTCCACATTTATGATGGTGATGCTTTTATCTGTAGTCCTAACAGGGAGTGGGAGAGTCACTTTCAGTTTTTATGGGGCTGAGCATGTCCCATTATGATTTTGTGTTTCAGATTTGTGTTGGACTTGTGACATGGAGGCCACACATGTGCCTTATGCATGTGTTTAGTTCACAAGTACATGATTCTTGTATGTTTTGGGGGCGGTAGAGGTGGACTTAGGCCCCCAGCACCCTAGAATTTGACCATCCAGAATAGCTACTGTATCCATGGAGTATATTTATTATATCATGGCAAACCTGCAGCAGCGGGATAATGTAAGGCCATATGGTATGAATGACTGTTGACCATTCATTGATCTCATTAGCCCATTTGACGTTTGCAGTAATGATGAATTGGAGCTAACTTGCATACCATTTTCCTATGACTATGTTTGCAAGACTCTCAGCGTTCCCGATGTGATAATGAGAAGAATATTTTGGTTGTCTGTGTCCCTTTCTGCATAAACTGGTTTAGTGTCATGTTACAATCTTCCTGCTAGGTTCAAACTGGGACACAACTGTGATGGTCTACTTTCAAATATTAGATTGATTGTATGACATATGTGTACATGTGTGTGGGAATGTGGATCCACTATCACCTGTCTGGGTGTATGTTGTCACTGTAACTTCAAGGTCTCCTCCTGAGTTCGTGGCAGCTGAAGTTGTAGCTATTGTGTATTGCTCATATCACACACTTGAGAGAAGCCATTGATGACATGGTCACGTGCACATGGATGGTCCCACCCAGTCTCTGAACACGTGTAATGTGACTTTCAAATGATCTCCAATTTTGGGCTGGATGAGAGACTGTTTCAGTTGTTTGGATCCGGCATGTGTAATTGTCACATTTATACTCTTGTTGGGCTCTGTGTATGGTAATGTATCATGTCACATCCTACCCTCTGTGCATACAGTTGTGATGTTTATTTTTGGTGTGATGAATTTTAATGGCATTCTTGATCAATGAGACGACATTCATCTTCAGCTATTTCAAACTAAAGGTGGTCAGAAATGAATAGGCCAAAGCATGATGTGGTGTTTGTTATCTGTGTTTATTTATAAGTGTGGAATACAAGTGATTATAATAACTTAAGTAAAAAAATTGTTCACAAGCTGTTGGCGCCTACGCACTCCTGCTGCCGTGTTAGGTTGTTCCCCCTCCTGTTGCAGGCCAGCATCCTCCTCATCATCATCCTCAGGCATGTCTGGGTCCGGTTCAAGGAGGGGAATGTTCCTTTTTACACAAATATTGTGTAATATGGCACAAGTGAGTATGATCTTACAGACCATCTCTGGGGAGTATAGTAGGCTTCCGCCAGTGATGTCAAGGCAGCGGAACCTTGACTTTAGGATCCCAAAGGTCCGCTCCACAATGCTGCGTGTCCTCTTGTGGGCGTCATTGTATGCCCGCTCAGCAGCAGTATTTGGGTTCCCATATGGTGTCATTATCCAAGGCTGGATGCCATACCCCTGATCAGCTGAAAGAGAAACACAGAATGGTATCAATTAGATGTAGGAGGCACTGTTGTACGTATCTTTGATGGAAGTAGTTGTGTTGTGTTGTCTGTGACTATTTTGTGTACTAATTTGACAACCTATGGTTGTTGGTGGAAACTTTGGCATTGTTTTTTTCCTTGGCTGAGCAAGTGTTTGTTGGCTAACTGTTTGTCAGCAGGATGTATTGGTTTCTCAAGTACAGTGTGCCCTCCCTTGCATTATGACTTGTGACACAGGTGTCCGTGTGTCCTCACTGGGGGTGTGATGATAGTTCCATGCAGAGTTGAAACATGAAAGTGTATTAGAAACGTTCAATTGAACATACCCAGGCCATACCATCCCTTAA
Organism: Pleurodeles waltl; assembly: GCF_031143425.1. Classification (NCBI taxonomy): domain Eukaryota; kingdom Metazoa; phylum Chordata; class Amphibia; order Caudata; family Salamandridae; genus Pleurodeles; species Pleurodeles waltl. The sequence continues at coordinate 873,026,852 of NC_090447.1, forward strand.
AACTTATGCATTGTATTAGTGTACAGGTTATTGTGAGACTTCCAATTTGCAAGGTGACATTTAGGCAACCACAGTCATGAATGTCTTCACACTAAGCTGTAGAGTAAATTCCAATGTGTGAGAGGTTCAATGGTCACTTGTGAAACATGGCTAGTGATGTGAGTACCTCAGTGTGTTCCTGTCTAGGTGTTGCTATTGTGGTGTATGGGTTGTTTATCCTAGAGGGTTTCTGTGCAGTGAGTATATAAGTAGATTTTTGTCCTTACCAACAAGTAGTCCATTGCCATACCGTCCATCCTGGAAGTGTTGGTTGATGGTGCAGTGACGGAAGATGAATGCGTCATGTACACTCCCAGGATATTTAGCCACAATGTTGCTGATCAGTCCTTGGTGATCGACTATGGCCTGCACGTTGATGGAATGTGTGTGCTTCCTGTTGCGGTAGAGGTGTTCACTCGCAGCAGGTGGCACAAGGCGTACGTGTGTGCAGTCGATTGCACCAAGGACGTGCGGAAAGCCACTGATGGCGTAGAACCCCTGTTTAGTTTCCTGCTGCTTCTGCACTGTGTTAGGGAAGCAGATGTGGCGGGGTGTCAGTCCAATGATGGCATCCAGTACTTTAGGCAGGAATGCGGAGAAAGATGGTTGTGAGATTCCACCAACCAGGGCACCAGTTGTCTGAAAGGAGCCACTTGCCAGCATGTGAAGTACGGCAAGCAGCTTTGTTTCTGTTGGGATAGTGCGAGGAGTCACTAAAGTGGGGGCCAATTGCTGTTCAGTATTTGTCAGCAGCTGCTGAATGGCCTGCCAGTTCAACCGGTACCTCTGGATGATGTCTCGTTCCCTGAGGCCATGCAGGGTTGTTCTTGGGCGGAATATCCTCTCCTGCCTTCTGCGCTGTCTTTGGGGTCCCTGCTGTTGTTGTTGTGGCTGCTGTTGTTGCTGCAGGGCTCTGCGTCTACGTGCACGCTGAAGAAAAAGCACCTCCATGTCTCCCTGTTGCTGCTCTGCTGCTCTGCTGCTCTGTTGTTTGTTCTGTGTGTTCTGATTAAGTACAGGTGTGTTTGCCCCATTTTAACGCCTGCCCTGACCCAGGCGTTAAAATTTCACGATATTCGTGCTTTGCGTGATTTTTTTGCGCCGCCTGCCGCGCGGGAGTGATTTTTGCCCGGAAGCATAAATACGACGCACCGCTATGTGCGTCTGTTTTTGGACGGGAACGCCTACCCTGCATGTCATTAACGCAGGGCAGGGTGCCGCTTCCAAAAACTGGCGCACATAGCGCCATTTTCCTGTTGCGCCGGATCGGGCGTCAGGGTTTAAATATGGGGCAACGTTTGCGCTGAAAGTGCGTCAAAATTTTTGACGAACATTCGGCGCAAACGGAGTATAAATATGCCCCTTTATCCCTTATAATATGATATTAGGTGTAAGAAGTCACTGGTCACCTACTTCATGGTGAGAAGCGACTTGTGACATCTAATCTAGGAAATAAACTTATAAAGCTTATCCGCTGAGGAACTAAACACTTGATACAGTCTTACTTTTGCGTTTTACGAGTTTGAATGCACTTTTAGAATTGAAAGGCATTATTTAGGTTAACATAATTTCCTTACGGGGAAGCAAAATCAATAAAGCATATGTACACATGGTGCAGGTATTCGTTAAAAGTACTTATGCACGTTCAGGACCTGTAGGCATGCTGGGTGGGCCCAATTCATAAAGTTTGTTTTCTGCACTGAAATAGATATTAGGTGCATGTAAAATCCATCTGCAGAATACGTTAGTATAATCTGACTCCCAGGATCAGGAGTTTCAGTAATTATTCACAAACGTTTTGCAGATTAGGTAACACGGTGGGACTGAATTTAAAACTGATCATGCACAAGCACTTCAAGGGTGGGGGAAGGGTAAGGAACACCTTTATATTTCACTGGCGCAAAGTAAGAGATTTCTCGAAAGAGAGAAATATTTTCACTTGTGAAGGAAAAAGAAAAAAAAAACGAATGCAATTGCACAAAAGCACAACGGCTATCCAGGCAGATTATACGGAAAGCAGCCTGAAGCAGTTGGTTGGTAGAGGAGGAATGCACATAGAAGACCATTGTTTATACTGGTTTTTATGGACAATTCTGGGGATTATGTAGACATGTGCAAATCACAAACTTTGATTTTGATTTCTTACAGACCTTTTGTGAATTTTTTGTTTGTGTTGTGTAATATCGATAGTGGTGAATGGGGAGCATACATGTCCTTGTGACTCAAGCAGTAACCCGCTGAGCTATGCACACAGAATATTGTTCTTTGATATGCATTACACACGTTATTTGCAGCAGGCATATTAACCCACAGTGCTACCTTAAATAAGTGAAATTTGCCTCTATACAAAACTTCCATCTCTCCAGCAGGTACATTTATAAATCACCGAAGTTAACTTTACACTTTTATTGTTGCCTGAAGACTGCTGAATATACAGAGACTTTGCAGTACTTTTAAAACCACTGCACTGCCATAAAACCAGCCCTAATAACAAAACCTGCCCCCTACTCTTCCGGCCTCTTGGGGAAATGCCGGCCAGTTGCCTGCTCCCCATTGCCCGGTACAGCCATTCCGCCCTTGGTGGTGTTCAAAGCAGGCAGTCTTGTTGGCCAGTTCACCAGCACTGACCGGTGTGCGCATGCTGTGGCTATAAGGATGCAGTGTTCAACATAAAACAAAGGCAATGAATGTGTTACTCACATTATCTAAATGATAACTAGACCGCTAGAAGGGTTGAACCTAAAACGTGTGCTCTTTAACAATCATTTCTGAAGTTTTGCAGGGCATTTGAAAATCTTGTGTCAAACCTATTAACAGATAATCTTATTTTATCTTTACTTGTTGCTTCTGTTCCAGGTTTGCCCACGGCCTGCAGACCACAGGAGTCACAACAACCGGCACCAACACAAGGGGAGTCAGAGTCGAGATGCTAGTCGAGTCGATGTGACAACTCAGTCATTCTCACGTTTACACAACCTGCCACACGGCCCGCCTGAGGTCTGACCATTTCACTCAGTCAGAGAGTGACAATTAAGTGAAGCAAGTGACTCACTGCCCAGTTGGGACTCAGAGCCTGATCCCGAACTTGCATTGATTCTAGTCCGTCACTCTAGAGTCTTGACACGCAGGGGCATATTTATACTCCGTTTGCGCCGAATTTGCGTCGTTTTTTTCGACGCAAATTTGACGCAAAACTAACTCCATATTTATACTTTGGCGTTAGACGCGTCTAGCGCCAAAGTTCATGGAGTTAGCGTCATTTTTTGGCGTGAACACCTTCCTTGCGTTAATGAGATGCAAGGTAGGCGTTCCCGTCTTAAAAAATGACTCCCAGGCATGTGCGTGGTATTTATACTCCCGGGCAAAAATGACGCCCGGGAGTGGGCAGGGCAAAAGACCCCGCATTTGCGCCTCTTTTTAACGCCTGGGTCAGGGCAGGCGTTAAGGGACCTGTGGGCTCAGAATGAGCCCAGAGGTGCCCTCCCCTGCCCCCAGGGACACCCCCTGCCACCCTAGCCCACACCAGGAGAACACCCAAGGATGGAGGGACCCATCCCAGGGAAGAAAAGGTAAGTTGTGGTAAGTATTTTGTTAAATTTTTTTTGTGGCATAGGGGGGCCTGATTTGTGCCCCCCTACATGCCACTATGCCCAATGACCATGCCCAGGGGACATAAGTCACCTGGGCATGGCCATTGGGCAAGGGGGCATGACTCCTGTCTTTGCTAAGACAGGAGTCATGTTAATGGCGTCTGGGCGCCCAAAAAAAATGGCTCAAATCAGGTTAAAACGATTTTTTTGCCTCAGCCTGACTTGCCCCATTTTGGGACGCCCAAACGCCATTTTTCCCTACGCCGGCGCTGCCTGGTGTACGTCGTTTTTTTTCACGCACACCTGGCAGCGCCAGTCGGCTAACGCCGGCTAACGCCATTCAATAAATACGGCGCCCGCATGGCGCTTCAGAATGGCGTTAGCCGGCGCTAATTTTTTTGGCGCAAAACTGCGTTAGCGCAGTTTTGCGTCAAAAAGTATAAATATGGCCCGCAGTACCCACGCAGCAGATACGAGTCCGACTCAACTCCGAGGCTGGCCTTGTCAGTGCAGCTTTTACTGCTGCGCTGGGGCTGGCCAATACTTTTTGCCTGGGCCGTCATCATTGGTAGCGTTTTCGTGCGCTACCAGATTGATGGCCCTGGTACTCGGTCAGCGGTCCCAAACACGGTAGTACACATACTGCACCAGGCACCAGTGCCTCCGCTAGGGTAGAGTGCAGCAGGTGCACGTTTGCATTTACACACATGTGCTGCAAGCTGCAGCACATATTGTTAGTCACTCTCCAATTATGTCAAGCCACGTTGCATGCGCTTAGTGCTCACTTGCTCAGCTTCCTCACCCAGGACCGCAGCAGATACATTCAGGCCCGTATTTATACTTTTTTTAGCGACGCATTTGCGCCGCTTTTTGACGCAAAACGGCGCAAACCTACAAAATACAATGGGGGCATATTTATACTCCGTTTGCGCCGAATTTGTGTCGTTTTTTTCGACGCAAATTAGACGCAAAACTAACTCCATATTTATACTTTGGCGTTAGACGCGTCTAGCGCCAAAGTTCATGGAGTTAGCGTCATTTTTTGGCGTGAACACCTTCCTTGCGTTAATGAGATGCAAGGTAGGCGTTCCCGTCTTAAAAAATGACTCCCAGGCATGTGCGTGGTATTTATACTCCCGGGCAAAAATCACGCCAGGGAGTGGGCGGGGCAAAAAAAAACGCATTTGCGCCTCTTTTTAACGCCTGGGTCAGGGCAGGCGTTAAGGGACCTGTGGGCTCAGAATGAGCCCAGAGGTGCCCTCCCCTGCCCCCAGGGACAGCCCCTGCCACCCTTGCCCACCCCAGGAGGACACCCAAGGATGGAGGGACCCATCCCAGGGAAGAAAAGGTAAGTTGTGGTAAGTATTTTTTTTAAAAAAAATTGTGGCATAGGGGGGCCTGATTTGTGCCCCCCTACATGCCACTATGCCCAATGACTATGCCCAGGGGACATAAGTCACCTGGGCATGGCCATTGGGCAAGGGGGCATGACTCCTGTCTTTGCTAAGACAGGAGTCATGTTAATGGCGTCTGGGTGCCCAAAAAAAATGGCGCAAATCGGGTTAAGACGATTTTTTTGCCTCAGCCTGACTTGCCCCATTTTGGGACGCCGAAACGCCATTTTTCCCTACGCCGGCGCTGCCTGGTGTACGTCGTTTTTTTTCACGCACACCTGGCAGCGCCGGTCAGCTAACGCCATTCAATAAATACCACGCCCGCATGGCGCTTCAGAATGGCGTTAGCCGGCGCTAATTTTTTTGGCGCAAAACTGCGTTAGTATAAATATGGGCCAATGGTATTTTGCTAGTTTGCGCCGTTTTTGCGTCACAAAACGACGCAAATGCGGCGCAAAAAAAGTATAAATACGGGCCTCAATGTATCAAATCAAGGACTGCACTGGTGGGCCTGGCCCAGGGTCACCATGGCAACAAGTGAAATTAGTTATTTTCCACACCCAGGCCCTGCTTGCAGGCAATCATGGTGTCTGATCACACTGCGGCTGATTTTATGCCACCAAAGCGCTTGCCAAGTCTGACAAACAGCCAGGCAACTTCTAATTGACGTTCATGGATTTAATTTTGTTAATAGGCGACTGAGGTGTTGCATTTCAAGGGGCGGGGCAAAATGATTGTACCCAGGAAGAGAAAGGAGTGGGATGAATTAACTACATTATCAGCAGTCAGTATCAAAACCTTAGTGCACAGTTAGAGTGTGCTGGATAAGCAATCAATTTGGTAAATATGAACGCCAGAAAAAGCACCAGGTTCGATTTGCAAGCATCAGACCTAACAATGATGTCATGCACTACCAAATATGGGTCATTACATTCATAAAACGATATCCCAGACAAAGAAACAATAGCTTCTTGTTTGACCATTGATGGATTACAGATCAAAAAGATGTCACAGCTAGAAGGGGAAAACCCCATTTAGATAAGGAGGTTAGTCTATGAAGTGCTTCTTGTAAGATGTGCTCTAAGATCACTGAACATCTGTTATGCTTATTGGTCCTGTTGTGTAGAGTGTTCTGATATTCTGGAAGGAGAACCTCTATTAAAATAGATTTACTATTGCTAGTCATCTTGTATGCTGTAATGCACAACAATACTGATAAACAAAATATCATTTAAATGTTAAGGGGCATATTTATACTCCGTTTGCGCCGAATTTGCGTAGTTTTTTTCGACGCAAATTCGACGCAAAACTAACTCTATATTTATACTTTGGCGTTAGACGCGTCTAGCGCCAAAGTTCATGGAGTTAGCGTCATTTTTTTGCGTGAACACCTTCCTTGCGTTAATGATATGCAAGGTAGGCGTTCCCGTCTTAAAAAATTACTGCGATGCATATGCGTCGTATTTATACTCCCGGGCAAAAATGACGCCCGGGAGTGGGCGGGTCTAAAAAACCCGCATTTGCGTCGGATTTTAGCGCCTGGGTCAGGGCAGGCGTTAAGGGACCTGTGGGCTCAGAATGAGCCCAGAGGTGCACTCCCCTGCCCCCAGGGACACCTCCTGCCACCCTTGCCCACCCCAGGAGGACACCCAAGGATGGAGGGACCCACCCCAGGGACATTAAGGTAAGTCCAGGTAAGTATTATTATTTTTTTTTTTTTTGTGGCATAGGGGGGCCTGATTTGTGCCCCCCTACATGCCACTATGCCCAATGACCATGCCCAGGGGACAGAAGTCCCCTGGGCATGGCCATTGGGCAAGGGGGCATGACTCCTGTCTTTGCTAAGACAGGAGTCATTTAAATGGGGGATGGGCGTCGTAAAAAAATGGCGCAAATCGGGTTGTGGCGATTTTTTTGCCTCAGCCTGACTTGCACCATTTCTGGACGCCCATACGCCATTTTCCCCCTACGCCGGCGCTGCCTGGTGTACATCGTTTTTTTTAACGCACACCAGACAGCGCCGGCGGCTAACACCGGCTAACGTCATTGAATAAATACGGAGCCCGCATGGCGCTTCAGAATGGCGTTAGCCGGCGCTAATTTTTTTGACGCAAAACTGCGTTGGCGCAGTTTTGCGTCAAAAAGTATAAATATGGGCCTAAATATTTTAAAAATGATTAAAATATCAAAACATTCGGCTACAATAACATCAACTAACACAAGTTTAAAAAATGATATTACAACAATAAACAAATCGTGATAGCCAAATAAAACCACATAACAACACCAACTAAAAGTTTAGCATTAATATAAGTTTTAGTAAAGCTAGGCACTAGAGGACAAAAATACAAACCAGCCCGCATAAACTCTAATACAATCTACAATTAACTTATAACATACTAAAATGATTGGAAACAATGGCAAAATAATAAGAAATATCAAAACATAAAAAATACACTGCAAATATACATAAATATTATTTTAAAAGGGATAGATAGATAGATAAATAGATAGATAGATAGATTTCAGAAGAAATCTTAATTAGCCTTAACAAAATAACCAATAGTCCCTTTACCTAATTAATACACCACTATAATAAGAGCACAAAAATCAACTACATTTTACAACAAAAACGCTGCAACTGCAAGAAATTGTATCAGATTTCCACAACAAAATACAGGAGCAACATTCCCCAGAAAACAACAAACCACTACAAGGAAGTTAAATTAACTAACAAACTGGAATGTAAGTTAATGAAATTGCTTTCACCTTAATTGGAAATTAAAACAAAACTAATAAGTATCATTCCATTTTCATTTCCCAACTTTATCTTACAATTCAACATTTCAAAGAAATACGCCATCCTGAAGACCAACAATGTCAACTACATAAAAGTGCGCCTCAACAAACACACGTTAAAAGTAAGTAACACAAATAGGACTATAACCAATAAAAATCCTTAAAAATTGAAATTAAAATGTACCCAAACCAATTCCCAAACCAAACTAAAATATATTTTAAATGCAACATTAAGCAAACACTTTCTACCCAACAGCGAAAGACTCTCCACCTGTCCCACATCTTGGCTGATTAAAACATAATCAGAAGATACGAAACACCATGTTTAAAGCACAGAAAACATGTCAGTATGAATTGTAAAAAAAATTAAATGCATTTTTACATGCTAGTAACAATTACAAAACATTGTGTAACATAGTATAATCCCTCTGCTGTTTTCAACTAAAATTACAAAAAGAGCAACATAAAAGACTAACATGTATCACCAAATGCACAACTATCACCTCACAGAAAGGCGATCAATTCTTATCTTACATGGGATACACATATAGCAAGGAGAGCAAAAGCAAGCACACGTAAACTGGGAAATGTACCAAATATTATACTGATGCTTTTTTGGGAGGGGTACAACCAAAAAGGTTATTATTACAATTTATGGTAGAGAACAGAACCAACCCAAATATGTAAACAGAGGTAGAAATAAGGCATGTTCTCCAAGATCTCAGAGAAGCAATGACTAGTTCTCAGGAATCCACAGCAATTATTTAAAAAAAGAAAAGCTGTTTCAAGTTCCTGAGCACATTAAAGGTCAAATGCCAATAAACCTCAAATTATCCAATGCACACCTTAGAAAAGCACAACACAAAACCCTGCTGCTCCAAGAAGAAATCAACATATTGATATCAGAACATGTGACCACTACACATATTTTGAAACCCTTCCTCCTACATGCCAATAGAAATAACAACAGGCGAATCATCATGTATGCAGCAAAAAACAGGGGGGCATATTTATACTCTGCTGCGGTGAATGTCCGTCAAAAATGTTGACGCACATTCAGCGCAAACCTTCGCCCATATTTAAACTTTGATGCCCGAGCCCCCGGACGTCAAAATCCTGCTGTGTGCGTCATTTTTTGGATGTGGCAACCCGCCTTGCGTTAATCATATGCAAGGTAGGCGTTCCCGTCCAAAAAATGACTTAAACGGCTGTGCGTCGTATTTATGCATTCGGGCAAAAATGACGCACAGCCTGGTCAAAAATTAACACCTGGGTCAGGACAGGTGTTAAAATGGGGCAAACACACCTGTATTTAATCACAACACACAGAAGCAACAGAAGAGCAGCAGAACAGCAAAAGGGAGACATGGAGGCGCTTCTCATCCATTGTGCACGCAGACGCAGGTCCCAGCAACAACAACAGCAGCTACCACAACACCAGCAGGGACCCCAAAGGCAGTGCAGAAGGCAGGAGAGGATATCCAGCACCAGAACAACCCTTCATGGCCTCAGGGAACATTACATCATCCAGATGTGCAGGTTGAACTGACAGGCCATTCAGCAGCTGCTGCGAAACATTGAGCCACAGTTGGCACCCACCTTGCTGACACCCTGCACCATCCCAACAGAAACCTAGCTGCTTGCCGTACTTCACATGCTGGCAAGTGGCTCTTTTCAAACAACTGGTGCCCTGGTTGCCGGAATATCACAGCCATCATTCTCTGCCTTTTTGCCCAAAGCACTGGATGCCATCATTGGACTCACACCCCACCACATCTGCTTCCCTAACACACTGCAGAAGCAGCAGGAAACAAAACAGGGGTTCTACCTCATTAGTGGCTTACCACATGTCCTTGGTGCAATCGACTGCACACATGTACACCTTGTGCCACCTGCTGCAACTGAACACCTCTACCGCAACAGGAAGCACACACATTCCATCAATGTGCAGGCCATTGTCGATCACCAAGGATTGATCACCAACATCGTGGCAAAATATCCTGGGAGTGTCCATGACTCATTCATCTTCCGTCACAGCACCATCAATCAACACTTCCAGGATGGATGGTATGGCAATGGACTACTTGTTGGTAAGTACAAAAACCTACTTATATACACACTGCACAGCAACCCTCTAGGACACACAACACATACACCACAACAGCAACATGTCGACAGGAACACACTGAGGTCGTGACATCGCTAGCCATGTTTCATAGGTCACCATTGAACCTGTCACACATCTGAAATTAGTGTACAGTCTAATGTTAAGACGTCAATGATCACAACGTTTGGAGTGGGTTGCCTAATTGTCACCTTGCAAAATGTAAGCATCTCAATTATGTTTACATTATTCCATTGCATAAATCTAAAGGTATGTGATGTCCAGGGTACATTGATATGAACGTGTTAACAACACTGTCAAATTGAACCTGTGTATGGAACTATCATTTCACCCCCAGTGAAGACACAGGGACACCTGTATCACAAATTACAATGCTAGGGAGCGCACACTGTACTGCAAATCCCAAAACATACTGCTGACAACAGTTCAGCAGCCAAACACTCGTTCAGCCAAGGAAACAACACAATGCAGATGGTACATCCTACAAGCCTAGAATGCAACACAATAACACAAAAGAGTCACAGACAACACAAGACACCTACTGCCATGCAAGGTGATTTCAATGGGGCAAGCTACATCAACATGATCCCATTCATTTTCTCTTTCAGCTGATCAGGGATATGGGATCCAGCCATGGATTATGACACCATTTGGCAACCCAAGCACAGCAGCAGAGCGTGCCTACAATGACGCACATAGGAGGACATGCAGCATAGAGGAGAGGACCTTCGGCATCCTCAAGTCGAGATTCAGGTGCCTCAACATCACTGGTGGTAGCCTCCTATATTCCCCTAAAATGGTCTGTAAGATCATTCTAACATGTGCCATCCTGCACAACATTTGCATAAGAAGGAACATTCCCCTCTTGGAACCAGAGTCACACATGCCTGAAGAGGAGGAAGAGGAGGATGGTGGCCTGCAACATGAGGGGGAACAACACAAAAACGGCTGCTGGATTGCGTAGGCGCCAACATATTGTGAACAATTTCTTTTAAAAATAATCACCATCACCACTTTATTAAGTAATGTAAATAAACACCGATAATAATCACCATATCATGGTCTGGCTAATCATTTGTGCTCACCTTTATCTCTAACTATCAGAATAAGAGTGTAGCCTCATGGAGCATTGCTGATATACCAATCAGGACACAGAAAATCCCAGAGCAATTGTGATGCAACGGTCAATAGCACAGGACCACACCTATTTCACACATACATGTTGGCAACATGGTTCATCGCAGCATATGGCACACAACTAAGACACCATCATTCAATAAGGGGAAAACAAGCCTCATACATGGGGCAGTTGATGTGCTATTGCATTGGTAACAGCAATGTATGACCAGACCCTTGACAGCAGTAAGTCCAACTGCATCCAATCTTTGCAAGGACTATCTGTGACCAGAGTTCCATATAAGCAGAACATAGACAGCACAAGTGCCACACATATGACAAGCAATGCGTACATGACATACCATGTACATGTCAGCCCATTTCCTAACGCCTGACACACCCATGCTCCTGGTCACAACCCACCTGTCTGAAGAGGTCCCTGGAATAGTAATATGTGTACTGCGATATTCCCTCCTCCACACACATAGACTAACAATAGTAATCCAGTGTGCTACACCCTTTCCTATGGTATACCATTGTCATAGTACATCTGACTGCATGGATGTCAGGTCAATTAATACACTGGCTTGTAGTTTCTAAGCCCTGTTATCACCTGTAAATTGCTTCCCGTGTGAAAGGTACTGTTGGCCATTTGAATGCAAATCTCACCTACAGGACTTGTGATAAACTGATGCAGCACACACCTGTGATCACCTCCATGCACACCACCCATTTCAACATGCACTGCCCCTGCTGATGCCTGGAACAGCATAGAAGTTGCCATTTTGTCAAATACACCATTATGTATTGCTAGTAATTAAGCCGTGTAACACAGCCCTTGGGTTCATGTGTCACCTTCAAAAACACAGGACATACACAGTTTTACATGTCAACTGTCTTGTTCCTCCTCCAACCAGTCTTAGTCAGACCGCTGATTATGTAACTTGTGAAATTGCTGGATCCTGATTGACCCTGCATCCTGTCAGCCTGACTGGCACCTGTCTGTGCGTTACCCTAAAGATTGCCTGTGGCTACATATGTACCACACTTGCTTTACCAAACCTCTCATTCCTCAGAGGGTATTTTGTCATGTGCTTTATCAATGCATACCCAAATACATTGTATAGTATCATCTGCCTTTTAATTGTACCATGTTTGTTAAATTGTCTTTGAATACCAAAATCATGGCCCATCCCTTGTCTGGGTCTCATGTATGCATGAACGACAACGTGTGACAGTGTCCCAGGACCGTATGCAAGGATTTGGTACGGTGCCTCCAGCAGAACCAGCAACCTCTGATAATGTCCATGAAAATTCCACACGTTAGGACCCTGACAGTTCACACGCTGAATCATATTGCTCACAATATATTGATGGGCCGTGCGTCGTGAATAGCTGCGAGAATAATCAGCACAGAGGCTATGATGTTCCCAGATGCAGTGGGAATTTTAGAGACCAACCTGTGTACAAATGTTGTAATGACACCTGCCGAACATGACACCTCAGACATTATCTCACTCAGCACACCAAGATTGCCCTGTTGAGAGTCTCATTACACGTCTTCAGTGACAGGGTGGGACCATCCCCATGTAGGTTCTCATGTCCTCATTTACTTTACTCACATTGATCTCCGAAGGATACTCAGTAGATACAGGAATAGCTGCCACTGACTCATGATGAGACCTGGACGTAACTGTGACAACATACACCCCTAAAAATATACAGGATCAACATTGGACCACACACATGAACAATAGTCAATCTGTGCAATTGATCACTGGAAATATGTGGACACATGCTGCCTCGTCTGCTGGTCCACCACAGCCACTGGAGAGTTGTGGCTCAGTTATATGACCTCAACTGTGGCATCATAATACATTTGTGGTTCACCTTTGGCTGTCTGGGCCAATTACATGGTACCCACTTCGTCTATGCATGTTCCTGACTCACTGTGGGATTCACCAACAAGTGCCTAGGAAGCAGTTACCAAAAATCTAGGACATGGGATAGCGAAGTTGTGGACCATTGACATGAACAAGCGTCTGCCATCTATCTCAATCAATCAATCAATAAAAAAAAATTGTAGAGCGCGCTACTCACCCGTGAGGGTCTCAAGGCGCTGGGGGGATGGAAATAAAGGCGGGGCAGGGAGGGTCACTGATCGAACAACCATGTCTTGAGGTTCTTTCTGAAGAGCAGGAGGTCTTTGGTTTTGCGAAGGTTGGTGGGGAGGGAGTTCCAGGTTTTGGGGGCGAGGTAGGTGAAGGACCTGCCTCCTGTGGTGGTGCATTGGATGCGGGGGACTGTGGCTAGGGTGAGGTCGCTGATTGGAGGTTGCATGTGGGAGTGTGGAAGTTCACTCTTTCATTGAGGTAGGTTGGGCCGGTGTTGTGGAGGGATTTGTGTGCGTGGATGAGGATCTTGAATGTGATTCTCTTGTCTATGGGGAGCCAGTGAAGGGATTTGAGGTGTGGTGAGATTCGTTCGTGGCGGGGGAGGCAAAGGACGAGGCGTGCGGCTGTGTTCTGGATTCCCTGGAGTTTGCGTTTGAGTTTGAGTGTGGTGCCGGCGTAGAGGGCGTTACCGTAGTCCAGTCTGCTGCTGATGAGTGCGTGGGTGACTGTCTTCCTGGTTTCTGGGGGAATCCATTTGAAGGATTTTTTTAGAATGCGGAGTGTGTGGAAGCAGGAGGAGGTTAGAGCATTGATTTGCTGTGTCATGGAGAGGGAGGGGTCCAGGATGATGCCGAGGTTGCATGCGTGGTTTGGGGGGTGGGTGCGGGGCCTAGGGTGGTGGGCCACCAGGAGTCATCCCATGTGGTTTTGTTGGGGCCAAAGATGATGATCTCGGTTTTGTTTGAGTTGAGCTTGAGGTGGTTAGTGGTCATCCAGTTGGGGGTGTCGAGGAGAGCAGCGTGTAGGTTGGTTTTGGCGGTGGTGGGGTTGCGGGTGAGGGAGAGGATGAGTTGGGTGTCATCTGTATAGGAGAGGATAGTGATTCCGTGTGCTCGGAGGATGTTGGCTAGGGGGATCATGTAGATGTTGAAGAGTGTGGGGCTGAGGGAGGACCCTTGGGGGACTCCGCAGGTGATCTTGGTAGTGTTGGAGTGGAAGGGTGGAAGGTGAACTCTCTGGGTCCGGTCGGTGAGGAAGGAGGTCAGCCAGTCTAAGGTTTTGTGGCGAATTCCTATGTTGTGGAGGCGTGTGCGGAGTGTGTGGTGGCAGACGGTGTCAAAGGCTGCGGAGAGGTCTAGGAGGATGAGTGCGAAGGTCTTGCCTTTGTCGACTTTTGTCCTGAAGTCGTCAGTGCATGCGATGAGGGCGGTTTCCGTGCTGTGGTTCTTGCGGAACCCGGATTGTGAGGGGTCAAGAGTGTTGTTTGTTTCGAGGAAGTGGGATAGGCGGGCGTTGACTAATTTCTCTGCAACCTTGGCGGAGAAAGGGAGGAGGGAGATGGGGCGGTAGTTGGAGAGGATTTCCGGGTCGGCTTTTTTTTTTTCGGAGAGCAGTGATTTCCGCGTGCTTCCAGGGGTCTGGGTAGGTGGCGGAGTCGAAAGAGGAGTTGATTATGTTGTAGAGTATGGGGGCGATGGTTGGGCTGGCTTTGTTGTAGATGCGATGTGGGCAGGGGCGGGAGGGGGATCCGGAGTGGATGGAGATCATGGTTTTTTCGGTTTCTTCGTGTGTGGTGGGGGTCCAGGAGAGTGTGGTGGGGGGGTCAAGAGTGGGGGTTGGGTTGGGTGAGTGAGGGGTGTGTGTGGTGGGTGTGTGTGGTATGAAGCTGTTGTGGATGTCCAGGATTTTGTGGAGGAAGTGGTTGGAAAGGGCGTCACATAGGGGCTGTGTGTGTGCAGTGTCTATGTTTCTGGCTTTGGGTTTGGCAAGTTCATTAATGATGATGAAGAGTTCTTTGCTGTTTTGAGAGTTGTTGTCAAGGCGTGTCTTGTAGTGATCTCTTTTGGCGGTGTGTATGAGTTGGTGATGGGTGCGAATGGTGGTTTTGAGGGTGGAGAAGTTGGTTGTGGAAGGTTCTAGTCGCCATATTTTTTCAGCGTGGCGGCATTTGCGCTTGGAGTTCAGGGGTTAACCATGGGGCGTTCTTGATGTTGCGGGTGGCGATGTGTTTTCTGAGGGGGGCTAGTTTGTCTGTGCAGGTGGTGATCCATTTGGAGAAGTTGTGTGCTCCTGTGTTGGGGTCGTTGGTGTGGGGGGGGTTATGGGCCAGTTGGGAGTTTAATCGTTCTGTGGGGATCTTGTCCCACATGCGGTAGGGTGTGGTGTGTTGATGGTAGTGTGTGGGGGTTTGGTGAAGGAGAAGTGGACGCAGTGGTGGTCAGTCCAGAGGAGTTCGGTGGTGTGGGTGTAGGCTATGTGTTGGCTTGCGGTGAAAATTGCGTGTGTCCTGCTGAGTGGGTGGGTGCGTGACCAGTTGTTTGAGTCCGAGGTTGGTGAGGTTGTCTATGAGGGAGGTAGAGTTGTGGTCTTGTAGGTTTTCTAAGTGAAAGTTTAAATCACCGAGGAGGATGTAGTCTGTGGAGGTGAGGGCGTGCGAGCTGATGCTGTCGGCGATGGTGTCGCAGAAGGTGGGGCGTGGTCCTGGTGGTCTGTAGATTACTGTATCTTTGAGGGTGGAGTTGTTGTTAATGTGGATTAGGAAGTGCATGTGTTCTGTGTTGTCGATAGTGTCTTGGGAGCTGGTGGTGACTTTGATGGTGTCTCTGTGTAGGATGGCAATGCCGCCACCTGGCCTGTTGAGGCGGTCTTTGCGTTGGAGTTTGTATCCCTTGGGGGTGGCGATGGCTATGTCGGGTTCGGAGGAGGGGTTGCTCCAGGTTTCCGTGAGGAAGGCGATGCCAGGTGAGTGTGATGTGATGAGGTCCCAGAGTTCTATGGCATGTTTGTGAAGGGAGCGGGTGTTGGTTGGTAGGGGCATAGCGGGTGAGTCTTGCGTTGGGGGTGTTGTGTTTGTTGAAGGTGGGGTCGCTATGGTTGGTGTGTGGTGTGAGGGATAAGGAACAGGAGAAATGACAGGTGTGGCAGGTGAAGGGGCATGAGTGTGTTTGGGGCCAGATGGGGTGCACATGGGGTGGGGGCCTGGGTTGAGAGAGTGGAGGGTGAGGGGGGAGTAGGTGTGTCTGAGAGGGCCAGGGGGACTGGGCGCAGACGGGCTTGCCTTTGGCGCGCAAGCGGCGCGGCTGCGCCGTGGCTGCCATAAGAGGAGGGGAGGGTGGGAGTGGCAGCTGGGAGGAGGGAGGTCTTGACGAATGAGAGGGCTGGGGGGGTGGGGCCGCAGGGGACACAGCGGCGGGAAAAAAAAGAAAACAAGGACGGTGAGGAGGAGGGGGGAGGCGGGAGGGGCCGCAGGGGCCGCAGGGGACGCAGTGGCGGGGAAAAAAGGAAAACAAAGACGTGAGGAGGAGGGGGAGGCGCCGCAGGGGACGCAGTGGCGGGGAAAAAGGAAAACAAAGACGGTGAGGAGGAGGGGGGAGGCGGGATGGGCTGCAGCGGCGGGGAAAAAAGGAAAACAAAGACGGTGATGAGGAGGGGGGAGGTGGGAGGGGCCGCAGGGGACGCAGCAGCAGGAATAAAGAAAAAAAGGACAGTGAGGAGGAGGGGGGAGGTGGGGGGAGGCAGGAGGGGCCGCAGGGAACGCAGCGGCCGGGAAAAAAGGAAAACAAAGACGGTGAGGAGGAGAGGGGAGGCGGGAGGGGCCGCAGGGGACGCAGCGGTGGGGAAAAAAGGAAAACAAAGACGGTGAGGAGGAGGGGGGAGGCGGGAGGGGCCGCAGGGGACGCAGCGGTGGGGAAAAAAAGGAAAACAAAGACAGTGAGGAGGAGGGGGGAGGCTGGAGGGACTGCAGGGGATGCAGCGGCGGGAATAAGGAAAACAAGGACGGTGAGGAGGAGGGGGGAGGCGGGAGGGGCCGCAGGGGATGCAGCAGTGGGGAAAAAAGGAAAACAAAGATGGTGAGGAGGAGTGGGGAGGCAGGAGGGGCCACAGGGGATGCAGCGGTGGGAAAAGGAAAACAAAGACGGTGAGGAGGAGGGGGGAGGCGGGAGGAGCCGCAGGGAACGCAGCGGCGGGAAAAGGAAAACAAAGACGGTGAGGAGGAGGGGGAGGCGGGAGGGGCCGCAGGGGACGCAGCGGTGGGAAAAGGAAAACAAGGACGGTGAGGAGGAGGGGGGAGGTGGGAGGGGCTGCACGGGACGCAGCAGCGGGAAAAAAGGAGAGAAAAAACGGAGTGGAGGTGGCGGGGATGGCGGAGCGGGGAGCGACCTGCCTGCAGAAGCAGGGTCAAAGGTTGCTCCCTGTTACCGCGCCGAGGCTGCCATAAGAGGAGGGGAGGGTGGGAGTGGCAGCTGGGAGGAAGGAGGGCTTGACGAATGAGAGGGCTGGGGCTGTGGGGCCGCAGAGGCCGCAGGGGACGCAGTGGCGGGAAAAAAAGGAAAACAAGGGCGTGAGGAGGAGGGGGGAGGTGGTAGGGGCCGCAGGGGACGCAGCGGCAGAGAAAAAAGGAAAACAAAGATGGTGAGGAGGAAGGGGGAGGTGGGAGGGGCCGCAGGGGCCCAGCGGTGGGGAAAAAAGGAAAACAAAGACGGTGAGGAGGAGGGGGAGCCGGAAGGGCCGCAGGGGATGCAGCGGCGGGGAAAGGAAAACAAGGACGGTGAGGAGGGGGGGGAGGCGGCAGGGGCGGGAAAAAGGGAGAGAAAAAACAGAGAGGAGGTGGCTCGGATGGCGGAGCGGGGAGCGACCTGCCTGCATCCTTTTCCATTTGTGGTGTCTACGTTACCCAAAATCTTGGAAGTGCACACAACGGATGTTGCTACATGTATGACTAACACATGTCCTCTCTCATTTCCACAATAACTTGCATCTAAGGTTTGGACACATTGACTTCACATTCATACAAGCATATTTGCAATAATACATCTTTGGATGTACACACACTGGGTCAACAACTACATTAGTAGCCACTGCACACACATTGAGCCATAAGCATTGAGGTATTGTACTCATGTGTGTCACCTTTTTATCCTCTCCTGATGCCAATCATGCCCAAATTGTGCAATACATATGTGTAGGCCACACATATGGCCATCTAGTGCGTCAGCCAAGCGTCAAAATCCTGTTAAGGAAGTAGCGGGTCATGGTCCGCTGCAGTATGATGTCTCACATGTGAACATACACCATCAACACCAAAGTGGGTGCAATCAGCCTATCTCAGTTGTGTCCCAAATGTAACATAACATTAAAATGGAATAAATCCCCAAAACCAGTTCATGCCCTGAAATTTTGAAGTTTTTAGCGTTATGCGTCATATTTTTTCACCAATACAGATTGTGCGTCATATTTTTCGACACACAGGAGTGAAAATTAGGCCGCATCCAAATAATTGTAAAGACTATTTACTATTATTTGGATGCGGCCTAATTGTCACTCCTGTGCGTTGAAAAATATGATGCACAATCTGTATGCGTGAAAAAATATGACGCATAACGATAAAAACGGCGGCCATTTTATGCAGGAAGTGATGTAATAGGATATCCTGTTTACAGAATATGTACAGTGGGTGTACGTTCACTTTCACTTTGCAGTCTGTGAATCTTCTAGACTGTGTGGCTGTGTTCAGAGTGTTGTCCAGTGATTTTGTGCTTTGGTGTCCTGTGTGCTATCTTACTTGTTACTTTGTGAAATAAATATTGTTGTTGTATACTTTCTGAGTGTGTTTTGTTTACAATTGTCCGGTATTGTAGTGTATTTGTTGTTTGTGGGAGTCTGTTGTGGGTAGTGCCAGTTTGGGGATAGTTGGGCTCTTTTAGTAGTTAAGTTTACTTCTTTTTTTGTACTTCTACTTCCCCCTTTTCTCCTTTCTTCTTCTTTATCCCCTATTCCCCTTTTCAGTGCTGAGATGTTGGGTAGGCCACGTCTTGGCAGGATGGGTGAGGAGGAGCTTGGGGGTTTTATGTGGCTGGTGTGCCATTTCCTCCCACTCATGATCGAGGCAGGGGGCAGGGTGATACAGGGGTATCACACTGAGGCACGAAGAATCCAGTGGGGAAAGGTGCTGCATCACTTGCAGCGCGTGTAAGGGAGCCAGAGGAATGACCACCAGCTGAAGCACCGCTGGGCTGACCTCATCACCAGGGAGCAAGATCTGATGGACCACCTGGGAATAGTAATTGGTGGCCCTGTTGGTGAGTACAAATCATGTAAGTGTGCACAATTAAAAGCTCTGTAGTGACATCAGATGATTTGTACAATATCTGCCGGCTAAGTTGCTGACTGGGTGGAATGCTGCGGAAACATACAGGGTCATTGATGGACTATGTGAAGGACCACAATTGCTAGCTGTCAGGAAGCATGTGCTCTGCAAACTTACATAATACTTTTGCTTAATGTAATTTGGCGCCACCTTTGTGTCAGACAGCAACACAAAATAGGAGCCAATCATGTCTATATAGGTTACATTTGCCAGTGAAGTATAGCTTTACTAAAATATTGGCAACCTTTGTTGACGCAATAGCTAGACTGACTTTAGAAACACTACATGATGCAGAAAATTAGTGCTGGCTTCACATCAATTGATGATAGCAATGTGGCCCAGACATATGTCTCATGTGTGTCTGGTGAGTGTGTAGGGAAAGCGTTTTTGGAAGTTCTGTGAATGTTAGGGATTATTGTGGTCCTTCATCTTTTTGGATACATGTCAGATCTGGATTTGAAAACATCGGGAAAAGGTGTAAGGTGCCCTCAGCTAATATCTTAGACTGGTATTGGAAGTTTGTTGTGCCACGTTCTAATTAGGGATGGCAGTCCAAAGGTATGCACATGGGTTCATATCTCTATGTTTGGTGCAAAACACCATTGCTGGGCCACATCAAACGAAGAAACTGTAACAACATGAGGGCTTACAAAAGTCCCTGCCACTCTGTACATTGTACCTATGTGTCATAAATGTGTCATGGCCACATAGGCTGTTTGACTGGTAATGCAGTCCTCAAGTAACCAGGCTTTGGATGTCTCTCTTGGATGCACATGGTGAGACGATTACACACCATTATTATTTCTGCTCACTAATGAAGGAGCATGTTTGCCACCACATGATAGTTAGGGCCACTGCATGTGTGCAGTTATGTGTGTAATTGTCGCAGGAGACCCATGCTATGTACATGTTAGCCGTGATATATCAGATGCATTATCATCATGTCTGAATGGCTTTCATTACTTATGTCATCTTACACATTGTTTTTGTCTTTGGAATTGTTGGTCAATGCACAGATTCTGAGCACATTTCTTCCTTCCATGCTGTACAGGTGGACCGGCACCCTACACTGTGTGAGAGGTGGCTTCATTTGAGGACCCGACCGCTCCAGTAAGTGTTGATATGTCTGTTATGTGTTGTGTTTGCTGGTGATGTGTGATGGACTCCTGTGTGTGGAACACATAGCAAGGTATGAAGCGCTGGCCAATCATTTGTCTTGTTCCGTGAGTGGGATTTCAGTTTCTCACCATTTTTGAGTTGGCCAATGCTTATCCTGTTGTATTATCTAGGGATTGTAGGTCATTCCTGTAGGCCCCGCAATGAGAACTGGGGTGAGTCATGTGGATAAACCTTGTATTAACAAGAGTCGCACTGGAACTCATCTCAGATTTAGTCTGCCTGTCAGACCCACATTCTCCCAGATTGGGACTGCAAATCGCTCTCCAACAGACTTCTGCTTCCCTATTCACCAAAGTACTTATTCAAATGTAGGTTGAACTTCCTAGCAGCATGTAGTTCCACAGGTAGTGCTACAAGTATGTGGCACTTGAGTGCAATGGCCTAGGTGTGCATGCAAATCATGATCATGGGTGTTCTTGCAACTCTGTGCCTGTTGTAAGTCATGCCTTACTGGAAGTATATGATGTGGACAAAGGTCTGCATTTCCTGACATGTGTGGTGCTAGGATTGGGCAATGGTTTGCTGTCTCCTAATTGTTGATAGACCTTACCTGTGGGGTGTGTGTAGAGCCAAACACATGTCGAGCTTTCTTTAGACTCCTGGGTGTCCATGTTGTTTGGAATTGTTTGTTGTTTCTCCACCCCCCCACCCTCAAACACAAGCATGGGTTTGTGAATAGGGTACCTAGGACTGATGCTACCAGTATGTTACACATACATGTGAATAAGTGAATGTTTGGTCGGAACCTAGTATACACACTCAGGTATGGCACATGAGTACTATACTAGCAAGTCCAATTACAACTTGCAGACCATGTGGCTTTAGATTTCCATCCCGTACACTGACATCTGTAGCCCAGGCATTGGCGGAGGATGTGCAGCATGATTGTTAGCTGACAACTGGCAGAACTCAGATGCCAAGTTAATGCCAGTTGTTACCCATCTTGTAGGGTTTGGATGTGCTATGTGTGATATGACCTTTGTAGGCTGGCCTGCCATGTACTTCCTCAGGGACATTCAATGATCTGTATGGTGATATGAGCTGTTACAAGTACAGTAGATGTACTGTCTGATTTACTTCTTGTGCCATTTCACACAATGCAGTTCCTAATGTAAATTGTTTGCCTTTGTCTTCACAGCTGCGAACATGACACCCATCCAGGTCCGTATGTTCCAGAGGCAGGCTATGTGGTGCCAACATATCCTGCTGGTAGAGTCAGACGGATGGCCTGAAGATACCGGAATGAATGGGCCTCCGGAGCATGGAGAGCTTTCCCACAGGATGGCCCTACTTTGACCACCACAGCCACCACCAGCACAACCACCACTTCCACCCAGGTGGCACCACCCACAGCTGGGACTGTTGTCCCAACGTCTGCAGTTGCTCCAGGCCCCAGCAGTGGAACACCTTCAGGGCAGCCCACAGGCATTGGCTCTACACGCCCACACACATCGTCCACCGGTACCCAGACTGCCCAGCTGCTACAGTTGACCCTGCAGCTTTTCAGGCAATGGAACGTAAAATGGACCGTGTGCTATGGAAAATCAGTCACCTGCAGCGTGATGTTCGACATATGAACAGGCGTGTGCGGTCCATAAAGCGGACCCTACGGAGGGCCAACCTCTAGACTTTTGGATATGGACATGATTCCCTCCCCTCCCTCCTCTTTCTTTGTTCTCATACTTAGGGCCATATTTATACTTTTCGACGAACAACTGCGCCAACGCAGTTGTGCGTCAAAAAAGTTAACGCCGGCTAACGCCATTCTGAAGGGCCATGCGGGCGGCGTATTTATACAATGACGTTAGCCGGCGTTAGCCGGCGGCGCTGCCTGGTGTGCGTGAAAAAAAATGACGTACACCAGGCAGCGCCGGCATAGGGGAATATGGAGCTTGGGCGCCAAAAAATGGGGCAAGTCAGGCTGAGGCAAAATTATCGCCTCAACCCGATTTGCGCCATTTATTTAGACTCCCAACCCCCATTGAAATGACTCCTGTCTTAGCAAAGACAGGAGTCATGCCTCCTTGCCCAATGGCCATGCCCAGGGGACTTCTGTCCCCTGGGCATGGTCATTGGGCATAGTGGCATGTAGGGGGGCACAAATCTGGCCCCCCTATGCCACAAAAAAAAAAAAAAAAATTTACTTACCTGAACTTACCTTATGTTCCCTGGGATGGGTCCCTCAATCCTTGGGTGTCCTCCTGGGGTGGGCAAGGGTGACAGGGGGTGTCCCTGGGGGCATGGGAGGGCACCTCTGGGCTCCTTCCGAGCCCACAGGTCCCTTAACGCCTGCCCTAACCAGGTGCTAAAAAACAACGCAAAAGCGGCTGGAAGTCATTTTTTTTGACCCGCCCACTCCTGGGCGTGATTTTTGCCCTGGAGTGTAAATACGGCGCACATGCCTCGGAGTCAATTTTTTAGACGGAACGCCTACCTTGCATATCATTAACGCAAAGTAGGTGTCCACGCTAAAAAATGATGCAAACTCCATGGACTTTGGCGCTAGACGCGTCTAACGCCAGAGTATAAATATGGAGTTAGTTTTGCGTCGAATTTGCGTTTAAAAAAACGACGCAAATCCGGCGCAAACAGAGTATAAATATGCCCCTTAGTGGGCTTAGGGGGCTTAGTGTTAGGTTAGTATAGGACATTCGTTGCAACCACCAATCACAGTTAATATGGATCCCAATGTATTTTTGTCAATAAGTATGTTTTCAAAGTCACCAACAGTGCTTCCAGATTTGGTATTGGGGGAACTGTTTTAAGTCTGACTGCAGTGTGATGTTCAAGGACACCCTTATAAGGTGAGTTGTCGTAAGCACTCTTGTAGTATCGTCTTCATGACTCACATAGATCATTTGTGACACTGTTCAGCATGATTACCTATTTGGATGTAAACTCAGACACCTTCATTCATGCAGTTTTTGGAGTGTTTGCTTAGATTTGTGTGCACTGTTAAATGTGTTAGTATTGCATGGTGACAACATTTTGCTGCCATTATTTGATGACTTAGATATCCCTTGAAGAAGCATTATTCTGTCCAACACAGCATGATGGTGTATGGTTTCTCTCTTCATCAGATATTACCCTCAGGAAGGGCAGAGTATGATGCAATCCTGGCCAGTGTGCAAATTTATCTGACTACATAATTTCAGGACAGTTATATTGACAAGCTACGTAATGTGACAGGAGGCACATTTCAGTTATCTACTGCACAGGTAATGTGTCACATTACACAGAGACAAATTTGTTGTGTAAGTGCTATTTATTGAAAAGTGCTGTAGTGCTATATGTACGTTGTCTATGATTGTGAGTCCATTATAGTGACATCTTCCATTGTGATCCTACACAAGTGGTAAAGGAAAATGCTTTTGACATGCTGGGGTGATGTGTCAGACAGTACAGAGGGACAGGATTTGCCAATGAGTAAGAGAGAGACAAGCACTGGTCAGGCTGACAAGATATACAGTGGTTTGCAGAACAGTCACTGAGTACAGTTGTTGTAAGACTGGCATGTTACAAAGCGCTGGACCTTGGTAATAGTTGGCCATGTGGCAGGGACTAGTGCTTCTGGGTACTTTTCAATGTGAATGTGATCCGTTCCATGTCTTCTTCTTCTGATGTGTGTGTTGCCTCCTCTGTCCTTGCTGGTGGTGGTTGTGAAGGGGCAACCCACACCTCAGTGTTAGAAGACGTGGAGTCAGACACCCCGTCACTGCTACCTGTGAAGGCCTTAAGGGCAGTACTGCAGCAAGGAGGATCTGCGGATTCTTAAGAATAGCAACCACATCACGATGGTAGGCAGCCAGGTCGGCCCTGAGGTTGTCATGATTGCATTCGTGCATGCAGTGGAAGGTTTGGGGTGCGAGGTGTTGTGGCAAATCCCTTACTGCAGTGGTGAATTCCTTGTAGTCCTTGTGGTCCTTGCAGGATGGATGTTAGGGCTTGCATAGCTGCTGCCTGATCTGCAGATGACATCATGCACGAACGCACCCCCTCTAGGCTGGCTGCCATAGTTTGCATCCCCATCTGCACCTCATTGGCCAGCTCCCGCTGTACCCCAACTACAGTTCTCTCAAAGCTGGTGCCTATGTCGTCTGAGTCCTCAGCTGTATTGGAGCTGGCAGGTCTTACAATTGGGGTGGTGGGTGGATCCTCTGCGATGGCTGCTTGTTCTGTGCTCCCCCTTGTGACTGAAGGTGGTGTCTGGAGGGTTCCAAGGACATCTTGGATGGTCTGCTGGGGAATGTTTGTCAGCTCGTCATCCATGTCATCAGGATATTCCGGGACAGGCATATCCGCAGGAGATCCATCATCCTCTGAAATTAAATGGGGTACAATTAGTGTGTGTGTGTTGTTGCATTTGTGTTGTGACATGCCTGCCTTGTGATGATTTCACATTGTGATCTTGTTTCCTGTTCATTGCTCCAGTCTTTCAGATGGGCATTCTTCCAGGCCTATGGCCCACTTGCATGTCACATGTGTAGTATTAAGTTATTGGACTTCTCAGCATCATCTCCTCTAGTCTTGTTTTAGGCCGAATAGTGAATTGCCACCTTCTTGTCCTACTCAGGCCTCCGTCTACATCCATTCTCATGGTGAGACCTTTTACTGGCTGTGGGTGTTCTGATGGCACTGGCACCACACTTAACAATCTGGACCTGCCCCAGTCTCTGATCTTTCACATCCACTTATATGTAGTTGACATGTAGCGTATCCCATGCATAGCATTGTTATGGCATGATATGGATGTTGGCATTGGTAATGTGTACAGCTGATGTTAGGGTATGTGTGGTACATTGGATTGCCCTGATATTCGTAGCAGTGTACTATTTCCTCCTCTGACTGTGCAGGTGTATTTCAGTGACCAGTTACATGTGTCCTCCCCCTCAATGCTGTTGTCTGAGCAGTATGACATTTGGAATGTTGCATTATGACCCAGGCACAGGATTGACCCTAACATATGCAGCATGAGTGTGACCTTAGTGCTGTGTAGCTCCTAATGTGGATGACATTGGCTGATGTTTGCAACAACTATGGGCATTCACATTTGACAGGACTGGAGCCTTTGTCTTGTTTCAGGGGATTATTGAAGTTATCATCCTCAACCCTCTAATTTCGGTGTGTATGATCCATGGGGAAGCCATTGGCTACCTGAGCTGCACACATAGCGGAGGTGGTAATGGCAACTGTTGTCACTGTTACATTCCAGTTGTCGGTATGACTAGAGGTTGTTAATTGGGCCCTAGTTAATGTAGGGGGTATAGTGGCTGACGTGTGACGGGATGTCAGTTTGACGTTGTGCCCTTCCCTCCTGGCGTGGCTTTACCTTTGCTCCATCGTTGGCATGGCAGCATGCCCCCATGGGACTGTTGTTGGTGTAGTGTAATGGTGTGCCCCAGCTTCTCTCTGTGCAGGCCATGCCCCCATGCCATACCCCTTTACCCATGCCACTCCATGTATATGATGACTTCCATGCATTTTGTGGTCGGTATCCCCCCTTGCTTACAGTTGACATTAGTGCATTATAATTCCCCATGCGACTTACCCTGCATGTGCGTTGTCTCCTGGTAGTCTGCGCTGTCCTATCCTTGAATCCCTGTGACAATCTCCTCAGGGATGACGGCTGCGACCATCTCCTCCCTGTGGTCCCGGGCCTCCTGGTGTGCTGGACTCCCACCTCCAGTCTGCAGTGCTGCCTTCCTGTTCCTGGCCATCTTTTCCTTGGTCCTGCCCTTGCAGTCATGCCAGCGTTTCTTGCCCTCGATGACTGTTCTGCGTACTTCTGCCACACTGTTAATCTTGTCAACAATTTGTTGCCATATAGCCTCTCTCCTACTGAATGGCTACTTTGAGGTGATAAACAGTTGGTGCTGGTGTTCCGTCACCTCTTTAACCAGAATTTCCTGCTCCTCTGCACGAAGCAACACATTATTTTCTTCTTAAAAGTGTCCTGGTTCTTGTGTGGGTCCTCCTGGCTGGTTCCTGGTCTGTTGTCATCTTCCTGGGTTCTGTACAGGCATCTGGGATCCATTGTGGCTCTCCTCTGCTGAAATGGCTGTGTTCGCGGGGAATTTTGACGCTATTGCATCAAAAAACGCTGCATATCCGGTGTCGTAAATCGACCCACAGTCATTTCCACTGCGTTAACGTCATTTTGCTTTACGACTTGACGCTGCGGTGTGCGTAAAAAAATGACTTACACCTGTGGTTTGTGCCGTCGTGCGTCAAAGTATAAATTTGACACCCGCACGGCGCACCAAAATGGCGTTAGCCAGCGGTAATATTTTTGACGCAAAACTGCGCTGGCGAAGTTTTGCGTCAAAAAGTATAAATATGGGCCAATGTATTCATACTTCCCCAGCGCACAAATGGATGATGGGTGGCACATTCAAATTGTGCCCTCCACCATTCTCATGTATATAAATATATGCCATGTATGGAGAGTATCAGAAAAGTAGCATGCCCCTTATTTGCGCACTACTGCCTGACAAGCATAGTGCAACATAGTATAAACTACTAAATGAGATTAAAATCAAAACTACAACCACTATCCCCAAAAACATAAATATAGATTTTGAGCAGGCAATGAAACAAAATGTACCCATACACATCCATACAAGTTTGTTATTATCATTTTATTCAAGGCATTTAGAAAATTCTGCACTTAGGGCCAGATTTATGACCCTTTGGTTTTGCACTTGCAATTTGCGAATCTTTGCGATCTGTAAATTGCGAGTCACAATACCAAATGCACAACAGTGTAACTCACACTGTTTGCGATTCTCAGAGGGTTTGCAAATGACCCACCTCATGAATATTCATGAGGTAGGTCGCCATTTGCAACCCCATTTGAAATTGCCGCACTCACAGGGATGTTGGCCTGCTGGGGACAGCGATCCCCATGTCTGTGACTGTTTATAAATAAAGCAGTTTCGTTTTAAATGCAGTCCGTGTTCCTTACAGGAAAATTTAATGCATTTCAAAAACAAAAATAAAAAGGTTTCTTTTCATTTTTAGTTAGCACCAATTTGAAATGGATGCTAACTGCGATTATTTTGTGACCGCATTCATGGTCACAAAACAATCATATATCGCACTGCGACTTGCAATTAGGAAGGGAATGCCCCTTCCTAATTGCAACTCACAAACCCTTTTTGTGATTCGGTTAAGAGATTACCAAATCACAAAATTGGGATGGGCATCGCAAAATGCTTTTTTCTTATGGCAAACAGCTTGATTCTGCTAATCGGCCCGTTTGTGACAAGAAAAAAGCTTTGTACATGTGGCCGTGAGTGTATAATATACAACAAACAGTACATTTGCCTTTGAAGTTAAAAATAATAGCCCAACTCCATCTTTTGCCCTATGTGCCCTACATGTCATGAGTCGTACTCACTGGGCTCATGTCACTCTTACACTTGTGGCGGCTTTCCGTCTCAAGTACTCTGTGGCTTTCCCCCTCACAGGAAGCCTAAACTATTGACTCTCCTGTTTTGTTGCTATGCAAGCTTCATCTAGTTTGCACCTGCAGATATTACGTGTCTATTTAGGATAGGCACGTTTTTCCACTGTGAACCATTGAATTGTACCATCATGCACTTGGGGTTCCATTGTACTTGTTATTGTTGTCAATTACCATTTGCACTTGTCACTTGCTAGGCTTCATGTCAGTTGTTATGTAACACATGACAAAGACTATGTACTTCTCTTTAAGGTTAGTGTGCACTAATCTTTTATAGTAGCTGAGCAGGCCTGTGTTTCAACTTGTTCAAAGACTATAGAATTGTCTACTGTTCTTGCTCCATGATATTTTCTCCAGCTTTCCTTGCTTGGGTTCCCTCCATAATACTTAGGCACTTGAACTGTTTGGCTCTTGGACTAGAGACCATGGGCCTGTTTTAGACCTTGCTGGTAAAGGTCCAGGCGTCGACTTTTTGACTGGAAACACATCCGCCGCTGTGAAAGTCCGCCCCCTGGATTTAGATGTTGGTGGTCCCATAAACTAAATCCGGCATTGGAACCACCCCCTCCACCAAGAAATACCGCACACGTCGATGAGGGGAGAGGGAAAATAGGATGCTGGTGGGAACCCAGACACTCTTCCCCCGTGCAGATTTGGAAGTGCTGTACTGCAAAGAAAAAAGTTGCAATCTGACCTCCGTGCCTGAGTTTCCAGTTTTGGGGGGTGGGAGGTTAAAACTTGCCTTTTTTCCACTTTCCATCTGCATCTCGGACTGTACACGACTAGACAACACCTGCTGTCACTGCTGCCACTGACCCACGGAGAAAACTCTACCCCACCTGTTGCCGGACTCGAATGTAGGGACGCCGCATTGACAGGGTACGTTAAGTTGGGTGGGCACTGCACTGGTGATCGGGACCACTGCAGGCATATACATGTCACAGTAGTTATTTTCAATCACTGTGACATGCATATGTCAGGGACACAAGTAAATCAGACATGGATGAGGACACACTGGTACACAACAAATATCGACCACGTATACAACTGTCATTATGGTGGTAGTATTCATTGGCAAATGAATGCTGACACCACAATGATGGTATATTCACATCTGTTAACTGTGTTCATGTGTGCACATTGCCAGGGGAAATATACCTGTCATGTTGTGCTGTGAGCTGTGTGTGTGAGTCAGGACGTGCAAGTGTGTATGCAATGTGATTGGCTGGTCGAGGTGGAGGGAGCTGGAGTGGATGATGTAGTTGTGTCTGTACGTCATTTTTTGACGCAAAAGCGGCAAATCTTGCAAAATACAATTGTATTTTGTAAGTTTGTGCCGTTTTTGCGTCAAAAAGCGGCACAAATGCGGCGCTAAAAAAATATAAATATGGGCCCAAATCCCCATAAATAGGCAAAAATAACCCCACAAAAATAAACACAATGCTCCATAATCCAAGGAAACCATAAAGAAAATATAAAATAACAAACCGCTCCAGGAAAACTAACAAAAAAAAGGTAATTAAAAAATAACCTAGGTTAAAATACAAGCAATAAAGTTTTCTTTATATATGCATCCTAAAATAGGAAACTCTTCTAAGATTAAATCAACAGAAATAAAAAAAATGTATACCTACCCTCACAAAACATACACCCCCAAAAAATTCCAAGCATTTCAACAATACATCAGAAACATTACTAACACAACCACACTAACTAATATACATAAACTACACTACACAAACTAAAGTTAGGCCTACTGCATTACTGTATGTAACACCAACATGCTAACTAATATACTAAACTAAAGAAACACTACAATAACTATGCCTACTCACATCACCCCGATTTGTGTTGGATGCTAAAAAGTAATTTTCTATTACCACTTCGATTCAAACCATCTAGGGGAAGGTGTGGACACTAAGAGGCCTATTTATAGGACCCTTGTGCCTCCTTGCACCACCCTAGAAACATTTTCTGTACGCTAGGGAGGCCCCCACAGTGCGCCATATTTATAAAGTGTTGCAGTGCATGCATTGTGCCATATTGTAACCCCTTGTGCCACGTTATGCCTGCACCATCTACAATATATGCAAGGGGGGTGTTCCCACGCAGGGAGTTCCAAAAATATGGCACAGTGAAATTTACAGGATTTCACTGTGCCATATTTTCCAGCATTTTTAACACATGCTCAGGGCAGGCTTTAAACTGACACTCCCATAACAATCTATGGACCCCCCCTGTGCTTTGCTGGACTAGCGCCATAATTTGTGGCGCTAATCAAGCAAAGTGCTACAATAGCATCATAACTTTTGACGCTATTGTGCTAACGTGCGCCATGGTGCGCTGTATAGTAAATACAGTGCTACCATGCGACGCAAGAAAAGTGGCGCATCAGAGCTAATGCGTCACTTTCTTGTAAATATGCCCCTAGAGGTATTGTATCACCTCCTCAGGGCCTGATTAAAGCCTTTAGAGGCCTTACACACTTAAAAGATTTTGGTGGCCCAATACATACATATATAATTCAAAATATAAACAATAATAATCCTTAAAATAAAATTTTATTTTTCTAAATGAAACATAATGTTTATTTTTGTATACTTCCACTTTGAAAAGTTGTCTCCTACTTTTTCTAATTGCAAAGTCTTTGATCAGGTACTCAAAACTAATTTTACGTAACACATCTGCTTCTATACTTAGTCGAGATAAGGCATCCAGCCTGCCTTGTTCCATAGTTGTTCTGTTGGGATTTTTAATTTACTTCAACTGAGAAAATGAACGCTCAGCTGAGCAATTGTGATCATTAATGTTACAAATATATGAAAGAAAATGTCTACATTTGGAAAGGCAGACCTAATATTGTCTTCTACAATTATTTTAAAAGTTCAGCATGACTGATTCTTGTTTTTAAAAATTTTTGTTATACTTAAGTTGTCAAACATATGACTGAAACTGCTGAAGCTCAGGTGAGAAATTTGTGTTCAAGTCACTGGGTAAGCATCAATCAGCTTTTGACAACACTGAGAATGTCTTTTAATTCAGTACATGATGAAGTGACATTATGTGGCACATTACTTTGAAAAGAAAATCTCTCTGATATTTCTTTGTATAGATCTCCTCTTCTCATCTCAGTTTCAAGTTTGTCAACAATTGTGCAAAAGGTGGTGATAGGAAATTTATCTCTGGCATTCAGATATACTTGTGGTGCAGCATCTCTGTCATTCGGCAGCTTCTTTCTGATATATTTGCGAGTTTGTGCTGCCTTGTAATCAACATCTGGTAGCATTTCCTTTGAACTGCTTCATAGCTTTCAAATTCATCTCATGCACAGTTGGTTAGCTAATGATCCACAAAGACCTGCATATGTTTTTAAGTTCACACCTTGTGGCAGTTGCCAGATTCTAATGCTGCTGTATCCCCAAGATTAATGTGTCTCATTAACCTCTATTAGCACTATATTTATTTATTTATTGTATATAGGTATGATTTCTTTCATTTAATGTGGGAGCCCATTTTTGTGGAACCTTGTTCAGTTACAACATTTGCAGTTTTGTACCATATGGTCCATGGTAAATCCAGCAATGGAACATTTCTGTGGAGCCTCCCCCTCCCTTCCCTTGATGCCCTAACTACATGCTTATTTTCCTTAATGGTTAATCCGGCCTTACCCCACCTCTAAACCACCCACAGGAAGTTGTTTGACATTAAACGGTTCAGATTTATATTTCACACTCCAATCTAAACTATACTGGGGAGGGTGGTGGACATTAAACGGTTCAGATTTATATTTCACACTCCAATCTAAACCATACTGGGGAGGGTGGTGGACATTAAAGGAGTCATATTTACTATTCCCACTCAAATCTAATGAATCTAGGGGAAGGTGATGAACATTAGAAGGGTCAGATTTACTATTCCCACTCCAACTTAAACCATTTCAGGGAAGGTGTTCAGCAGTAAAGTGGCCACATTTACTATTCACCATCCAATATAAGCCATTTTAGACAATGGGATAACACTATAAAACACTTAAACTATGTACTACGACATGCAACTTACTCATATGATATACATACACAAATTAATAAATACAACACACACTAAAAACACCCAAACACAATACCAATTAACTTTTAATTTGACGTACAAATACATGACAAATGTATTAAAAATGTTAAAGACCATTATGAAATATAAAAACATGATATTAAAAATCCAAAAATAACCATACATAATCTATATGAAATATTTTTAAATGATGTAAAAATTACATTAACCCAAATTTTTAACGGTTTCAAATAATGAAATAAAATCTCTCAATAAAATTTTACATTCAATTTTAACAACTTTATTTAAGCATTTTCTTTTCAAGTTCAGATCAAACAATTGTTAGGCAGATAAATACATAGATGCAGGTCATTTCATGATAGCTATGGGAATATAGGCCCTCATTATGACTGCGGCGGTCTTTTCCCAAGACCGCCACAGCTGCAGGCGCCGGAGACCGCCGTATTATGACTGCCACTGGATATCCACACCGCTGGTGGTAGGATATCCGGCAGCAGTCATTCCGGCGGTCGGCAGCACTGAGGTGCTTCCACTGCCGACACCTCCACGCCAGAAAAAGACCGCCCACAGAATTACAACCAGTAATTCTGTGTGGCGGTCTTCTTCTGGTGTGGTGGTGCCAGCAGTGGGACTGCCGGGTCCCGTCCCCTCACGGAGGAGCACCTCGTCAGATGAGGATAAGTGTTGTCCGCAAGGGGAGGGGGGAGGGTGGGTGAATGGCTGTGTGTGAGTTTGTGAGTGTGTGAATGCAAGTCATGAATGTGGGGGGGAGGGAGGAGGAGTGATTGTGCATGGGTGCATGTGTGTATGTGTGTAAATGTGGTTGTGTGTGTGTGTATGCATGTGGACGGGGTGGGGGTGTGGTTGTGTGAAGATGAGTGAGGGGTGGGGGTTGTGTATGTATGTATGTAGTTGAAGGGAGGCGGTGGGGGATGGTGAGTGTATGCGTGTGTGATGTGAATGGGTATGTATGCGTTTCTATGGGGTGAATGTTGTGACTGCGTGTGTGTGTGTGGGTACATGTGTGCATGTGTGCGGAGGTGTTTGAGGGGGTATCCGGTTGACAGGAACGCAAGTTCCTGTTGTCGGGATACCTTTCCGCCAGCATTTTGTGGCGATGAAACCAACAGGAAAATGCTGGGGGTGTCCCTAGCTGGAATAACCTTGGCGGTTATCCGACTCTCGCCTAGATGCAGGTGGAAACCACTAGCCCGGCGGGCCACGGTAAAGCGGTGGGAAGGGCAAGGGTGCGTCGGTTTGGCAGTGGTCAAACCGTTGTGGTCGTAATATGGCGGTCTGCACCGCATGGACTGCCAGGGTCATAATGAGGGCCATAGTGTCCAGTGACACATGAAATAAAGCCGAGCTCAGGGAAGTCAAGCTATGACTCTCTAATGAAAACTGTAGTACTGAAGCCCATCCCAAATAATTATTAAAGGTCCCTACCTAATCCAGGTAAACTCTGGATACCCTCATATCTCATTTGACATAGGTGTAATGGGAGTCCATATCTTGCATACTAGGACATGATAGCTCTCACTATAGCAGCAAGCCTCCCTCTCCAATGAGTAGATATTCCAAACTTTAATCCACCACATTCCCAGTGTTGGCAATGAGGGCCCCACCATCTCTTGGCCACCACAAGTCGGGCTGCGAACAGCAATTGAATTAACAGTTTATTTGTGGGTGTGGAAAGAGAACACAAACATTCTACGTCTGTCAAACCCAGCAGAGTTGTCAGAAGTGACATTGGCAAAGCAACATTAGTAACCCCTTTGACAGTCCCCAATACTTGTGTCCAAAACTGGTGTATCTGCTGCTAATTTTACCACATATGTATGTAGGCCCCTATCAACCCGCATCCCCTTCAACAGGCATCTGAGCTATTATTGATCATCTTCAGGCATACAGGACTAATGCAGCACATAACATGATATTAAATATTCTAGCCCTGTACTCAAGATGGAGGGATGATTTCGCTGCATCACTCCAAATCAAGATCTAGTCTGTTAATTTGAGGCCAAGATCTTTCACCCATTTCTTTGTATACTTGAGCTGTGTTGCAGGAATATTCGTATCTAATGCTCTGTAGAGCGGGACAGCATGTTGGTAGTGTCCCCTTCGAATCACAGATCCTCCACTCTTGTTGTTTTCCTTGCCTTTTCTTGCAATTTGGGCCTATGAGCCCAGTGCAAAAGTTGCGTAACTTGATATAAATCTTTGGGTCCTAGTAACAAATCATTATCACACTGGTCCCTGGTCTTGGGGATACCTGTCTCATGCATATGGTCCAGGTACAGTGTTTTGCCACTCTTTCAGAATAGACATTCTTTATTGGTCCTTTCTGGTGGGAAATTTGGGCTTATGAAAACAGGGGACAAAGGAGAAGGGTAAGTCATAACACTCTTCATCCGGGCCAACTTATTCCTGTATTACAAAGTCACTACTCTGGTCCACACCAAGGAGCCCAAAGAGCATTGGAAACTTGGAGGGAGCCATAGTTTGATTGACCCAGAAAATTTCCTTTAAGGACAGCCCATGCCAGGGATGTGTCCTGGCTCCCCTTCTTTTCTATTTGTTCATCGCAGATCTACCTTGATTATAAGCCGAAGCAAAACGCCTCAGCCCCAAGATGAAAGGCACCCATATAACTTGCTTGCTATACGCAGATGAACTGAAAATGACTGAAATTGGTCTACAAAACAAATTGAATATATTTCTGGAGTACTGTAATAAGAAAAAGCTAGAGATAAATATGAACAAGAAGAAGATGCTGGGATTCGGGAAACAATCTGTAAAATTTGAATGCCATCTAGGGCCTGATAAACTAGTAACAGTGAATAAATGTAAGTACCTAGGGGTATGGTTTGAAAATTGAATAGTGTGGAAAGAACATGTTGAAGCACTCAAAGTGAAAGCCTTGGTGTCAATAATTGGGCTTAAAACATTCAATAAATGCTATGAATACATGTCCCTAAGACCTATTTTAATTTCTTACACGGCCATGATTCGTTGGCTATTCTAGTATGGAGCTGATTTGCTAAGTGTAAGTGACAAATCAAATCAGGAATATGAAGAGATGAAATCCCTGCAAAGTTAATTCTACTACTATGGTCAGCAATGACCCGGGAATAAGAATGGAAACAGGATTACCATCCTGGAGCTACTAAGCAGACTCTGAGACTGTAATATTCTGGACGCGCTTGGAAACAAGGGCAGAGCTTAAATTGTCATGACGATATAAAAATGAGATCAAGCACAGTGATTTAAAGTGGGCGAAGAGCGTCGGAAAGCTCCTGGAGGAAATATGTAGGGCGTTGGATTTAAATATATTGTGAACCCCTCCAGATAGGGGCAACAAAACACGAGCACAAATAAAAAATAAGACTATAGATCAGGAAAAGCAATGTTTAAAGGGGAAGCCATTCATCCAGTTTCGGCAGAACTCATGGCAGAATGATGTTGACACAATACCAAACTCCACACTCAGAGCAGAGAAAGTAGTTATGATGGATGAACGCGGAAAATGCAGCTTTGGGATAAGGGTAAAGTGTGACACCTTGCACATTCTTTTAGTTTGCTTTAAGTTTCAGACACCACAGAAACATTTTTTAAAACCTCTCTTTCTTAATTATGGTATCCATGAACGGCAGCAAGGAATAGCTCTTTTAACTAATATGCAATATTTGGATGGGGCGTGTGCCAAAGGAAGATTTGTGGTCGTCATCAAAGGCATTTTATTTGACTTTTAATGGAACTTTTTAAAGCATTTTTCTTTTATTTACCAATGGATAGTTACATGTATAGATTGATGTGATTGTATTGGTATTTATATGAAACAGGAGATTATTTTAAATTGGTTGTATGATGTTTTTAAGACTAAGGTCAAAAATACATGTTTCTGACCGACTGACTGACACATCTTGAGATCTTGAGGAAGGGGATAACCACTCCTAAGTTACATGATCACAGTCAAGGCAAGCTGCAGCCCATGGCTAGCCGCTACCACCTCACTATCTACTTGTCCCTATTCCCATTGCCTTAGATTTCTGATGACTGACTTTGAATTCTTCCATGAGACAGGAACGCAAGTTCCTGTTGTCGGGATACCTTTCCGCCAGCATTTTGTGGTGATGAAACCAACAGGAAAATGCTGGGGGTGTCCCTAGCTGGAATAACCTTGGCGGTTATCCGACTCTCGCCTAGATGCAGGTGGAAACCACTAGCCCGGCGGGCCACGGTAAAGCGGTGGGAAGGGCAAGGGTGCGTCGGTTTGGCAGTGGTCAAACCGTTGCGGTCGTAATATGGCGGTCTGCACCGCATGGACTGCCAGGGTCAGAATGAGGGCCATAGTGTCCAGTGACACATGAAATAAAGCCGAGCTCAGGGAAGTCAAGCTATGACTCTCTAATGAAAACTGCAGTACTGAAGCCCATCCCAAATAATTATTAAAGGTCCCTACCTAATCCAGGTAAACTCTGGATACCCTCATATCTCATTTGACATAGGTGTAATGGGAGTCCATATCTTGCATACTAGGACATGATAGCTCTCACTATAGCAGCAAGCCTCCCTCTCCAATGAGTAGATATTCCAAACTTTAATCCACCACATTCCCAGTGTTGGCAATGAGGGCCCCACCATCTCTTGGCCACCACAAGTCGGGCTGCGAACAGCAATTGAATTAACAGTTTATTTGTGGGTGTGGAAAGAGAACACAAACATTCTACGTCTGTCAAACCCAGCAGAGTTGTCAGAAGTGACATTGGCAAAGCAACATTAGTAACCCCTTTGACAGTCCCCAATACTTGAGTCCAAAACTGGTGTATCTGCTGCTAATTTTACCACATATGTATGTAGGCCCCTATCAACCCGCATCCCCTTCAACAGGCATCTGAGCTATTATTGATCATCTTCAGGCATACAGGACTAATGCAGCACATAACATGATATTAAATATTCTAGCCTTGTACTCAAGATGGAGGGATGATTTTGCTGCATCACTCCAAATCAAGATCTAGTCTGTTAATTTGAGGCCAAGATCTTTCACCCATTTCTTTGTATACTTGAGCTGTGTTGCAGGAATATTCGTATCTAATGCTCTGTAGAGCGGGACAGCATGTTGGTAGTGTCCCCTTCGAATCACAGATCCTCCACTCTTGTTGTTTTCCTTGCCTTTTCTTGCAATTTGGGCCTACGAGCCCAGTGCAAAAGTTGCGTAACTTGATATAAATCTTTGGGTCCTAGTAACAAATCATTATCACACTGGTCCCTGGTCTTGGGGATACCTGTCTCATGCATATGGTCCAGGCACAGTGTTTTGCCACTCTTTCAGAATAGACATTCTTTATTGGTCCTTTCTGGTGGGAAATTTGGGCTTATGAAAACAGGGGTCAAAGGAGAAGGGTAAGTCATAACACTCTTCATCCGGGCCACCTTATTCCTGTATTACAAAGTCACTACTCTGGTCCACACCAAGGAGCCCAAAGAGCATTGGAAACTTGGAGGGAGCCATAGTTTGATTGACCCAGAAAATTTCCTTTAAGGACAGCCCATGCCAGGGATGTGTCCTGGCTCCCCTTCTTTTCTATTTGTTCATCGCTGATCTACCTTGATTATAAGCCGAAGCAAAACGCCTCAGCCCAAAGATGAAAGGCACCCATATAACTTGCTTGCTATACGCAGATGACCTGGAAATGACTGAAATTGGTCTACAAAACAAATTGAATATATTTCTGGAGTACTGTAATAAGAAAAAGCTAGAGATAAATATGAACAAGATGAAGATGCTGGGATTCGGGAAACAATCTGTAAAATTTGAATGCCATCTAGGGCCTGATAAACTAGTAACAGTGAATAAATGTAAGTACCTAGGGGTATGGTTTGAAAATTGGATAGTGTGGAAAGAACATGTTGAAGCACTCAAAGTGAAAGCCTTGGTGTCAATAATTGGGCTTAAAACATTCAATAAATGCTAACAATACATGTCCCTAAGACCTATTTTAATTTCTTACACGGCCATGATTCGTTGGCTATTCTAGTATGGAGCTGATTTGCTAAGTGTAAGTGACAAATCAAATCAGGAATATGAAGAGATGAAATGCCTGCAAAGTTAATTCTACTACTATGGTCAGCAATGACCCGGGAATAAGAATGGAAACAGGATTACCATCCTGGAGCTACTAAGCAGACTCTGAGACTGTAATATTCTGGACTCGCTTGGAAACAAGGGCAGAGCTTAAATTGTCATGGCTATGTAAAAATGAGATCAAGCACAGTGATTTAAAGTGGGCGAAGAGCATCAGAAAGCTCCTGGAGGAAATATGTAGGGCGTTGGATTTAAATATATTGTGAACCCCTCCAGATAGGGGCAACAAAACACGAGCACAAATAAAAAATAAGTCTATAGATCAGGAAAAGCAATGTTTAAAGGGGAAGCCATTCATCCAGTTTCTGCAGAACTCATGGCAGAATGATGTTGACACAATACCAAACTCCACACTCAGAGCAGAGAAAGTAGTTATGATGGATGAACGCGGAAAATGCAGCTTTGGGATAAGGGTAAAGTGTGACACCTTGCACATTCTTTTAGTTTGCTTTAAGTTTCAGACACCACAGAAACATTTTTTAAAACCTCTCTTTCTTAATTATGGTATCCATGAACGGCAGCAAGGAATAGCTCTTTTAACTAATATGCAATATTTGGATGTGGCGTGTGCCAAAGGAAGATTTGTGGTCGTCATCAAAGGCATTTTATATGACTTTTAATGGAACTTTTTAAAGCATTTTTCTTTTTTTTACCAATGGATAGTTACATGTATAGATTGATGTGATTGTATTGGTATTTATATGAAACAGGAGATTATTTTAAATTGGTTGTATGATGTTTTTAAGACTAAGGTCAAAAATACATGTTTCTGACCGACTGACTGACACATCTTGAGATCTTGAGGAAGGGGATAACCACTCCTAAGTTACATGATTACAGTCAAGGCAAGCTGCAGCCCATGGCTAGCAGCTACCACCTCACTATCTACTTGTCCCTATTCCCATTGCCTTAGATTTCTGATGACTGACTTTGAATTCTTCCATGAGACAGGAACGCAAGTTCCTGTTGTCGGGATACCTTTCCGCCAGCATTTTGTGGCGATGAAACCAACAGGAAAATGCTGGGGGTGTCCCTAGCTGGAATAACCTTGGCGGTTATCCGACTCTCGCCTAGATGCAGGTGGAAACCACTAGCCCGGCGGGCCACGGTAAAGCGGTGGGAAGGGCAAGGGTGCGTCGGTTTGGCAGTGGTCAAACCGTTGCGGTCGTAATATGGCGGTCTGCACCGCATGGACTGCCAGGGTCATAATGAGGGCCATAGTGTCCAGTGACACATGAAATAAAGCCGAGCTCAGGGAAGTCAAGCTATGACTCTAATGAAAACTGCAGTACTGAAGCCCATCCCAAATAATTATTAAAGGTCCCTACCTAATCCAGGTAAACTCTGGATACCCTCATATCTCATTTGACATAGGTGTAATGGGAGTCCATATCTTGCATACTAGGACATGATAGCTCTCACTATAGCAGCAAGCCTCCCTCTCCAATGAGTAGATATTCCAAACTTTAATCCACCACATTCCCAGTGTTGGCAATGAGGGCCCCACCATCTCTTGGCCACCACAAGTCGGGCTGCGAACAGCAATTGAATTAACAGTTTATTTGTGGGTGTGGAAAGAGAACACAAACATTCTACGTCTGTCAAACCCAGCAGAGTTGTCAGAAGTGACATTGGCAAAGCAACATTAGTAACCCCTTTGACAGTCCCCAATACTTGTGTCCAAAACTGGTGTATCTGCTGCTAATTTTACCACATATGTATGTAGGCCCCTATCAACCCGCATCCCCTTCAACAGGCATCTGAGCTATTATTGATCATCTTCAGGCATACAGGACTAATGCAGCACATAACATGATATTAAATATTCTAGCCCTGTACTCAAGATGGAGGGATGATTTTGCTGCATCACTCCAAATCAAGATCTAGTCTGTTAATTTGAGGCCAAGATCTTTCACCCATTTCTTTGTATACTTGAGCTGTGTTGCAGGAATATTCGTATCTAATGCTCTGTAGAGCGGGACAGCATGTTGGTAGTGTCCCCTTCGAATCACAGATCCTCCACTCTTGTTGTTTTCCTTGCCTTTTCTTGCAATTTGGGCCTACGAGCCCAGTGCAAAAGTTGCGTAACTTGATATAAATCTTTGGGTCCTAGTAACAAATCATTATCACACTGGTCCCTGGTCTTGGGGATACCTGTCTCATGCATATGGTCCAGGCACAGTGTTTTGCCACTCTTTCAGAATAGACATTCTTTATTGGTCCTTTCTGGTGGGAAATTTGGGCTTATGAAAACAGGGGTCAAAGGAGAAGGGTAAGTCATAACACTCTTCATCCGGGCCACCTTATTCCTGTATTACAAAGTCACTACTCTGGTCCACACCAAGGAGCCCAAAGAGCATTGGAAACTTGGAGGGAGCCATAGTTTGATTGACCCAGAAAATTTCCTTTAAGGACAGCCCATGCCAGGGATGTGTCCTGGCTCCCCTTCTTTTCTATTTGTTCATCGCTGATCTACCTTGATTATAAGCCGAAGCAAAACGCCTCCGCCCAAAGATGAAAGGCACCCATATAACTTGCTTGCTATACGCAGATGACCTGGAAATGACTGAAATTGGTCTACAAAACAAATTGAATATATTTCTGGAGTACTGTAATAAGAAAAAGCTAGAGATAAATATGAACAAGATGAAGATGCTGGGATTCGGGAAACAATCTGTAAAATTTGAATGCCATCTAGGGCCTGATAAACTAGTAACAGTGAATAAATGTAAGTACCTAGGGGTATGGTTTGAAAATTGAATAGTGTGGAAAGAACATGTTGAAGCACTCAAAGTGAAAGCCTTGGTGTCAATAATTGGGCTTAAAACATTCAATAAATGCTATGAATACATGTCCCTAAGACCTATTTTAATTTCTTACACGGCCATGATTCGTTGGCTATTCTAGTATGGAGCTGATTTGCTAAGTGTAAGTGACAAATCAAATCAGGAATATGAAGAGATGAAATGCCTGCAAAGTTAATTCTACTACTATGGTCAGCAATGACCCGGGAATAAGAATGGAAACAGGATTACCATCCTGGAGCTACTAAGCAGACTCTGAGACTGTAATATTCTGGACGCGCTTGGAAACAAGGGCAGAGCTTAAATTGTCATGGCTATGTAAAAATGAGATCAAGCACAGTGATTTAAAGTGGGCGAAGAGCGTCAGAAAGCTCCTGGAGGAAATATGTAGGGCGTTGGATTTAAATATATTGTGAACCCCTCCAGACAGGGGCAACAAAACACGAGCACAAATAAAAAATAAGACTATAGATCAGGAAAAGCAATGTTTAAAGGGGAAGCCATTCATCCAGTTTCTGCAGAACTCATGGCAGAATGATGTTGACACAATACCAAACTCCACACTCAGAGCAGAGAAAGTAGTTATGATGGATGAACGCGGAAAATGCAGCTTTGGGATAAGGGTAAAGTGTGACACCTTGCACATTCTTTTAGTTTGCTTTAAGTTTCAGACACCACAGAAACATTTTTTAAAACCTCTCTTTCTTAATTATGGTATCCATGAACGGCAGCAAGGAATAGCTCTTTTAACTAATATGCAATATTTGGATGTGGCGTGTGCCAAAGGAAGATTTGTGGTCGTCATCAAAGGCATTTTATTTGACTTTTAATGGAACTTTTTAAAGCATTTTTCTTTTTTTTACCAATGGATAGTTACATGTAAAGATTGATGTGATTGTATTGGTATTTATATGAAACAGGAGATTATTTTAAATTGGTTGTATGATGTTTTTAAGACTAAGGTCAAAAATACATGTTTCTGACCGACTGACTGACACATCTTGAGATCTTGAGGAAGGGGATAACCACTCCTAAGTTACATGATCACAGTCAAGGCAAGCTGCAGCCCATGGCTAGCCGCTACCACCTCACTATCTACTTGTCCCTATTCCCATTGCCTTAGATTTCTGATGACTGACTTTGAATTCTTCCATGAGTCAAAATTGCTCCAATTCCCTAAGTGATGCATTTAGAGAGCTAGAGGTACTAGTCAGATAACAAAGAATATCATCAGTGAAAAGGGCCAGCTTCATGTGCCCATCTTTTGTGTCTAGCCCTTTGATCTCTGGATTAGCCATCATATGGTGGAACAGAGGATCCACTGTAAAGGAAGAAATGAGCGGTGAGAAGGGGCACCCTAGACTTTTACTCCGGGTCAATCATATTGTCTTCAAATGGTGTGAGTGGATTCAGAGTCTCTTGGAAGGCCCCGAGTATTTCACCAAGACAAAAACTTTTCAGTCGGGAACCAAATTTGTCTTATCAAGCGTCTTGGACAGGAATGTTCAATCAATATGGTTGAATGCCTTCTCTTCGTCTAGTGAGATAAAGAGGTCCTGGGTGCCCGTGGTTGATGTCTTGTCAACCACATTAAGAGCCCACTATAATGGTGTTCCCTGTATGTCCGTCCCTGATACACTCTGATTGGTAAGGGGACACGAAGCGGGGTCAGACTCCTCTCAACCTGGAGGTCAAGATATTGGTAAAGTTCCTCATATTACTATTTAGGAGTGCAATCAGATGATATAACCTGCACTCCTGGGGATCCCTACTGGGCTTAACTATCAATGTAAGAAGAAACTCCATCATCAATGGCGTTACTTCCCGAGGGTCAAGAAGAGAGTTATAAACTTTAGTCAGACAAGGGACCAAAAGCACAGAAAAAGCCTTGAAGAATGAGTTGGGAAACCCATCTGTACCCAGGGCCTTGTTATTAGGGAGCGTTTAAGTGGCCTGTATTATATCTGCCACCATTATTCATTGCTCTAATTCCTCCCCCACATCAAGGTCTATCTTGGGAAAGGAAACCTCCGCAAAGTACTCATATTGCAACCCTGAGCTACACTGTTCCTTCTCATAGAGAGCTGTATAATATTGTGTAAAGCTCTCCCTCTCATGTCCTGTGCAGCCCTCCCTCATTGCCTACAACCAAGAGTATGTGATTCCTCATTCTGTGTGAATGTATCTTGTGGGCCAATAGCTTTTCAGCTTTGTTTCCCTTCTCATAGTTCATTTGCTTTGTTTCTACCATTTATGAGCCATTCTTTAGTTAGTACCGCCTCCAAATCTTCTCTTCTCTTTCTTAGGGCCCTCTGGATTTTCCAACAGCATTTAGTTTTACATTCTAGTTCCAGACTGCCAATTTCTATATCGAGGTCTAACCATCTGGTCCGAGCCAGACATAGAAAGGTGATGGTGTGTTTGATTAGTTCACCTCTAACCATCGCATTAGTGGCATTCCACTTAGTTCTCCATGGCATCTCATCTGTTCGTTCTCGAGGTGGTTTTTCACTACTTCACACATGTTTCCTCTAAGGACAGAGCCTCAAAATGCTTTCTTCCATGTTTTCATCTTCCATGTTGTGTAGGATAGATTCCCAGAGTGTGTGTGTGTTTGGTGGGAGAGGGCAGCATGTACAGATATTGTCACCAGGGCATGGTCTGACTGGACTCGGGTGCCTATTCTGGAGGAGGCAACCCACAAATAAATGGCCATGGAGACAAAAATATAGTAAATTCATTAGTGTGATTGGTGGACACTAGCAACAGAAAGTATAATCTCTCTCACCTTTATGTGGTATGCGCCAGACATTAACTACTTTCAGGTCTTCTAAGCCCAGCATCGTGGAAGATGGGAAGTTCAGTGTTTGCCCAGAGTGATTTGATCTATCAATACTAGATTCCAGGGCTACATTAAAATCCCCGCCCCAACCTTCAAATTATCACATGAGTGCTGGGCCACTTAGGAAAATAGCCAAGAGTAAAACTGCACCTTATTATTGTTAGGGCCATAGACCGAGACTATTACCATGGCTCTACCATGGTAGTCCCATTTATCATGACGATTGGCTGCTGAGCAGTGGATCCCCAGGCTTACTGGCCCATGTGATTAGTGCATGGTCTAATGGCGAAGACCCATATGGGGTCCCATGGGGGCCCAAGGAGGACAATCTCGTAAAGACATATTGCACGCCTAGAAACCGGAGAAGACGATGTCCGCATTGGTCAATGAGGCTGGCAAAATGGCTCGAGGGGGATCCTGGACCATTTTAACTTCAATGGGGCCACTGCCAAAGCCTTAGCCAATCTCTCCTATAGGAGAAATTAGATACTTCTGACACTGACATTTAAATGAATTCCAGTGGTGATTTTATGGCTTCCTAGTTGATTGTATTTGTGATGTTTGAATGGGAAAAGAAACTGGCAGAAATAATTCTAGGCACGTAAGCCCTCTTCCTTCAACTCCCGTACTAGACTTTGACACTGGCTGGTCATTGAGGTGTCTGGTGAAGAT
Organism: Pleurodeles waltl; assembly: GCF_031143425.1. Classification (NCBI taxonomy): domain Eukaryota; kingdom Metazoa; phylum Chordata; class Amphibia; order Caudata; family Salamandridae; genus Pleurodeles; species Pleurodeles waltl. The sequence continues at coordinate 873,071,355 of NC_090447.1, forward strand.
GACACGGTTCTAATGGAAGATTCCATTCCACCTATTTTGATAATTCCCTCAAAAGTGAAACCATTGTGTCCTTGGCTAAAACAGAGGGCCTCTTATCCGCTTGTCCCTTCTGGCTTTTCCCTCTGAACTTTTGCTAGGAGACTAGGAACCAGAGGAATTAGAGAAAATTGAAACAGAAGACCCTTTGACCAGAGTCTGGACTATGCATGTGTTCCCTGTGCTAATGGGTTGTGTAACTGGGAAAAGAACTGAAGGATCAGAACAGTGTGTAAAATCACAAAAATGGTTGACTATTAACAGACAAAATCATTGGCGAATTTCCTGTGAGAGGAGAAATGTTCTGCAAACATTGCCCTTCCCCTGGACATGTACTACCCTGAAAGAGAAATGATGTTTTTCTGCCCAAGATAAAATAAGTATTTATTGAGTTTTCCATTAACATACAGACATAAACTTTCAGGGCCTGTGAACATTCCCTCCCCTCAAAGAGTACCATTTAGTCTCAGTCTGCTGATTCCACCAGTATCAGTTGTTGCCACCCGTTTCATATGGTACGTTTCGTATGGTACTTTTTAGTCTCAATATGTGACTATTTGCAGCTCTTCAGTCCATAGCGAAGTAGTTCAAAACCCTTCCCAAACTGCTTTTAAATGACTTGTGAGTTACTGACATTTCCGAAAAAGAACATTCCCACAAAACAAGACTTCTGTTCTGCATTTACTTTTCATCCTCTCACATGTAGATATCTTTGAGCACCAACTACTCCACCAAAAGTGGCGGCTTTAGGATTATCAATGGTCATGTTAGATAGAAACTTCAATTCAGTCTTCATATGTCAATAATTGCAATACATCTTCAGCATTCTGCACTGAAGATGCTAAAGGATTCAGGCCCATATTTATACTTTTTTAGTGCTGCATTTGCAACATTTTTTGACAAAAATGCGGCGCAAACTTACAAAATACAATTGTATTCTGTAAGTTTGTGCCGATTTTGCATAAAAAAACAATGCAAATGCGGCACTAACAACGTATAAATATGGGCCTCAGTGTTTTAACCAGAGATCTTGATGTATACACTATGTAAATCTCAGCTATCATTGCCAGACTCAGACCAGCATGAGCCCTCTTCAAGGAGCGATCTACCTTCTTATCTACCACATCTGGAGTTACAGTGTCTTCAGAGAAAATCACATTTTGCCATGTTCCATTTGCCAATAAAGGATCTCAATCTCATGGCTGAGGTAAGTCCATCTAACCCTTTGCAATAGGTGACAGTCGACCTGTGGAACTAAAGATGCCTTAGGATGTCCCTATTCTCGTTTGAGGAGACCATGAACAGCAGCATTGACTGAAAGTTTGGGAAATGTGAAACTACCTTCCCCCAATGGGCTAGATTGAGCTTCATCAGAAGGAGGTTGATGTTTAAAGACAAACATGAAACAACTCAGTGAAGATTTTACTTTTGAATGTATACCTCTTGGAATGAAGCTGCCTCCTTTTTCTGTTTCATCATAATTTGCGGAGGGCCATAATATTGACACAGAAGTGGAAGATGAAATAGACCTTTGAGATAAATCAAATCAATTAGTGCTAGAAAATGGGTTTCAGGTTGGCAGAAGTATGCACCCTGTCCAAGCCCTGTCCAAGCCGGAACCACAATCCTAGTCAGGGTAAGTCACAAACACACCCTAGTTTAACCTGTGCTCACCCTCTGGTAGCTTGGCACAGAGCTGTCAACCTTAACTTAAGAGGCAATGTGTTAAATATTTGTGCAACACTTCCAACAATTAAACAGTGAAAACACCACACAAAAAGTTACCACACCTGGGGCCCGATTCACAAAGGTACAAAGGTAAGCTTAGACCAAAAGCCCAAGTTTAGACCTGAAGTCTAACTTTACTGGTAGTCGACTTGTGGTCTAAGTTTAGACCAAAAGCCTGTCTTAGACCAAAAGTCTAACTTTACCAGTAGTAAAGTTAGACTTTTGGTCCACATTAGATCATAAGTCTAACTTACACCAAAAGTCTAACTGCAAACTATGAAACAGCGCTTAGAAACTAGAACCGCTAACCGGGGGTATGAGAAATGTTCTGGCTGACTGCAATGAAGCAGGGGACAGCTACAGGTGCCCCGTTGGGCCCGCTGAACAAAAGTACCTTAATCATGGTTGCATCAACATAGAAGACGCGGGTCGCAGCCTGAATCAATGCAGTGGTGTTGATCCCCACAGTGGAGGTGATGCATTGATCCTTTTCAAGCAGTAAACAAATTTAAACCTGCACCTGGGCTGTCCAAGGCCCACCTTAGGGGTGATATATGTAGTTAGAAATGAAGATGTGGACCTGGCAAGAGAGTTAACTTGCTGGGTCGACATAGCAGTTTAAAACTACACACACAGGCTCTGAAATGCCAGGCCTCAGACAAGTATAAGGGCTACTTAAGTGAGTGGTACAATCAATGCTGCAGGCTCACTAGTAGCATTTACTTTACATGTCCTAGGCACAGGTAGTACACTTTACTAGGGACTTATAAGTAAATTAATTATGCCAATTATGGATAAGCCACTGTTACTGTGTTTTAAGTAGAGAACACATGCACTTTAGCACTGGTTAGCAGTGGTAATGGGCCCAGAGTCCTAAAGCCAGCAAAAACGAGGTCAGCAAAACAGGAGGTCTGAAGGCAAAAAGTCAGGGGAAACCACACCAGGTCAAATAATTAGAAGAAACAAACAATACATTGTGATTATCCTAATGCTTATTAAATGCATCTGAGATAGATTTCACTTACAAATGCAGTTATTCCTCCAACATGCTTGAAGAAAAGTCTACATCCTTTGATGTAAGTCTTCTGCCGCTATGACATCTCTGGTTCTCACTGGAAAAGATGAAAGGACATGCTGCTGTTTGCAAAAATACTTCCCCATGGTTTTCCAAATGAAAGTAGCTCACTGGGTTGTCTGGGCTTTTAAACACACTGCTCTAAGGGCCCAAAACACTTCCATCTTTTTTGGCAACCTTAAAAATGCCAGCTGTTAATGAGCATCAATCTCTTTTCTCTTTTAATTACATAAGAAAAATATGCTCCAAAAATAAATATTATCAGATGGCAAACACATGTGTACTCATCAGAAAAACAATAAATAGGCAATTATTAAAATGCCTCCCACCTTGAGGTGTTAACTCACTTTCCTAAGGATGAAATGGACCTCTTCCCTTTCTGGTGTCTCCATGTTCTCTGCTTTCTGGCAATGGATTATTCACCTTGTTCTTATATTAAGGCATACAATGAGTTTTTATTGCTTGGGAGAGAAATGGCATCAACACACATCTCTAAACTATAAGCACTAACAGCTCTGCACATTTCCTGAGTACTGTTAGAAATGGGGTTTCTGGTTGGCTAGGGTATGCACCTCAGCCAGGCAGAACTTACCCACTCTAGTCAGGGCAAGGGAGTTACACGTCCAAGATAACCCCTGCTCACCCCCTTGGTAGCTTGGCACGAGCAGTCAGGCTTAACCCAGAGGCAATGTGTAAAGCGTTTGCACAACACACACATACATGTGACGCAATATCCCCACCACAAAGGAAACACAACACCAGATTATATGAAAATATACTGTATTGCACACAACGTAATTATCAGACCAACATCACATAACAGTACTATCCTGCTACCTTAGCAGTTGTCAGAACGTTACACATTAGTTACTCTGCAAACTAGCAGTAGTCACACATAACACACAGGTTACTCAGTATTCTGCAACATAAGCAGTAGTCAGGAAACACGTTATCACATTAGCACACTTGTCATAAGAATATCATAAAACGCCCATAGTAGGAACATTAGAAAACCTATGGCAAGTTAGGGAAACATATTAGCAAGTCATGCCCATAAAAGGAACATGTGCACACATATGTCAAAGCATCATAGTACAGGCAGGTAACATAACACAATTAAGAAAGTCTGTAGAAAGAACTTTAAATCATGATTATATTTGTCCATTTAAAAGTACCTGTTCTGATGCAGAGGCACTTCTAGTGCCTAAAATGAATAAATGGGGCCCCCGGCGCTCCTCTGCGCAAAACGGGGGCCTCCTCACAAATCCGGGAGTGAAGAGGGTAGCACACACCCCCTCCGTACTCCTAACGGGCCCCTCCAGGGGCCCGTGATCACTGGGGGCCCCTCTGGACCTCCACCGGCCCTCTTGAGGGGGGCTCAGGTCGCCCAATACCTTTGGGACGGAGGAAGGCGCCACGCACCCCCTCCGATTCAAGTGCGGGCCCCTCCTGGGACCCGCAAACTTTGTCGGGCCCCCCCGAGCCTTGTCTGGCTCTCCTCACTAGGGGGGAGCCCAGAAAAATTAGTGCCGGCCCACACAAGGGCCAAGCTGGGGACCGGAGGTGCGGGCGAGCCTCCGGCGAGGCCTCGGTCCACCCGGGAACTCCCCGAGAGAGCCTCTCCAGGCTCAGCAGGGCAGGGAGAGGCTTCCTCCTCTCCCGGCCGTCTCGGGATTCTTTCCGGCCCACGGCAGGGCCTTCCGGTGCCCCGGGGGGACTCACCAGAGCAGTCCTCGCCCCGGGGGCACCCACAGGAGCACGCTTGCTCCTTAGGATCCAACAAGGAGTTTTCCTTCGTGCCCTGGGGGCACAGGGCTGAACGCAAACCTCGCGCTCAGCTGAGTGCTCTGCCCGGGTTGCGGCGGTGATTTCCTTTTTAGTCCAGGCGCGCTCCAGGAAGCGCGAGGACATATTTAAAATCTGGGCTGCGGCGGTGATTTATTTTTAGTAGAGACGCGCTCCAGGAAGCGCGAGGGCATGATTTAAAACCCGGGCTGCGGCGGTGATTTCTTCAAGCAAAAGAAAAGCGCTTTCAAAGCGCTAGGACCTCAGCAGCTTCCACTATTAAAAGAATGCCTTTTTTTTCTCTTCAAGTATCCTGGGCACAGATGTCAAAGATCGTTGCAGGGGTCAGGGGCCACAGCACCCTGCCCCTGGGAACAACTACACAAGAAGGAGCATAGGGCTGGTGGGCCCAGCTACAGGCCAGCACAAGGGGTGCAGATGGTGGCAGTTCCTCCTAGTGACCAGGCATGTCACAGGTCAGCGCAGCAGCAGTCCATGGCGGTTTCCTGGTGAGTCCATTCATCAGCGTCCTGTGTCCAGTTTCAAGTTCCAAGAATGTTCAAATTGTGGGGAAAATTCCCCTGTACTTATAGTCCATTTTTACAGTGTTTTACAATGACAGGGAGAGGAGGTTCCAGCCAGTTACAACTGGTTCTGGGAGTGCCCCCTCTCTCCTTTCAGCACAGGCTCCAAACATCAGTGGGGGGTTAACGACCCTATTGTGTGAGGCCAGGGCACAGCCTTTACAAATGTAGGTGTGCCCCGCCTCTCCCTTCTCTAAGCCCAGGAAGACTATTCAGCATGCAGATGCACCTTGGTGACACCTCCACCCTCCCTGTGTACAGGCTGTCTGAAAAGTATGCACAAAGCACCAACTGTCACTCTGCCCAGACGTGGATTGAAGTCAAGCTGCAAAACACCAGAATTATAAGCACAGATAAATGCGCACTTTCTAGAAGTGGCATTTCTGTGATAGTAATAAAAAATACACCCACACCAGTAAGCAGTATTTATTATCACCATCACAACCATACCAAACACGCCTACGCTACCCCTCATAAATCAGACAATACCCCTTACACATAAGGCAGGGCATTTCTAATGCAATCCTATGAGAAGGCAGCACTCACAGCAGTGAGACACCAAGTTAGGCTGTTTGTCACTACTAGGACAGGCCATGCAATATGGCACATGTCCTGCCTTTCTACATACATGGCACCCTGCCCATAGGGCTAGCTAGGGCGTATTTTAGGGGTGACTTACATGTAGTAAAAGGGGAGTTCTGGGCCTGGCAAGTAAATTTAGATGCCAGGTCCCTGTGGCAGAAAACTGCGCACACAGGCCCTGCGCTAGCAGGCCTGAGACAGGTTTGAAAGTCTACTTCAGTGGGTGGCGCAAGCAGCGCTGCAGGCCCACTAGTAGTATTTAATTTACAGGCCCTGGGTATAGAGATACCACTGTACAAGGGACTTATAGGTAAATTAAATATGCCAATTAGGTATAAGCCAATCATACCAACTTTAGATGGGAGAGCACCTGCACTTTAGCACTGGTCAGCTGTGATAAAGTGCTCAGAGTACTAGAGCCAACAGCGAGAGGTCAGAAAAACCAGGAGGAAGGAGGCAAAAAGACTAGGGATGACCATGTGTATGGCCAAAAGTCCAACACAACCCCCTACCAGCCAAAATCCAGGGGAGAACAATCAATACCTTGATGTACTTTCCTGATTGGGGCGATAGAACAAGGACCCAGGCCCACAACAGCAGGGGCATGTTCCAGTTCTACGCCTTCCTGACTCCACTGGGATCTCTCTGTCAATGCGTCCCAGGCAGCCTAGACGAACCCACGGGGATTCTCTAGCTGCCAATGGCCAGAACCAGGGCCCCAGGCCATCTAGGAGCCTCTGGTCTCTGAAACCATAATGAGTGGGGGGCGGTAGCCCCAGGTGCAAAGCAACCTGTCTCCACTCCATTTCCGATCAGTTCAGGGGCTCTACCCTGCCACTGATCCACCAACCTAGGGTCCGCACCCATAGGTTCTACAGGGGCTAGAGGCGAGGCTCTCCTCCCTCTACCCCTCCTTCTAGGATCCCGCCCTCCTCTCCTAGGAGGGGTATCACCAGAATCCACACTTGCCAGGGTGCTGGGTACAGCAGCCCTGCACAACTTTCTCGCCAGCCCAGGATCACTACCTGGCGACTGACCACCCAACCTAGGGACGACACCCTTGGGTTGCACCGGGGTCCGGGGCGGGCTTCCCCCTCCCTGAACCCCACTTCCAGAGTCCTGCGTCTCCCCACCTCGGGAGAAGCCACCAGAAGTTTCACACGGGGGGGGTGAGCACACTAACCGCCCCCCCAACCAGATCAGAGTTTACCCCCTGAACCTGTCTATCTAGTCCAGGGACGACACCCTTAGACTGGACCATTGCCCAGCGAACCAGGACTTCCTTGGGAGCACACCTAGCCCCTACCAGATCAGAGCTTACCCCCTGAATCTGGCAATCCAACCCAGAGTCACTACCCTGCGGTTGAACCACTGCCTGGCGCACCAGGACTTTCTTGGGAGCACACGTACTCCCCATCAGGTCAGAGTTTACCCCCTGAACCTGATCATCCAACCCAGAGTCACCACCCTGCGGTTGAATCATTGCCTGGCGCACCAGGACTTCCTGGGGGGCACACCTACCCCCCACCAGGGAAACACTTTCCCCAAGGGCCACACAAGAGTCTGGCTGGCGCAGGTCTCCTGACCTCTGCCCATCGGACAGAGTCTGGATTCCCCCCAGCCCAGAAATGGTCTCACCAAGGTCATTCCTGGGGGGCTCTGCTCTCAGAGCTGACCCCTGACCCTCCAGGTTCTCCACTGGGGCCCACAGCCCCCTCTCAACCCTATGCCTGGATTTCCGCCTCCTCCGCTGTAGAGCGAGACTACCAGACACCAGGACCGGCGGAACGCTATCACCAGCCACCCGCCTAAGTCCTAATGACAAAATGGGATCCTTCTGAACAGCTGGCCCTACGGCACAGGTTAGGCTCACCTCCTGGCGTTCACTCATGGAACCTTCAGGGGCCTGGGGCGGTATCTTGGGCACCTTGGGCCTCAGCCTCAGCCTCAGCCCAGCCCCATTCCCTCTCCTCAGAGACGGGACATGGGGTCCCTCACCCATCCCAGTCCACTGGGACCTACCTGGGACACTCCATTCCTTTCCCACCACACCTTGTTGGGAAACACCTAGACCACTCTCATTAGGAACACCCCCTAATGCCACACCAGACCCTCTGGTACGCAACCAGAAGTCTGCCTCCTTTGCAAGCTCCCTGGGGTCAGAGAGCTCACACACTGACAAGTGTTGGCGTAACTCTGAAAAACAACAACAAAACAGGTGCTCTCTGAGAATCAGATTAAACAGCCCTTCAAAATTGTTTACTGTGCTACCCTTCACCCATCCATCTAGTGCAATGCAGTAATCCTCCACAAACTCCTCCCAAGACTGGTGGGACAGTTTCTTACCACCCCTAAACCTTTTTCTGTATTCCTCAGGGGAAAAACCATACTTCATAATCAGTGCGTTCTTCACAGCGGAGTACCCCTCCCTGTCACTCTCTTCTAGAGTCAGTAGGGCATCCCTCCCCTCCTCAGGAATAAAACTCCCTAGGCTAGTTCCCCAATCCTTCTCAGGGATCCTGCGCTCTACCAGAGCCTTCTCATATTCCTTTAACCACTGACGTATGTCACCCCCCTCTTGGAACCTAGGTACCAGATCTATGGGTATGTGAGGAACATCTTTGCTACAGCACTGTACATTGCTGCCACGACTGGACTCCCCCTGCAGCGCTGGTGAGTCCAGAACCTTCAGACTGCGCTCTAGAGCGAGTCTTTCTCTGGCAAAGGCCCTCTCTGCCTCTGCCATTCTCTCCTGTACTAAGGCCTTCTCTACCTCAGCCCTTCTCTCCTCAACAGCTAGGCGCGCTAACTGCAACTTCAGGTCCCTCTCTTCCCGCCTATCTCTTAGCTCATCAGGCATCAAGGAATGAGAGGTAGCCCTGCTTCTTACACTGGACCCAGCAAGGGACTCCCTATCACTGGGGCCTTCCCTGTCAACTGGCGTCCCCAACCGGTCATTCTCACCCTCCTGATCAGTCTCTCTACCACTCTCTAGGGATGAGGTCTGGGAGCCCTCCCATTGGGAACCCTCGCTACACTCAGGATCCTCTGGGTGCCCCCTAAGCACACTCCCTCCCTGGGTAAATGTCACAAACCTTTCAAAGAAATTCAGAGATCTCCTGAGGTCCCCTTCTACAGGCAGCCCTCTCTCTCTACAGAACCCCTCTAATTCCCCCTGCGTGTAAAACGGCAGGTCCTCTAAATCAAAGGTAAGCCCCATCTTGAAAAGGTACAAATAACTCAACTGTGACAACCACAATACCCAAGCGTGAGAACTGAAAACAGGAAAAATTACCAAAGAGAGAAAGTTAAGAGAAGCCAAACATGTGATGGTCTAAACGCAATCCTTGTAGTGAAATAATGAGTCACAATGGTATTGTGCAAGCGCAAGTCCTATCCTCACCGCTGACTTCCAATGTTCGAAATGGGGTTTCTGGTTGGCTAGGGTATGCACCTCAGCCAGGCAGAACTTACCCACTCTAGTCAGGGCAAGGGAGTTACACGTCCAAGATAACCCCTGCTCACCCCCTTGGTAGCTTGGCACAAGCAGTCAGGCTTAACCCGGAGGCAATGTGTAAAGTGTTTGCATAACACACACACACATGTGACGCAATATCCCCACCACAAAGGAAACACAACACCAGATTATATGAAAATATACTGAATTGCACACAACGTAATTATCAGACCAACATCACATAACAGTACTATCCTGCTACCTTAGCAGTTGTCAGAACGTTACACATTAGTTACTCTGCAAACTAGCAGTAGTCACACATAACACATAGGTTACTCAGTATTCTGCAACATAAGCAGTAGTCAGGAAACACGTTATCACATTAGCACACTTGTCATAAGAATATCATAAAACGCCCATAGTAGGAACATTAGAAAACCTATGGCAAGTTAGGGAAACATATTAGCAAGTCATGCCCATAAAAGGAACATGTGCACACATATGTCAAAGCATCATAGTACAGACAGGTAACATAACACAATTAAGAAAGTCTGTAGAAAGAACTTTAAATCATGATTATATTTGTCCATTTAAAAGTACCTGTTCTGATGCAGAGGCACTTCTAGTGCCTAAAACGAATAAATGGGGCCCCCGGCGCTCCTCTGCGCAAAACGGGGGCCTCCTCACAAATCCGGAAGTGAAGAGGGTAGCACACACCCCCTCCGTACTCCTAACGGGCCCCTCCAGGCTCAGCAGGGCAGGGAGAGGCTTCCTCCTCTCCCGGCCGTCTCGGGATTCTTTCCGGCCCACGGCAGGGCCTTCCGGTGCCCCGGGGGGACTCACCAGAGCAGTCCTCGCCCCGGGGGCACCCACAGGAGCACGCTTGCTCCTTAGGATCCAACAAGGAGTTTTCCTTCGTGCCCTGGGGGCACAGGGCTGAACGCAAACCTCGCGCTCAGCTGAGTGCTCTGCCCGGGTTGCGGCGGTGATTTCCTTTTTAGTCCAGGCGCGCTCCAGGAAGCGCGAGGACATATTTAAAATCCGGGCTGCGGCGGTGATTTCTTTTTAGTAGAGACGCGCTCCAGGAAGCGCGATGGCATGATTTAAAACCCGGGCTGCGGCGGTGATTTCCTCAAGCAAAAGAAAAGCGCTTTCAAAGCGGTAGGACCTCAGCAGCTTCCACTATTAAAAGAATGCCTTTTTTTTCTCTTCAAGCATCCTTGGCACAGATGTCAAAGATCGTTGCAGGGGTCAGGGGCCACAGCACCCTGCCCCTGGGAACAACTACACAAGCAGGAGCATAGGGCTGGTGGGCCCAGCTACAGGCCAGCACAAGGGGTGCAGATGGTGGCAGTTCCTCCTAGTGACCAGGCAGGTCACAGGTCAGCACAGCAGCAGCAGTCCATGGCGGTTTCCTGGTGAGTCCATTCATCAGCGTCCTGTGTCCAGTTTCAAGTTCCAAGAATGTTCAAATTGTGGGGAAAATTCCCCTGTACTTATAGTCCATTTTTACAGTGTTTTACAATGACAGGGAGAGGAGGTTCAAGCCAGTTACAACTGGTTCTGGGAGTGCCCCCTCTCTCCTTTCAGCACAGGCTCCAAACATCAGTGGGGGGTTAACGACCCTATTGTGTGAGGCCAGGGCACAGCCTTTACAAATGTAGGTGTGCCCCGCCTCTCCCTTCTCTAAGCCCAGGAAGACTATTCAGCATGCAGATGCACCTTGGTGACACCTCCACCCTCCCTGTGTACAGGCTGTCTGAAAAGTATGCACAAAGCCCCAACTGTCACTCTGCCCAGACGTGGATTGGAGTCAAGCTGCAAAACACCAGAATTATAAGCACAGATAAATGCGCACTTTCTAGAAGTGGCATTTCAGGGCATTTCTAATGCAATCCTATGAGAAGGCAGCACTCACAGCAGTGAGACACCAAGTTAGGCTGTTTGTCACTACTAGGACAGGCCATGCAATATGGCACATGTCCTGCCTTTCTACATACATGGCACCCTGCCCATAGGGCTAGTTAGGGGTGACTTACATGTAGTAAAAGGGGAGTTCTGGGCCTGGCAAGTAAATTTAGATGCCAGGTCCCTGTGGCAGAAAACTGCGCACACAGGCCCTGCGCTAGCAGGCCTGAGACAGGTTTGAAAGTCTACTTCAGTGGGTGGCGCAAGCAGCGCTGCAGGCCCACTAGTAGTATTTAATTTACAGGCCCTGGGTATAGAGATACCACTGTACAAGGGACTTATAGGTAAATTAAATATGCCAATTAGGTATAAGCCAATCATACCAACTTTAGATGGGAGAGCACCTGCACTTTAGCACTGGTCAGCAGTGATAAAGTGCTCAGAGTCCTAGAGCCAACAGCGAGAGGTCAGAAAAACCAGGAGGAAGGAGGCAAAAAGACTAGGGATGAACATGCGTATGGCCAAAAGTCCAACAAGTACCTAGGCCACTTTCACTTCTCCTTTACAGATAATGAACAAGCCCAGGCTATTCCATGTGGCTATTCTCAAATGCAGACCAGTCACACATTAATATTTCTATCTGTCTCAGGCTTCTGCACTGTAAGCCATAATTCGGCCACCCATGCCTCATTGCTTGTCTACTGTGGGCCTCTGCTTAGTCAGCAGAAACATAAACAAGAATGTGAATCACATGTACCTCTTCTTCCACGTGCTCTGGCTTAAAAAAAATAGAGACCGGGGCCTGTATTACAGAGAGGACTCGCTTTCCTTGTTTGTTCCATGGCGCACCTCTAAGCAGCTGCGCCACGTGCAAACAGAGAACGTTCACCCTATTATGAATAATGCGCTGCCCCCAGGGCAGCTGTGAACTTGTGCTGTCACAGAGAAATACGAACCAGCTATTTAAGGGCTGAACTGTGTTTCTCTGTGCATGCGGCAACCTGCCTGCTTTTTCAAAAGGTATTAGAGATACCCTTGAAGTTGGGTGTAGTGAGTGGATGCATCCACCTTCTGGAGGATGTGTGGGGGGTCTGTGGACCCCCTTTCATGCCTTGAGAGTGCTGTCCTCAGGGGGAACACTGAGAGTGTGCCACCTTTTTGTGGTGCTCTTTCAGTGTGTCTCCTAAATGCACGTTTGCCTCTCCACCTGCGTCAGTAATCTGACGTATTTGCACAGACAAAGTGATTCCCTCATTTGCATGGGGCCGTGACCCGAGGAAAATGAGTGAATGCCCTCTTTCAGTTGTGCTGGTGCCACCTGTGTGCCAGCGCTATCTTTATTACAGAAGGGACTGCAGAAGCATCTGTGGCCTCATATATAATATCAAAGAATAATATCAAAGTGCCCCGGGGGAACGCAACGTGGGTGCAAATTCCCATCGGGCTCCCAGAGCACTTTCTGTTATATGGGCCTGAAAGTGTTCGATCAAAATTGGTGCAAGAGAAGAACGCTACAGTGAGTGGCAGTTTACTCCTTTACATCAGGCCAATTTTGAAAGCCTCAGGCCACTCCTGGTACCTTTGTTACTTTCAATAAAGAGATAGATGAAATGTTTGAAATAATCTTAGCCACTGGTAATCACTCAGGCCGCATCCTTGTCTAGTCCATCATTATTTTGCACACCATGGCCCCTCAGTTTGGACTGAGCCATATGCAAATCAATCTTGACCCTGCTTCAATGGGAACAGTCCATTCCAAACTGCCAGGACAAGTTGAGTTGCTTGTGTTACAGTTCAGAGAGGACCTGGGTTGAAATCCTACCCCAGGCTGTTGCTAGTGGTTAGATATGTTGTAAGGGTTGAAGTGGAACCCCATATCTGAATATTTAGTAATGTACCCCAATAATGATGACACCGCAAAATTTTTTGAATGTTAACGCGTCCCTCTATGATAATTTATTACACATTAGGACTCGTTTTAGGCCGATTAATCTTTTGACCCAGTTGAGAGACACCTTAGGACGAGATAGCTAATCAGCATGTCAATCAATACGTCAATAATGTAATCAATATTTATCACAATAATGCATTTCACTTTAGTCAATGACATATAATTAATTTGAAAACCACACCATGACCTTTCAGTCATGAATAACCACACCAGTTTAGTATAATTTTAGTAATATTTATTCCCTATTAGTTACATTACTACTAGCATGTTTATTAATCTCAAAACCAATAAGCACAATAGCATAGTCACGATATTGCAACTCTGATAAGACTTTATCAAAGCAAGAATCACAAACATCAGAGCATAACACAGCGTGAACATAAACTATTTTTAGCAGAATATCGTCCACAAAGCATTGGTTCAGTCATTTGTCTATTTGCGTCAGTCTAGTGAACTCCTCACCTAACCTCGAATTAGCATTGGCATGTTGGGCTTCATGGAAACATCTAGCTATGGTCTCTGTCAAAAGAAAAGCAGTTGGTACCTAGAAAGGAAAAGCAAACAGACAATCACAATTTCATTGTCATACAGTTACCCTCCAAGGTTTTGGTCAGCGCTCAGGTTCGGTCTTCGTCTACAGGACATCAGTTGATTCTCCATCAGTCAGGAATTCAGCTCAGGCAGGAAAGGCAAAGGGGCACTTCCCTCATAAGGAGGTGAAGTGTAAATGGGCAATCTAAGGACAAGTATGGTTCTAGATAAATCAGCTAGTCACTAATAAAACTGACAAAATTTCTGGATCATAAAATATAGTATCAGCATCTCCCCCTCTCCTAGTCTCCCATTCCCTAATTCTAATTCACTTCCTGGTGACAGCGGCTTTTATCCCCTTTTCGTTGTACATTCCCCTAAAATCTGGTTGGACAAAGGTTGCACCCCACTATCTTTAACCAATTAAAAAACATATTATGTCATTAAATCTTTCACCCGCATTAGTTCTCAGGCAGCTTATTGTTCCATATGATTGACGTCTTCAGAGGTAGAATGTCCGGTATGATTTCATCCTTTTGTAATTCTTTGTGAATCTTCGGTCAGTAGCTCCATTGTCTGTACTGGTTTGGTAAACCTTGTATTCAAAATTAGTCTACACTGTTGCATTTAGCTAGTAAATTTCTACAAGCAATATGAATTTTCATGAGAACGGATCTACTATAGTTACATTCAGCTTCTAGTTTGAAGAAAACAAGAGTTCATGTCCTTTAGCAAGTCAGCACACTGCACGTTAGGAAAAATACATTTAATATGAGAGCCAGGCAGCTAGGCTTCGGCTCATACTAACTTAAGGCCTACAAGATTTATTAGCAAAACGTTAATAACATAATCATTAATAATTAGTATAAAACTATTTAAATGCAATAATTCATAAACTTTAGTCATTTTCATTAGTCCCCGTATACATTGGCGGCCACTCCCCATGGTCACATTTCAAATACACGTTTTGCACAACATGTTAATATAGTTTCTATGCGGCATTATTATACATTAGTTCATAAACATTTCATGTTAATATAGATTATATAAGCTACGCTCTCTCAAGAACACCACCATTTACCTTGAGGTTCCAATCGGCGTTGATGTTGCGTAATTGAACACCCCACCAGGAAATAGGCAATTGGGACCACTCAATAACTGAGTTCTAGAATGAGGACACAGACACAATAGCCAGTTTTAGACCCGAGAGGGAAAGTAACGTTCAATAATTCCTGACAGTAGCAGAGCACCAATGGTTCTACAAGTCCAACAAAGCAAACAAACATCACAGAAAAGTCTGAATTTAAGCATATGCTCTGCCCCCAACAGGGCCTTACACGACCCTGGTGGTTGACACATCAGATCATCATTTTAGGATAAGTTAAATCAACAATGGCTGATCAAAGTTATTTTTCGTGAACTAAAACATGTTCGTCTTAAATGTTTCCCAAATATTTCATATTACTCGTGCTTCTCTTTTGTATAAACTACTCGCATGGTCTAACTCTGGAAACCTTAGGTGATGTAGACTAGAATTGATTTTATCAGAGCCCATTTTACACTGCATTAAACAATAATGAATTTCTTTCCAATTTGCGCCACAGTACGTGATGCATTTATTTCCATGAATAAATATTAGTTTAAGAAATAAAGTTGACCATATGTGGTAGCAAGGAGAATACCAGCTGCTGAGTCAGTTGGAAAGATTTCTTAGGAGTTGGCTTCCTTTTTGATTAGAAGAAAGCTGTGTAAATATACCTTAAAAGTAATGTTTAAATTCTAGTTTTAAATATGATAAATATACTATCACCACCTGGAAATTGTGCGCCAAACTGGCTTAGTTTGTGTTTCCTTTGTTGTCGTTTCGCTTTGCTATAAACCACTTCCCTTGGAAGAGCTCTCAACGCTTGTCACATTTTGACTTATCCCTAAATGGACAACTCAACAGTGAGCCATTTTCACAGCCGGGTTTCTTGTTGGAAATGCCTGCCAAAGTGTGAAGGTTAGACAGCAAGATTCATCAGACCTGAGCCACTCGGTGGCTTGACGCTTTTCCAGCACCCGGCTTCGTCCAGCAACCAACGCATCTGTTTTGTTTTACCTTCCCCAGCACAATTCTGTCAGTGCTCAAGAAGCTGCTTCCGGGAAACTGATGGACACATTCGATATAGTGCGAGCCACTGTTATTATGGGGCATTGGAAGACAGAGGGGCATATTTATACTCTGTTTGCGCCGAATGTGCGTCAAAAATTTTGACGCACAATCGGTGCAAACCCTGCCCCATATTTATACTTTGACGTCCGACCCCGCGGGCGTCAAAGTTCCACCATGTGGGTCATTTTTTGGAAGGGGGAACCAGCCTTGCGTTAATTATATGCGCTGGCGCAGTTGTGCGTCAAAAAGTATAAATATGGGCCAAAATGTTGCGAGTTGGCTAAAATATGCAGCAAGACGAGGCAATATATGCCGCACAATGCAGCACATTAAGTGGAAGTATGAATTCAACATTTTGACATCTTAATGCACATTGGGCCAGAGGACAAAGCATTTTTCATTGTAAATGCTCCGATTCCGAGTTTGCGACCAAAAAAATGCTTTTAGCCTTCTCTAAACCTATTTTAGGAGTCTGTAACTTTTTTCTGACTCCTAAAATGGGTTTAGAAATTGATAAGGAATCGCTATTTAAAAGGGACACGTTTCAGGCATCCTTTCCAAATAGAGATTCCTATCCATATGTGTAAATGGTTTAGGTGGAACTAATGGTTGTAAACTGTTGAAAAGTTACCGACCCCTAAGCTGGGGTGGTAACCCATTCGGAAAGGGAAGGGATTCCCTTGGAGCTTCTTCTCCTTTGAGAATGTAAAAAAAAGGTTTGTTGGGGAGTAACAATTCACTTCGAATCTGAATCTTCCCAACTGATCTAGTTGTGCATAGGATGATTTGGAAAATTACTGACTGTCTGAAAAATACTAGTTACGAATTACGATTAGTATTTTGCTTGACTATTGTTCGTGTGTAGATAAATGTGTCACTTGATACTGTCACTAATGCTGAAAAGACGGAGTTACTCTTCTTTGGTGTAAGGGCACAAGAGCCCTGGCTGTCCTTTTGGCCGGGGGATGTGCCTCCTCCATTACACCAGTCTTGCAGGTTAAGAATCTAGGGGGCATATTTATACTCCGTTTGCACCGAATTAGCATCATTTTTTCTACTCTAATTCAGTGCAAAACTAACTCCATATTTATACTTTGGCGCTAGACCCTTCTAGCGCCAAATTTATTGAGTTATTGTCATTTTTTGGACGTGGAAACCTACCTTGTCTTAATGAGATGCAAGGTAGGCGTTCCCGTGCAAAGAATGACTATGGCCTTAACGCCATTTTTATACTCAAGTGCAAAATTGGTGCACGGGAGGAATGAGGGGTCAAAAAATGGTGCAAAGCTTGCTTTGCCCCATTTTTTAACGCCTGGGTCAGGGCAGCCGTTAGGGGACCTGTGGGCCTATTTCCATGGTGGAACACCATGGAATAAGCCCACAGGTTCTCTCTCCAGGCCCCAGGGACACCCCCACACACACCAGAGGGACAGCGGAGGATGGGGGACTCCATCCCAGGTAAGTAAAGATGAGTACAGGTAAGTATTTTATTTTATTTTATTTTTTAAAGTGCCATAGGGGGCCCAGAAACGGGCCCCCATACATGGCACAGGGTGCAATAGCCATGCCCAGGGGATCCTGGTCCCCTGTGCTGGTCATTGGGGTGGTGAGCATGACTCCTGCCTTTTCTAAGACAGGAGTCATGTGGTATGGAAGATTTTGCGTCAGAAAATGACTCTAGGCAAGTTATAGTCATTTTTTATACTCTAACCTGCCTAACGTCATTTTTTGGTGCAAAAACTCCTTCTTCCATACTTCCAGCCCCACCCGACTAACGTCATTTTTTTTTTACACTAGCCTACCCTTTGCACCTGCTTGCACCATTCTATAAATATGGTGCCCGGCTGGTGCACAGAAATGGTGCAAGCCGGTGCTAAACTTTTTGGTGCAAAACTACCTTAGTACAGTTTTTCCCCAAAAAGTATAAATCAGGGCCTAGGTATTATGTTTAATGGCGAGCTCTCTTTTCTGCCTCAGGTTAATGCAGTGAGAGGGACTTGTTTTGCGTGTGCTAAGAAAGTTCCTGCACTTTCTCTCTTTCTCGGCAAGGAAACAGGTAGTACAAGCCTTAATAACATCTAGGCTTGATTACGGTAATGCACTGTATCTGGGCCTGCCCGGTGGCCCAAAACACAGCAGCTCGGACTCTTCTCAGCCTGCCTTTGATCAATGGCGGCCGGCAGCTTAGGAGAGAGGGGGGCGGGAAGCACACTCACACTCATTCTTTCACACACATACGCACATCCATTAACAACACTCATCAACATTCAAACATACACGCACCAAACATTCATTTAAAAAGATCACACACACACACACTTACCTTCAGCCTTGGAAGTCCCAGGAGGGTTGGGACTGCTGCCTTCCCTCACAGCCTGACCTTAGGTCAGCCAATGAGGGAAGGCAGGAGTCCCAACTTCGTCACAGAGTGGGATGGGGTCAGTGAGACTGATGATCCCACCCCACTCTGTGACAAGGTGTCACTGATTGACACTCGCCCTGGGCGCTTCAGGGCTTAAACCTGAGGCGCCCAGGTCAAAGTCAATGGGTGACGGTTACCTCGTCACCCGTGGGAGGGCCTCAAGGCACCTTTGCTGAGTCGAGGAGGTCACGCCCACAGGAGCTGTGACCTCTTCAGCCCAGCAAAGTTCAGCTCAGGCAGCCAGGAGTCTGCGCAAATCGCGCATGTCTTGCTCCTGGCTGCCTGACTTGAACATGAAGAGTGTCTGTCCGGCTGACCTTTGTTTAGCCTGACTGGCACCCTTCATCAGGGGCAAAAGGTGAATGTGTGTGGCCCCTCCGCCCTAAAGGACGGGCCGCGCCTGCCTTTGATAACACATTTCCCCATATTTAAGGGCATTGCATTGGCTTCCCATTAGGGAGAGGATCCTTTTCAAGTCCCTCCTGCTAGTACATAGGGCTCTCCATCAGTCCGGCACTGGGTACCTTAGATCAAGGATCTGTTTTTATCCACCGTCTAGATGCCTGCATTAGCTAACCTTTTTCTGACTAAAATTCCAAGGATCCAGAGGTATAGGATGGGCAGCAGGTCCTTTTCTTTTTTAGGGACATCAGCATGGAACAAACTTCCTTTTCAGTTATGGAACATTTCAGCCACTTCCCAGTTCTGGAAAAATTTAAACCTGGCTTTTTAATCAGGTCCCTTAGACACTCAACACTTGAGGAGCAGAATGCCAGGACGATCCCTGGAGCAACAGAGCGCTATTTACATGCCCTTTCCATTACATTGGTACCAGTTTAACACCTAAAAACACAAAAGCAACTAAAAGTTGCCAGTTAACCTTTGTAAAAGGCCTGCCACTGCTTGGCATGTGTGGAGCTTCTTTTAATACCTTTTGTCTGAGGTAGAAGCTTTTTTTGCTGAAATGTGGATGGTGTGGCAAGAATGCATTATTTAATCCCACTGAAGTTTTTGCCTTTTAGACTACCTGGTTTATGAACTTCTGATGTGAGTCAGACCCACTATCATAGTCTCACTCACTGACTGCAAGTTCTGTTGAATTGGACTGAGAGTGCTAACTACCAGGGTCTTCTTTTTAAGATAAGGTCTACTGCTGCGCAGATAGGGTGAGAGGCTCTGGGCTGATTGCACATGAACTTGTCAATCAATCAAACATTTATAGACCATAGCAAATCTTCTGTGATGGTTTTGAGGTGCTGGAGCTATATGCTGCTTCGTGGGGAATGATCATTCAAACATCCAGGTCTTTAGTTCTCTTCTGAATCACTGGGGTGACGGTGCATGGCGGTCCTGAGGTGCAGGGGGAGGTTATTCCAAGCCTTGCCTGCCAAGTGTGAGACGGAACGTCCTCTGCTGTTGGCTCAATGGATTTGTGGGGTGTCTGTGAGAGAAAGGGAAGCTAATCAGAGGTGTCTCATTGGTTGGTGGAAAGTCAGGTGTTTGTTGATGTATGCTGGTCCTTTGTTGTGATGGGCCTTGTAGGTGTGGGTCAGCATCTTGAACTGACATCTCTTTTGAGCCAGTGTAATTTTTTGCGATGGGGTGTGATGTGGGTCCTTCTGGGGAGGTCGAGTACGAGCCTTGGTGCTGAGTTCTGTGTTGTATGGAGTCTCTTCAGGTGGTGTAGAGTGTGTTTCCATAGGCAAGTCTGCTGGTGATGAGGGCCTGTGTGACGGTCCATCTGGTGTCTGCTGGTAGCCACCTGAAGATCTTGCGGAGCATGAAAAGGGTGTGGATGCAGGCGGATGAGACTGTATTGATTTGTTTCTTCATGGATAGCTTGTTATGCAGGATGATGCAGAGGCTGTGGGTGTGGTCTGTTGGGGTGGGGAGGGGGCATTGCTGAGCTCTGCAGGCCACCATGTGTCAGTTCACGGCAAGGTGTTTTTCCTAAAGATGAGGACTTCCGTTTATTCAGTGTTGAATTTGAGACAGTTGTCCTTGATCCAGTCCACTACGTTCAGCATGTATCTGTGGAAATTAGCTTTTGTGGTGGAGGGATCTTCAGACAGTGAGATGATGAGCTGTGTGTCGATGGGGTAGGAGATGATTTTAAGTCCGTGTGATCTGACGGTGATGGCCAGGGGGATCATGTAGGTGTTGAAGAGGGTTGGGCTTAGGGAAAATCCTTGGGGGACTCCACAGATGATCTTCTTGGGCTCTGAGGTGAACGGTGGAAGACTGATCCTTTGGGTTCTGCCAGGAGGTAGGAGGTGATCCATTTGAGGACGTCTCCTTGAATCCTGAAGTGGTAGAGTCTGTTGATCAGGATGTGGTGGGAGATGGTGTGGTTGAGCATATGCACGTGTATGTGCGCACATCTGTGAGCTGAGAGTGTGAGGCTACTGTCTAACTAACTCTGTATCTGCGCGGAGGTAGCCGCTCACGGATGGGACCCTTCATGGATTTGTGGTGACCTGTGCAGGTCTTCTGCTACATGTTGGTGTTAATAGTGCTTCACTGAAGAAAGGCAGAGTGCTTTACCTCATAGTACATTATGGGTGAGACCTGCACCAAAGTAAAGTCGCACCATGGTTGGGGATAGAGAAGCATGTGATGCATCAAACCTATAGTAAATCAGAATACTGAATGCAGATCTGACATTAATTTCCACATGTATGCACTTGTAGTGGCACTTCAAGATTTATCATTTTCACGGACAGCTCCTAATAAGATTTGGGTCTTTGAATCACCCTGCTGGGCCAAGTTCATTAATCTGCTGGGCAGCTGGAGGATCAAAGGCCTCCCTACATAATAAGGCCATTATTCAGTAATTAGGCCTGTCCCTAGGAGAGGAAAGAATGGAGAGGAAATCTGTATGTGGTAGTTACTTTTCACACTGCTCCAGGCCTGGGAATACTCAACCCTACATGAACAAAGGGGGATAGATAGATCTATGAAGCCAATTACAGGAGGGATGATCCTTTAATGTTTTGGAAAAAAGGGACCAGGCAGCTATGACAATTAGGAGCAGGGTTTAGGCTCTCAGAGACGGACTTTAAACAGACTATTTGATGGCACCATCTTGGAAATTTTCAAAATACTGTGCAGAAGGATTGCAACAGCCTAAGATTGGGCAGCGGTTCCTAGCTTCTAGAGGTTTGCATCCCCCACACAGACTTTTGAAAGCATCCTGAGCCTGGGGGAAGTGATGCCAGAGGAATGGCTAGCTGGAAGAGAGAAGACATCTGCAAGGATGGATTCAAGTACTTCTGACTTCAGTTGGTACCCGAAGACTATGATATGTTTCTTCACAGCATGTAGCACTGGCCCCCCTAAAACCCGACTGAAGGGACCCCTGGAAGGTTCCCCTTATCTTCTGTGTACTGATCCTGCAAGAATGTGACCTCCAAAAGGAAGAGGCCACTCCCTCTTGCTGATACATAGGACAAGTCCCTTGGAAATGACTAGGAAACTGTAGGACCTATGGAGTACTGGCAGGGAGGACACTAGGGGTGCTGCTGAGAAAGACCCTGGGCCAGGGAGAAATGTCAGGTGCCCAAGCAGGAGACACATTCTACTTGAGAAAGGAGAGCAGTAGAAAGCACGCTTCCCATGGACTGTAAACTTCTACATGCCAGAGAGCCTGACATATGTGCTTCTAGCGGCTAGAGCTGGCCACGAGAAAAATAATGACACAAAGCTTGTCAAAATTGTACCACCAGGGCGAGAGATAAAAGAGGAGTTAGTTCATTCTTCCTGCTGGGCACGTGAGCAGCATCACCCTCCTCCCCCCCCCACCTCCCTTATAATTCTGTAGTCTTCAAGTGACTGACAAAAAAGGAACCCTTGCAAAACGTGAGTGTTGCATCACTTAGCATATTACAGTGCCCTTGGGGCCCCAAAACCCCCAGGGGCAGAAGAGGACTGAGCACAGGAAATTCTAACTAGGAGATGTGGAGATTTTACAAATATAAAATTTTACGTATCTTGATTTTCCTTTTGATTCACACTTAAGCTCGAACCTTTTAGTAAAGTCTAGGGCAACCCAATATCAGAGAGACATTAAATCTGTTTTTAGTTTTGCACACAGACTGGGACACAAACCTGTGAAGGAGATTGTGAGTTTATACGGCAGCAAGGGGTAGATGTACTAAGCAGTCTGCACGTCGCAAACAGTGAATTTTGCTGTTTGCGATGTGCAAAATGCACTTTGCAATGCACAGACCTCGTTTTGTGATTCCATAACCTGGTTACCGAATCGCAAAATGGGTTTGCGAGTTGCAATTAGAAAGGGGTGTTCCCTTCCTAATTGCGAGTCGCAGTGCAATGCAGGATTGCTTTGTGACCGCGAACGCGGTCGCAAACCAATCGCAGTTTGCACCCTTTTGTAATGAGTGGTAACCCATTCGCAAAAGGGAAGGATTCCCCATGGGACCCTGATGTGAAAGAAGCTCGAATCTGTCACAGAAGTAAGTTCAAATAGTAAGTTTATTTCTCAATGCGACCTAGCGTCCAGCCACTCTGGAGAGGCTTCAGTAACTGTCATCCCCAGAATCGCTAGACGCCAACATTCTATCGAACACAGCGCGGAACCAAAACATAACATATCCTCCTATCTTCACACTAAGTAACTAATTAAAAATGATAAACAAAAACAACAAGAGAAATGGAAAACAAGTCGTACTTAAGAATACATGTTACAAATAACATAGTTCTTCAAATAAGTAATACATTAATAAAAAAACAATAAAGCACTAATTTAGAACAAAAGTTACAAATGTTACTTCATAACACAGTCCTACAGATATCTAGGACACTACATAGTCCTTCAAATAACTAGGACACTTATGAATCCTCATCGGTTGTTTACGAATAGATGTCTCCACTTGAGGTGTACTTGCACCTTGTTTTTCACCCTCTTGAATTGCACTTGCACCTTGCATCCCACCTCCTTGAGCTGTACTCGTGCTTTGTATCTCAACCTCTCCAGCCTCTTCACGGGTTCCATCACTCACACCAAAGGCAGCAGCTTCTGAATCAACTTCCATCTTACTCTCATTTCCCAAGAAAAATGAACTTGAGCACTCTTCCACCTCTTGACTACGGGCACATGCTCCACTTCTCTGATACAAAGCCACATTTCTCAGATTCCACTTCTCCCCTCCTTCAATCTCAACTTGAAACTTTCCCACCTTCTTCACACGAAAAGGGCCTCTAAATCTCGAAACACCCCCTTTGATTCTTCCTGACTTGACCTTAACCCAATCCCCAACCTTCAACTTATGGTTGTGATGAGGGATAACAACCTTCTCACCACTCAACATCTTGACTCCTCCTGAAGCAACCCACTGTTGAAGCCAGGGGGGAATCAATTTCGACCCTATCGATCGCCCCCTCATCACTCGAAAAGGAGACTTACCAGTAACACTGTGAATTGTGGAACGATAGGCACGTACCACATCAACCATCATTTTCCACACACAACAACGATTAGCAAGAGCTAGCTGTACTGTCCCCTTGATTAATCTATTAATTCTTTCTACAATTCCATTACCCTGAGGATAATATAGGGACGTTCTAACGTGACGCACACCACAATTTTTCAGAAACAAACACATCTCATTCGAAGTTAATTGAGTGCCATTGTCCGTAATCAGGACCATAGGAATACCTTCTTCCATAAAAATGTCCTCCAATACCTTTATGGTCGTGGTTGTGGTCACATCACGTACAAATCTAACCACTAACCATCTTGAATGTACATCCACCACCACTACTGCAAAACGCATCTGAAGAGGAAGTTCAAAAAGTGGACCAATAAAATCTAAACAAATTGTGTGCCAGGGTTTCCCAGGATCTTCAATGTGTCCTTCCATCTTGCCCACTCCGACTTTCAACCTCTTCTCACTCTCCTTGCACAGTCTACACTGCTCCACCCAACACTTAACCTGACCATCTAAACCAGGCCACCAAAAAAACTCTTTCAACCTCCTGCTTGTCATCCCCTGACCCAAGTGACCTTCATGAGCTAGGGAAAATAGTTTAAACCTTAACCCAGCTGGTGGAACAAAACGTTCTCCCCGCATCAATACACTGTCTCCACAACACGACAATTCATCTAACACATCCAGAAATGGTCTTACCAACAATGGAAGAGAACTCTCTCTTCTAGCCCCTAAAGAAACTAGTTTGCAAACACACTTAAGACAATCATCTGCAGCCATCTCACTCTTCCATTCCTCCAGCGTAAATGTACCCAAACCCCACTTAACCACATCACAAATAAAGGCTACAGCATCATCCGTATCGCAACACTTTATCGATTGAGCATCAACTTTTTCCCAGTCAAGAGACAATCTGGACAGACAATCGGCCTGGACATTTTTTCAACCTTGGACATACTCAACTCAATACAAATACTCTTGCAACCTTGCAGAAAGTCTGGCCAACCTCGCTGATCCCTTCCCCACACCACCAGCAGACAATATCCTTAGCAATGGTTTGTGATCACTCCTCAAAGTAAACTCCAACCCCCACACATACGTTCTGAAGTATTCTGTACCCCATACAGCCGCCAAGGCCTCCCGTTCAATAACAGAATAGTTCCGTTCCGTCTGGGTCAAAGTTCGAGACGCAAAAGCAACCGTCTTCTCTTGACTCCCATGCTTTTGTGACAACACAGCTCCTAAACCAGTACCGCTGGCATCTACAGTCAGGATAGAACGCAAATTAATGTCAAAGGCTGTAAAGATACCTACACCACAAATTTCTGCTTTGATTTTATCAAAGCAACTCATCTGCTCACCAGACCAACAAAACTTACTCCCATTCCTCAGCAACTTCCGTAAATCCTCAGTCTTGCTTGCAAACTTATCCACAAACTTGGAGTAGTATTCCACAAGTCCTAAAAAGGACCTTAATTGTTCTTTATTAGTTGGTGCCGGTGCCAACCTAATGGCCTCTAATAGACTTTTTTTTGGTTTAATACTCCCTTTAGAAATAGAGTACCCTAAGTAGTCAATTTCCTCCACCAGAAAAGTGCACTTATCTTTGTTCAAACTTAAACCAGCTTCACCAATGATCTTGAGAACTTTCCTGAGTGTGATATTATGTTCATCAACTGTTTCACCCATCACAAGTATATCATCCTGAAAAAATAACACTCCTTTAACATCTCCAAAAATCTTGGCCATCATACGTTGAAACACACTCGCAGCGGAAGCCAGACCAAAAGGCATACGGGTAAATTGAAATGTACCTTCCGGAGTGACAAACGCTGTAATATGTTTGGATTCAGGATGAAGTCTAATCTGATGATAGGCATTTCTCAAATCTAATTTTGAGAAAAACCTACCATTTTTAACCGCTGTTAACAACTCATTTATATTTGGCAAGGGATAAGAATCCACCACAATATTCTGATTCACAGACCTCAAGTCCACACATAATCTCACATTTCCATCTGATTTCCGTGTAATAACAACTGGGGAAATCCATGGAGAAACCTCAATAGGTTCAATGGTACCCTCTAATAACATGTTGCTTATTACTTTTTTGACTTCATCCCTGACCACAAATGGTATCTTGCGAACCTTGTGTTGACTAGGGTGAGCATCATCTCTCAACATTATCTTATGTACGTAACCTTTCAAGCATCCTAACTCTTTCTTCAAAACATCCCTGGCCCCCTCCAAAATATCTTCCAATTGTACATTATCCACCGACAAAACTTGACAGGCGGCTCTAGGACTGATGACAATGTTGAGATCAAATTGATGCATCCATCCCAGGATGGGTGGACCTTCAACAGCCACATAAATTTTCCCAAGAACTTTCCTCTTTCCAAACTGAATTTCCTTCAACATATAACCAAGCAATTGAATTTCCACCCCTTGATACCCACCCGGGGATATGTCCTTGGGTAACAATTTTTCCTTCCGCCAATGACTTCTAAAAAGGCTCTCAGGAATTATGGTGTACAATGAACCAGAGTCCACCATGAGATTAATTTGAACTTCCCCAATAGAGAAAAGAGCCGATGGTCTAGAGCATCTGCGGTCACTCCCATTCACTCTCATGGTCACATCGTTCTCAACTACGAGTATCCTGTCCTCACAAGCAGATTCACAGCATTCTTCCACTATATTTATACTTGGTTTAGATTCTTTAGCAAATAGGTTACTTTCCCTACACACCCGAGCATAATGCCCCCTACGACCACACTTGCGACACTCCTTGTTGACAGCAAAACATTTCTTGGAGTCCCCTAAGTGAAAAGTACTGCCACACCGAAAGCACTCTTTCCCCTTGCTCCTGTTATTCCCCCCTTTCTTTGGTACCATTCCAGTTTCCTGTTGAAGCCCTGTAGAATTGCTTGACAAAGCCATAACATCCATAGTTTTCTCTTTCCTTTCTAATTGTTTTATACAGCGTCTCGATTCCTCCATGACTTTTGCAAGGTCAATTGCTTCTTGCAATGTGGGATCCTTTGCCGCCCACAACCTCTCCTGAATCTTTTTATCGCGGCACTGAACAATGAGTTGATCCCTTATTAGTTCATCAGTCATAGTTCCAAACCTGCACTTGACAGACAACTCTCTCAACCGTGACACAAAATCGTCAATGGATTCATGATGGTCCTGGGGTTGGGTATAAAATTTATATCTAGCTAGCACTAGATTAGTTTGTTTAGCGACCCTGTTCTCCAATCTTTTAATAGCTTCTTTAAAAACATCATCCATAGGCTGGCCATTGGGCCCCATGGAAGGAGGAAGATATTTAAAAATCCTTTGACCTTCGCACCCCAAGGAACTTAGAAGAATAGCTTTTTTTCTTTGTGGCGAAAAACTTTGTCCATCCAAAGCAACAATATAATTATCAAGCATTTCTATCCAATCTTCCCAAGGAATAGTTGGAATACCTGGAAGAGGTAGAAATAATGGTGGTGGGGAAATATTGGTCTGGGTAGTCATTATAACTGTGCAGAGACAAGTAAAAATGAAACAATTTGTATACAACACAATACAATGCAATGTTAGAGTACAGTAATTCCTTACTCCAAAGATGCCAGCTCTTTTCTAATGTCTCGTGCCTCGATGCACCAATAACAACACTGTGTCACGGCGGGGCTCCTACAATGCCCCGTTTTTATTTTCCTTCTTTTTTTTTTTTTTTTTTACTATGTGCTCCAAGTCCGAAGTTGTGGGTGTCTGCCTCCTCCAATAAGAGTGCTGATGTGACGTGAACCAGCCTGCTCCCCCGGAAGAACTAGTGGTTTCCTTCCTGAATCCAGTAGTCAAATATTAAAACCACCGGCTGCTCGTCAACGCCGGCGGCACGAAGGGGAAACTCCAGTCAGAACACCCATCAGAACGGGGGCGCCCGTTATTGCCGAACAGGTGCCAGCAGGCAAGATCGAAAGTCGAGAGGAGGTGGGCGTCAAAGTGTAATCAAGACGCCCACAAATGTCAAATGAACGCCTGCTGCCGGTTCCGGCCGGGGATCAGCGCCACTCTCGACTGAGAGAGCGCACCTGTGCTCCAGCGTGAAGAGCACTCAACAACGGCACAAAGAAGATCCAAATCGAACGATAAATAGGGCCGACCTAGGTCGCGTTGTAAAGTTCTTGACCTCGTCGCCAAAACTGATGTGAAAGAAGCTCGAATCGGTCACAGAAGTAAGTTCAAATAGTAAGTTTATTTCTCAATGCGACCTAGCGTCCCGCCACTCTGGAGAGGCTTCAGTAACTGTCATCCCCAGAATCGCTAGACGCCAACATTCTATCGAACACAGCGCGGAACCAAAACATAACAGACCCCTTTCCCATTGAGAATGGCACTGCAAACATTTTTTCAGAGCAGGCAGTGGGCCTATGGACCACTGCCTGCTCTGAAAAAATTAAACTAAAACGTTTCATTTTTCGTTTTTTTGTAATGCATCTCATTTTCATTTAAGAAAAACGGGCTGCATTACAAAAAAAAAAACTGCTTTATTAAAAAGCAGTCACAGACATGGGGGTCTGCTGTCCGCAGCAGGCCACCATCCCTGTGAGGGGCGCCACTCGCAAGGGGGTCGCAAATTGTGACCCACCTCGTGCTTATTCATGAGGTGGGCCTTTGCGACCCCCTTGCGAGTCGCAGATGGTGTCAGGGACACCATCCAACATTCCGAATTGCGACTAGCAAATTGCGAGTCGCTCTGACTCGCAATTTGCAGGTCGCAATTCGAAATCTTCCTGCATCTGGCCCCAAGTGCTTTGCTGTCAAGACATATCGGGTTGGGGTCTGGAGTATAAGAGCCCTGAGAAAATATGAAAGGTGAAAAATACGTTTTCTGGCTGTCCACTGAACCTCGCCATCCTTCATGTGTGTCTCTGAGGTTGGGCTGGATCCTCTGGAGGACAAGGTCAAACTGAGCCCCTTGTTAAGGAGCTGGGTCCCTCCAGAAGCAGGTTTTTCGAGGGAGATTCTGACAGATAGCCCTTTTTTTAAAAACGTTCCAGCCATCACATGGGTAAATGATGTAAAAAACATTGTAATTCACTGTGGACTACCGGGGCTATTTTTCAATCCATAGTCTATGAAAGTATGATGTAGGAGTCTGATTAGAGATCTTTTCCTTCAGAGGCAAGCCAGAATTCACTTGGAGGATCTTCAAAAGCTATATTCCAGCAATGGCTATGGATCAATTAAACAGTCATTAGGATAAGTTTTATCTAGTTAATGTTTTAGACACTGAGCACAGATTTGATCTTATTAGGCTACAATTTAATAATATTTATTTTTTAGCTGCATTGCCGCTGCAGGGTTCATGGTTTCCAACCCTTCCTAATTGTACCTGCAACAATGGGCCTGATTTAGATATTGGTGCATGAGTTACAACGGTGAAGGATATCCTGTCCGCCGAAAGCGAAATCCCATAGGATATAATGAGATTTTGATCCTGGCACATGGAGATCCGTCACTGTTGTGATGGAGTAATTTGTCTGCCAATATCTAAACCAGGCCCAATGTCTCAAACCAAAGCACAATGGACTTTATGCTTTTTTGCGAGCTATATTCATGGCTCCAATTTTGTGTGTTGCTAGTATTAGACAACACAAAATAGCGATAGTTTTTCTGCAATAATTAAGCATCCACTGCATAGCAGTAATAAATTATATTTGTTGTGCCTGGCTTTAAGTAAAATATATGCCTCATCAGAATGCTATTTTTAATGTTTTATGACATGAAGTTTTATGGATTTTTCTTTGTATGTGGATTTGTATTAACCTTTTTTCTGTATGTTGATTTTATCAAAGGAAATGAGATCTTATTCACGCCTCCGATGTATTTTTTCTATTGACTTGTTTTAATATGTATGCAATGTGATTTGTGCTTTGATGGCTCTAAATGGAGCTAAATAAAGAACAAAGAAAGAGAGACGGAGCTCTGTCATGCTTAAGGAAGAAGTGCACCAGGGTGGCCTAATCCCATGAGGACAGTGCAGTCTCCTGCTCCCCGTACCCTTGTCTCAGTGGAGGAAGGAATAGTGGTGCAGCAGGAACCCATTTGCAGCCACGGACAGGGAAGAAGTGAGCTGCACACAACTGAGCCGGTGACAGGGAGTGGCTTGGACCACTGGGTCTTTGGGCCTCCTTAATGGCCCCAAACTCAAGTAAAGGATGTGGTTGCCCCAGTTGGGACCAGAGCACCCTTTAAAAACACCAAACAGAAAAAAGGCAGTTTTCCTTGAGGCAACTGTTTCAAAGCGAGGCGGCGGCTGCCTATCAGCTGGACTGAGAGCACCCCGTAAGCTCGTGAAGAGGGCTAAAGAATCTGCATATTTCTCTTAGTGGTGCCTGAGAGGGCAGGGGCACCATCCATGAACTGAAAAGTGTTGTGGAGCCTGCCAGTATCCCCCAAAGGAGTGACTGTCAGGGATCAGCAAGGCATATGATGCTCTAGGAAGATTACAAGAACAATAGTGAGAAATTTTACTTTAAGGCTGTGGCGTACCAGACTATGGAGGCATTTGAATAGCTAGCTGGCCTGGGTCATGGCAAGCGCCAGCTGTATTTAAACTTCAGGAAGACATTAGGAAGCTGCCAGACAGCTTTGCGTTGTAGTGGCTCTTCACTGCACCTATTTTGTTCCCTGTTACTGTCCCTATGTTATTGTCTCCTCAGCTCTTTGGCCTCCTCGTCTTTTTATACTGACCTTGTTCTTTGGATTGTCTTTGAGCTTGGAATACTACTGTGGCTTTCCTCCTTTACAGCTCTTTGACCCTTTGCCTGTTTACTTTAACCTTGCTCTTCATTTCCTGTGTTGGCGTTTCGCTTTAGATTTGCCTGTATGGTTCCCTGACCCTTTTTTCCTAATATGCTGACCTTGTTCTCTGGACTCTGTTTTGGCCTTGCTATCTGACTATGGGGTCGATTCTAACCCTGGCGGTCGGTGATAAAGCGGCGGCCAACCCGCCAACCCGCCAACAGGCCGGCGGTCCAAAAAATGGAATTCTGACCCTGGCGGGAACCGCCAACACAGCCCGCCACATTAACACTCCGACCGCCACGGCGGGACCGACAAACAGCGCGGCGGTCACCGCCAACAGACAGGCGGCAGACAATGTACCGCCCCCACTATTATGACCGGCCAATCCGCCACCTTTTCCGGGGCGGGAGCACCGCCGATAAAAACACGGCGGAAACAGACTACGAACGGGAAAACGCGCACCTCTACGCACTCCACGAGGAAGGAGGACAGCATGGAACCCGAATTAAAAATCCTACCTGCTCTCGTCTACTTGCTCATCTACCACGAGTATGAACGCCGGCGCAGATGACAACGGTGAGTACTGCACCTACGACACACGGGAGGGGGGAGGACGAAAGGTTACGTGCACACACATACGCGATACACCCACCCCCCCAAACCATGTACACACCAATGCAGAGCAACAAGTCACAGTGAAACCACCCAAACCCCCGTAAAAAAAGCAAGGACATAATTAAATTGTGACTCAAAATTTATGGGAAATAAAAACCACTGATAAGTCACGGTCAAATAGCAATAACAATTCAAAAATACCAATTCAATATCCAGTGCATACGATAAACCGAGGCAATAAGTCCTGCACATCTAACGAGATTCCAAGTGTCCGTGGGCCAAAGTGTATCAACACAAAGGCAAAGCCCACACAGGAGACCTGAGTCCTTTGGAGAGAACACTGCAGGGGCATCTGATGAAAAAACTACAGGCACCTCAGGGGGAAGGGAAGGGGGGGGCACCACAGCCACATGAGTCCACGACGCCAGATCCACGAAGGGGCCACCATGCCCACTGTGCCATCCTGGGGAGTGCAAAGCCACAGTCTCTCAAGTCTCTACAGTGGGTGGCTTGCCCACTCGGCCATCCTGGGGAGTGCAAAGCCACAGTCTCTCAAGTCTCTACAGTGGGTGGCTTGCCCACTCGGCCATCCTGGGGAGTGCTAAGCCACAGTCTCTCAAGTCTCTACAGTGGGTGGCTTGCCCACTCGGCCATCCTGGGAGTGCAAAGCCACAGTCTCTCAAGTCTCTACAGTGGGTGGCTTGCCCACTCGGCCATCCTGGGGAGTGCTAAGCCACAGTCTCTCAAGTCTCTACAGTGGGTGGCTTGCCCACTCGGCCATCCTGGGGAGTGCAAAGCCACAGTCCATCAGGTGGATAACAGTCTCCACCGGTCAAGGAGGAGGCATGGTGGGCACAGTGAGCCGTGAACAGTAGCTCGAGACAGATCCGGCACTGTCATTGTGCCAGTGGTGCTTGAGACGGCTGGGCCCAGCGGAGCGGTGCTTGACAGGAAGGGCCCAGCGGAGCGGTGCTTGACAGGAAGGGCCCAGCGGAGCAGTGCATGAGACGGCGGGGCCCAGCGGAGCGGTGCTTGAGATGAAGGGCCCAGCGGAGCGGTGCTTGACAGGAAGGGCCCAGCGGAGCGGTGCATGAGACGGCGGGGCCCAGCGGAGCGGTGCTTGAGACGGCGGGGCCCAGCGGAGCGGTGCTTGAGACGGCGGGGCCCAGCGGAGCGGTGCTTGAGACGGCGGGGCCCAGCGGAGCGGTGCTTGACAGGAATGGCCCAGCGGAGCGGTGCATGAGACGGCGGGGCCCAGCGGAGCGGTGCTTGAGATGAAGGGCCCAGCGGAGCGGTGCTTGACAGGAAGGGCCCAGCAGAGCGGTGCATGAGACGGCGGGGCCCAGCGGAGCGGTGCTTGACAGGAAGGGCCCAGCGGAGCGGTGCATGAGACGGCGGGGCCCAGCGGAGCGGTGCTTGAGACGGCGGGGCCCAGCGGAGTGGTGCTTGAGACGGCGGGGCCCAGCGGAGCGGTGCTTGAGATGAAGGGCCCAGCGGAGCGGTGCTTGAGACGGCGGGGCCCAGCGGAGTGGTGCTTGAGATGAAGGGCCCAGCGGAGCGGTGCTTGACAGGAAGGGCCCAGCAGAGCGGTGCATGAGACGGCGGGGCCCAGCAGAGCGGTGCTTGACAGGAAGGGCCCAGCGGAACGGTGCATGAGACGGTGGGGCCCAGCGGAGCGGTGCTTGAGACGGCGGGGCCCAGCGGAGCGGTGCTTGAGACGGCGGGGCCCAGCGGAGCGGTGCTTGAGATGAAGGGCCCAGCGGAGCGGTGCTTGAGACGGCAGGGCCCAGCGGAGCGGTGCTTGAGATGGCGGGGCCCAGCGGAGCGGTGCTTGAGACGGCGGGGCCCAGCGGAGCGGTGCTTGAGACGGCGGGGCCCTGTTCAGCGGTGCTCTTCTCCACAGCGGGGCCCTGTTCAGCGGTGCTCTTCTGCACGGCGGGGCCCTGTTCAGCGGTGCTCTTCTGCACGGCGGGCCCTGTTCAGCGGTGCTCTTCTGCACAGCGGGGCCCTGTTCAGCGGTGCTCTTCTGCACGGCGGGGCCCTGTTCAGCGGTGCTCTTCTGCACGGCGGGGCCCTGTTCAGCGGTGCTCTTCTGCACGGCGGGGCCCTGTTCAGCGGTGCTCTTCTGCACGGCGGGGCCCTGTTCAGCGGTGCTCTTCTGCACGGCGGGGCCCTGTTCAGCGGTGCTCTTCTCCACGGCGGGGCCCTGTTCAGCGGTGCTCTTCTGCACGGCGGGGCCCTGTTCAGCGGTGCTCTTCTGCACGGCGGGGCCCTGTTCAGCGGTGCTCTTCTCCACGGCGGGGCCCTGTTCAGCGGTGCTCTTCTGCATGGCGGGGCCCTGTTCAGCGGTGCTCTTCTCCACGGCGGGGCCCTGTTCAGCGGTGCTCTCCTGCACGGCGGGGCCCTGTTCAGCGGTGCTCTTCTGCACGGCGGGGCCCTGTTCAGCGGTGCTCTTCTCCACGGCGGGGCCCTGTTCAGCGGTGCTCTTCTCCACGGCGGGGCCCTGTTCAGCGGTGCTCGTCCAGTAGGTCAAGGGAGCCAGACCTGGCCTGGACTCCCTGCTCAGTCGCCCTCCGACCGTGCTGTTGCTGGACCCTTCGGTGACGGAGTCCTGGGCCCTTTGGTGTTCTTCCTAACACCCGGGATGGGGCTTGTGGGCCCCTCCTGCTCCGCGCTCCTGCTGGCTGACTTTTCCGCCCTGCTGCCCTTTCGCTCCTTAGATGGGGCTCTCGGGCCCTTGCCTCCCCTAGATGTTGTGGCTGGTGAAGTGGGTGAACTTTGCTCCTTGGGGGCAGCCGTGTCAGTCCTCTCACGGCGGCCCTTTAGCTTCCTGGTCTTCTTGCCTGGTGGGGGGCTGGCTGTCCCCTTGCTGCTGATTGAAGTGTCACTGCTGGCAAAGGGTGGGCTCCAGAACCCATGCACCACAGTGACACTTGAAGCTGGGCTGGTGGTGGCTGAGGTGCTCTTGGGACTCTTTGCAGATGGAGG
Source organism: Pleurodeles waltl (assembly GCF_031143425.1). Taxonomy (NCBI): domain Eukaryota; kingdom Metazoa; phylum Chordata; class Amphibia; order Caudata; family Salamandridae; genus Pleurodeles; species Pleurodeles waltl. The sequence goes on from NC_090447.1 coordinate 873,105,426, forward strand.
GGGTGGGTCAGTGGAGGGAAAGAGGTCAAGATTAGCAAGGAAAACATTCTTAGGACCAAGGTAAAAGGTAGGAAAAGTGGTGATGGAAGTGGAGGAAGAGGATGTGGTTGTAGGAGAGTCAGGTGCTCTGTCTTTGGGTGCAGGTGCTTGTGCTGGAGGCTGTCGTGAGGTGGATGGCTGTTGGGTGGGTGTCTGCCTGCGTTTGTGTGTCTTGGAAGAGGGGGTGTCAGACACAGTGGGAGAGGACACAGGGGACGTGTAAATGGTAGTGGGGGTGGTGACTGCACGTGTGCGGACTGGACTGGAGGGTGTGCTGGTGATGGAAGCACTGGCTGATGGTGGTGTGCATGCAGGTGTGAGTGTAGACGTCACAGGGAGGGAGACGAGGAGGAGGGGGACACAGAGGTGGTAGTGACTGTTGGAATGTCTGCATCTGGGTGTTGCTTGCGTGAATGCTTGTGGGTTCTGTGGTGCTTGTGTCTGGATGAGCTGCCCTTGGGTGTTGAGGTGTGTGCAGGCTGGTCTGATGGTGTGGATGGGATAGGCTGAGGAACAGGAGACAGAGACAGGCTGGAGGCAGTCAGAAGAGGGAGGCTGGAAACAGGGACAATGGCTGCCGTCAGTGCTGAGGCCAGAGCATTGAACGATCGTTGATGGGCAGCCTGACCTGAATGAATGCCCTCCATGTAGGCATTGCTCCGATGCACCTCCCTTTCTACCCCCTGGATGGCATTCAAAAGGGTAGTCTGCCCAACAATGATGGTCCTCAGGAGGTCAATGACCTCCTCACTGAGGGCAGCAGGGGTAACAGGGGCAGGGGCTGAGGTGCCTGGGGCGAAGGAGACGCCCGCCTTCCTGGGCGAGCGGGCACGGAGCATAGGCTGAGGGGCTGCTGGGAGGGCGGGGCTGGTGCGCTGGGTGGCGGCTGTACCTGTAGAGGTGGGGGGCCCGGATGTTGCCGCCACCGCTAGGGAGCTCCCATCCGAGGACGTGTCGCTGTCGCTGGTGTCACCACCGGTCCCCGTTGTGGTGCTCCCCTCACCCTCCGGATCACTGGTGCCCTCGGTGTCTGTTCCTGGTCCCACCGGGGCCTTGTGACTTGCAGCTCCCTCGTGCTCCGATGCCAATTCTCCTCCGCCTGATGATGCTAATGCACAGATGCACAAGAAGACGAAGAAGAAGGGTGGGGGGAGAAAAACGAAGACCAGGTTGAGTGCATGCAATGTCAACACCGTTGGCGGAGAGGACAGACACAGGAGCCTCATGCACTAAGCCGCGCATTCGGGGTACACTACTCAGTACTTTGGACTAGAACAACAGGTCTAGAGACGACAAAGGAGCACATGTGTGATGCTGGACCATCGATAGCTGTACTTGTCACCCTACAGAGGTGGGGGCCGGGAGCACAGGGCCATGCCTAAAGGAGAGGACTACACTACAGAAAGCGCCCTGGCCTAATGTCACCCACAACCCTCCTCCCCCACCCAGACGCCTCCACTGCACAGAGAGATAGCAGAATGTGCTGATACTCACCCCCTTGTGTCTGCTGTGATGTCCTCAAGCGCCCATCCAAATCAGGGTAGGCCACCGCCAGGATCCAGGACATCAGGGGGGTCAGGGTACGACTGGCACCCCTACTAGGTTGGGAGGCCATCCCCAGCAGTGACTCGGCGGTCTTCCTGGTCTCGCAGCGGATGTCCTCCCACCTCTTGCGGCAGTGGGTGCCCCGTCTGACGTGGACCCCCAGGGCCCGGACTTCCTTGGCGATGGCACGCCAAATGTCCACTTTCTGATGGGCGCTGACCTATTTGACATGTACAGGGTGGGAAGGAAAAATCATCATTTTTCTGCATGTTAGATGCGATTGGCCCCCCCTCCCCAACCTTGCCATATGGCACATGCTCTCATCTGTCGTGCGTTGCACTCCTCATTCGGCCCCCAACCCACCAACTTAGCATCCACCCCACTCCACACAGGCATAGCCCATTCAATGTGCACCCAGTGTACTTACCTGTTGGTCTGGAGGACCGTAGAGTAACGCATACTGGGGGAGGACCCCATCCACAAGTTTCTCCAACTCCTCAGACGTGAAGGCAGGGGCCCTTTCCCCAGTCGCAGCAGCCATTGTCACTTCCAGACCGAGGTCACAGCAGCACTTGCAGTATAGGTCCTCTCCTGTGGATGATCAGGTCTCGAGTGATTAAGCAGATAGAAAATGGCGGTCACGCCCGCGGCGGTGCGTACCGCGGTGGTGCGTACCGCGACCGCCGGCGCACTTCGTCATTGGCTCCTGAAACCCATAGGCCTCAATGTTAGCCAATGCGGCTTCGTATAGCGGTCTTCGACCGCCTACCGCCACGGTGTGCCACGCCAGCGCATTGACCTCACATCCCATTGTCCCACTTCACAGGTCAGGCAGCCGCCATTTCAAGGGCCCACATGGCATAATTTGTACTGCGTCACACAGGCCTAGGCCTTGCATTGCCACACATACACGCCTTTCAATACATAGATAATCGTGTGCTATGCATGCAGTGGTGAACGTACCTGTGATTTGCTTGACTCTGTGCGCCATGTTGTCCTTCCTAGGCACCGTCCGCTGGGACTTGCGAGGAGAAGGATAAATCCTCGCGTGTACCGACCGCTGGTGGACCTGTCGACAATGGAAGAACGCCACATCATACTACGATACCGACTTGACCGAGCCACTATACATGAACTGTGTGCCCAGCTGGAGCCAGCCCTGATGTCCCCCATCCGCCAACCCACAGGAATTCCCCCTCTAGTGCAGGTTCTGTCAGTCCTCCATTTTTTGGCAAGTGGCTCATTCCAGACAACAGTGGCCATGTCATCTGGAATGTCTCAGCCTATGTTTTCAAAAATCTTGTCTAGAGTGTTGTCTGCCCTGACGAAACACATGCGGAGCTACATTGTATTCCCTGAGGAGGTTGATTTGGCCACTGTGAAGGGTGATTTTTATGCCCTTGGACATATCCCCAACATATTGGTGCCATTGATGGGACCCATGTGGCTTTAGTACCCCCAAAAGACGATGAGCAGGTGTACAGAAACAGGAAAAGTTACCATTCGAGGAACGTCCAGGTGGTCTGTTTGGCTGACCAGTACATCTCCCATGTGAATGCCATGTTCCCTGGGTCAGTGCATGACGCGTATGTGATGCGAAATAGCAGCATCCCTTATGTGATGGAACAGCTACAGAGACAACATGTGTGGCTAATTGGTGACTCTGGTTACCCCAACCTGCCTTGGCTATTGACCCCAGTGAGGAATCCCCGGACCAGGGCAGAGGAACGGTACAATGAGGCCCATGGGCGAACTAGGAGGATCATTGAAAGAACCTTTGGCCTCCTGAAGGCCAGGTTTAGGTGCCTGCATATGACAGGGGGATCCCTGATGTACTCACCAAAGAAGGTGTGCCAGATCATCGTGGCCTGCTGTATGCTTCACAATCTGGCATTGCGACGTCAGGTGCCCTTCCTGCAGGAGGATGGTCCAGATGGTGGTGTTGAAGCAGCTGTGGAGCCTGCGGAGAGTGAAGAGGAGGAAGACGAAGAGGACGACCCAGACAACAGGGACAGAGTTATCCAACAGTATTTTCAGTAGCACGCAGGTAGGAATCACCCACGCCATTTAACATTTACTGAAAGCCCCCTGCATCTTTACTTTGTGTATTTCCCCCCAGTTCTTTTAAACTGAAGTTTGATTTTCCCTTCCCTTTTCAGTGCTGTATGACCCACTGCGTGACTTCTGCTTGGTTAGCCCATGGACTAATGCTTATTGACATCGGTATGTTGTCCACACATAAATAACAGAACATTATTGATAAGTAATGTGTTATACATTTGTAAATAATACAGGCTGACTCCAGCATGATTTCTGTGCAATGAGTGATTTATTTTTAGTGCTATACATTGGTACATGATATTAATACGGTGATGGGTGAGGGTGGAGTTATGTCCATGGCAGAGTCCAGTTCTCGGTCGCACAGGTGCATTGTCCATATGCCTGTGGAAGGATGGAGCAGGGGCAGTTCAAGGTTGGACAGGGTGACACTGTGGGACAGTGGAATGACATCCGGGGGGATATTAGGCTGGCGGGGGGCTTGGCATCCTACTCTGTCTTCCTTTGAGATCTCAGGTTCCTCTTGCGGGTGGTTGTTCTTCAGCAGGAGGTGGGGTTCTGGTGGCCCGTCGTTCTGTGGGGGTCTCCTGACCACTAGCGCCGGCGGAGGTGGTAGGCTGTTTCTGGCTAGTGACAGGGGTCCTTTGCGGTGCCACATGGTCCCGCAATGTGGTTTCTATCCGGTTGAGGGCCTGGACTATGGTCCCCATAGCGGTAGCGATGTTCCGGAGTTCATTGCTGAACCCCATGTACCGTTCCTCCTGCTGTGCCTGGATCTCGGTGAACCTGGCCAGTACCGTCGCCATCGTCTCCTGGGAGTGATGATATGCTCCCATGATGGTGGTGAGGGCCTCTTGGAGAGTCGGTTCCCTGGGCCTGTCCTCCCCCCCCTGTCGCACAGCAGCCCTCCCAGTTGCCCTGTTTCCCCGGGCCTCTGTCCCCTGGACGGTGTGCCCACTACCACTGCCCCCAGGTCCCTGTTGTTGTTGGGGTGTTGGGTCAGCCTGGGTGCCCTGTAGTGGCGGACACACCGCTGATTGACGCGTCCGCGAGACAGAGGCATGGGCCCGCTGGGTGGGAGCTGTGCTGGTGTTCCCAGAGGGGTTTGGGTCTGCTGTGGCCTGTGTCTGTGTGTGGGGAACCGACTGTCCAGAGGTCCCCGATGGTCCGGGCTGGTCGTCAGGTTCTAGGTCGACAGAGCTGCTGTCCTCGCTGGGGGCCTGTTCTGGGGGTGGGATGGACAAATCTGGACCCTCCGTGGCGGTGTGTTGGCGTTCGGGCCCTGCAGGGGTAAAGGAGTATGGTTATTGTTTCTGTGTGTGCCATGGCGTGCATTTTGAGTGCCCTTGTCCCCCAGTGCTGGCATTCCCTTGTGGGAGGTGTTGTGAGGGTTTGGGGGGGGGGGATTGTATGGGTATGTGCAATGGTCATGCTTTGGTGGTGGCTGTCTATGGTTTGTGTTGGCATTCAGGGGTTGGTGTTGTTTAGGGTGGGTTGTGCTGGTGAGACATTGGCAGGGAGGTTGTGTGCTGGGGGGTTGAGATTGGGGGTGAGGGGGGGGGTTGGCATGCTGGTGGTTGGGGGGGGTGAAGTAGTTGAGATTCGACTTACCAGAGTCCATTCCTCCGTGTACTCCAGCGAGGCCATCAGGATGCAGGATGTTTACCACCCCTTGCTCCCATGCTGTGAATTGGGGTGGAGTGGGTGGGGGTCCGCCGCCAGTCTTCTGCACAGCGATGTTGTGCCTGGAGATCATCGAGCGCACCTTCCCCCGTAGGTCGTTCCATCGCTTTCTGATATCTTCCCGATTTCTGGGATGCTGTCCCACACGTTGACCCTGTCTACGATCCTTTGCCATAGCTCAGCCTTCCTTGCTATGGTGGTGTGCTGCACCTGTGTGCCGAAGAGCTGGGGCTCAACCCTCATGATTTCCTCCACCATGACCCGGAGTTCTTGGTCCGAAAACCTTGGGTGACTTTGGAGTGCCATGGGGTGGTGTGGATGAGGTGTGGGGTGGTGTTTGTGGTGATGTGCGTGGTGATATGTGGTGATGTGTGCGTAGATGTGGTGTGGGTGATGAAGGTGGGTTCCTGTGTGTGTTGGGGTTTTCTATTGCTGTGCTCGCTCTCTCTATCTCTATCTCTCTCGCTCTCGCCTTCGCTCCGATTTCCAACTAGTGGGGGTTTGTGGGTGATGTGGGTGTGTGTTTTATAGTTGATTGGATGTGTGGGTGTGTTGTTTGTATGTGTCTCAGGTGTGCGTATTTCATAATGTCCAATGTGGCTGTGTTTTGGAGCTGTGTGTGTATTTTGAGCGCGGCGGTGTGTACCGCCAATGGAATACCGCGGTTGAAAGACCGCCGCGTGGATTCGTGGGTCAGAATGGCATGGGCGTGTTTGTGTTGGCGTGACGGTGGAGGTTTGATCATCTCCAGTTTTCCGCGGCCCGCTGATGAGGCGGCCTTCCTTGGATGTCGGATTTTTGGCGGTTTCACAGTTGGTGGTCAGAATGACCGTGGCGGTTTACCGCGGCCGCGGCGGTAGAATGGCAGACTTCTGACCGGCGGTAAGGGCCTTTTACCGCCGAGGTCAGAATGACCCCCTATGTTTCTTCTGTTTCCTTTCCCTACTCACATGTATCCAAAATCCGTGCCTGAGTTTGGGGCCTACTGGCTTCACTCCCTCCTGGCTTAGGTTCTCTGGTACCCACCTTTCAGAAGCCACAGAGTGCACATGCTTATTACATGTTTGTTGGGGACATCATGTATTTTTGCTTAATACTAGACGTCTGCATGTGCCTTTTTCAATTAATGGGTCACTCTACCTGCTGAGAGTTTCTGTGAGTACAAACACTTGGAACAGAGAGTAACACGAGAGAGCCGTAACTAAGAAGAGTCGGGTGTGCCACTTGTCTCCATCGGTGTCGCACTCTTTCTCTCTCTCTCTTTCTCTCTCTCTTTCATTCCCCTCATCTTCTGTGTTTGACCGTGTCTGGTGCATCCTTGTTGGTACGGACAGAGATGCACTCTGGGGATTGAGGAGGATTGTCATCAGAACTCATTGGACAACCCTCCCAAAATCGGGCACTGACTCTCAAAGTTTAAAAAAAGGTGACTCGAAGTCTCCCAGAGGGTCAGGTTAGTGACCATGGGAGATGCATGGCTTAGTGTTAAGAACTCCTGAGCTAGGGATTTTAATCTAAAGTTTCCGGAGTGCGGGTAGTCATGTTGGTGGATCCGAAGGGTCTGTTGTAGCTTGTTTAGCAATAGAAGAAACAATCATGCTCTACTCACAGTTTATGTAAAACTGAAATGTTTTATTGCCAGTGGAAAAGTTACAGCAAATCATTACATGTTGAAAGTCATAGAAATGCTTTATTAACAATGACATTTTTATTTTATTAAAATACAAGCAGCTAATATCAATACATTTGGCAAGCAAAACTGCATCATAGATTTAATCACATATTACCCCAATAGCAGGGAAGCGACCTCTCCTCTCCAACAATACCTGTCTAACCCAGACATTGTCCTCCAACACTAGGTCCGGCCTTCCAACCCAAGTTCACGGATAAAATAACAGTGAATCATTACATGTCTTTATGAAGGTTATTGAGGTTCTTAGAAATGCTTTAATGGCAATCACAAAGTTAACAGTGAGTAGTTACCTGCTCTAAAGAATGTAATTGGAAGATGGTATAATTCCTAGTAATTTTAGTGGTATTTCATTGGGTTATGACATATTTCTAGTTCATTAATGTGGTGACACCCTGACAAAGCCAATAGGCCTACCTTCTGATAACTACAACCCACTACATTGTGTTTGGTTATGTGGGGAGTATTGTGCTGATACGATTCAGAGCTTACTAGGCGTGTGAACTATTAGGAGGGTGTTCCATAGATATTTCCACTTGCCATCATTAAATATCTGTATAATAATGTGTATGTTTGACTAGTGTGTGTGCAATAATGTGCTGTTTCTTTTTATAAGTTAAAGCACTGCCAGGGCAAAGTGTGTTGGGTGCTATTGATTGAGTGCCTGCATACTGGGGTATTAGCCTGCACCACCTTCTGTAAGTAGGTCATGGACTGCTCTGACACACTAACCTGGGAAAGTCAAGTGCTACAAATCGGTACATGGCTCCCAGTAGACAGAACGCTGTGGACATATGACTTGTGAAAGAATCACATCTGTCCCAACTAATAAGCTACCTTCTTACATATGGTATGTTCATACGTATGTAGAAAATTCAGCAGGTGCAGAATCACATAATTCCATTGAGCCTGCATTAAGCACAGCCCAATGGAGCCTCCATTCTTGGCAAATTTTAGAAAATGTGGAGAAATGTAGCAATTCTGGTATTTGAAGTGGTGTCCCTGACCTGTTGGGTGATGCCACTCTTCATGCTATGTTATGTTATGTTTTTTTATGTTATGTTTTATCATATCAAATCATATCATGTCATGTTCTGTTATGTTTGTTACGGTAACAGTGTTTTATAGCATGCTTATCACCAGCGATGGTATCCAGGTGCTAGTAGCAGGTGTGTGAGGCCAGTTCTGGAGGGCTTACTTGAAGAGCCAGGTCTTCATCGTCTTGCAGAAGAGTGTGCTAGTGAGAGTCCAGCAGAGCAGAGGTGTCTGGATGGTGGTGGAAATAAATGCGGCTATTCAGGTAGGCAGGGTCTGTGTTGTGGAGTGCTTTTGTGGGTGTGTGTGAGGAGCTTGAAGTATCTGCACTTGGGTATTGGGAGCCAGTGGAGGTCCCTAGTGTGTGGTGTGATGTGGGCTCAGCATGGAAGTTTGAGGACTAGTCTGGTTGCTGCGTTCTGCATGGTCTGAAGTCTTCTTGTCAGCTTGTTGGTTATCCCTCCCTACAGGGTGTTTCTAAAGTCTGGTCTGCTGATGGATGGTGAGGACGTGGGTGATTGTTTTCCTGGTGTCGTCTGGTAGCCACTTGAACATTTTCTTCAGCATCCTTAGGGCCATATTTATACTTTTCGATGCACAACTGCGCCAACGCAGTTGTGCGTCAAAAAATTTAACGCCGGCTAACGCCATTCTGAAGCACCATGCGGGTGCCGTATTTATTCAATGACGTTAGCCGGCGTTAGCCGGCGGAGCTGCCTGGTGTGCGTAAAAAAAATGACTTACACCAGGTAGCGCCGGCGTAGGGGAATATGGAGCTTGGGCGTCAAAAAATGGGGCAAGTCAGGCTGAGGCAAAATTTTCGCCTCAACCTGATTTGCGCCATTTTTTTAGACTCCCAACCCCCATTGAAATGACTCCTGTCTTAGCAAAGACAGGAGTCATGCCCCCTAGCCCAATGACCATGCCCAGGGGACTTATGTCCCCTGGGCATGGTCATTGGGCATAGTGGCATGTAGGGGGGCACAAATCAGGTCCCCCTATGCCACAAAAAAAAAATAAAAATACTTACCAGCACTTACCTTAATGTCCCAGGGGTGGGTCCCTCATCCTTGGGCGTCCTCCTGGGGTGGGCAAGGGTGGCAGGGGATGTCCCTGGGGGCATGGGAGGGCACCTCTGGGCTCCTTCCGAGCCCACAGGTCCCTTAACGCCTGCCCTGACCAGGCGCTAAAAAAATGACGCAAAAGCGGCTGGACGTCATTTTTTTTGACCCGCCCACTCCCGGGCGTCATTTTTGCCCGGGAGTATAAATACGGCGCACATGCCTCGGAGTAATTTTTTAGACGGGAACGCCTACCTTGCATATCATTAACGCAAGGAAGGTGTCCACGCTAAAAAATGACGCAAACTCCATGAACTTTGGCGCTAGATGCGTCTAACGCCAAAGTATAAATATGGAGTTCGTTTTGCGTCGAATTTGCCTAAAAAAAACGACGCAAATCCGGCGCAAACAGAGTATAAATATGGCCCTTAGGGTGTTGCAGCAGGACTAGGCAACTGGGCTGACTTGGGTGGCCATGCTCAGTTTGTTATCTATTATGATTCTGAGGCGTCTTGCTTCTGAGTTAGGCGTGGGGCTGGGTCCAAGCTCAATGAGCCGCCAGGTGGATTCCCACAGTGAGGCATCTTTCCCACAGTCCATCACAATGGAAAGCTTGAACTCTAACTTTTCTGAAGCAATTTTCACTGTCCAATTTCTGGCTGGCGGGAACGGTCCTTGAACATTTGTCTTTTTACACTCATAGCACAATGTTCGTAAGATGCCTGAAAAAGCTAATGTAACAATACAGTTTAACCAGGGACAGCATGACCTTTAAGCTAACTAGGCTTATGGCAAGTTGAATGACTATACAGAGAGCTCTCTTGCCCCAGCCAACCCTTGTTAATTCTAAGGACTTTTCACTGCATGTGATCTCATACTTCCTTGTTGCCTTTCTAAAGAAAGGTATACTTCCAAGGTCGCGTGGTGTGTCACACCTTCTGTGCGACAATTCTACCATCCCATTCTCCCATGTAAAGAAATGCTGGCCACTCAGATGCACCTCTATAGGCTCATGCACTGTTTTATAATTGCATTTATTTAACCCTTACACACTCACTACCACTGAAAAGGTGTGGAAGAGCTTTCCTGAGGCAGCATGTTGCACCAGAACCCACATTTAGTGGTTAATCTAGTGGTTAATGCTTATTGTTGGCTTTTGGGATGAGTTGTATGCTATCAAGGAAACCATTCTATGAATTTAGTCCAGTTTTATGTAGTAGATTAAATTGATAGCAGTTAGGTGTGATCATTAATGGGAGTGTTTGTGAGTTTATGTAGATGGAGGTGGAATTAAAAGATGAGTTAAAGGGATTAGTCCTCAATGTGCCGGGCTGCACATGAGACAACCCTATCTGCCGATGAAGGAATTCCTGACTGATCTTGGAATCATGCATGTTCTCGTTCAGTGGTCAAATGAGCTTTTGAAATTAAAATATAGGCAACAGAAGACAAAAATGGATGGCAGAAACAGTTGCCCCCTTCAATCTCTATTGACCTAGATTAAAATTGGTAGGAACTGTTATATGTATATGGCTTCTAACCTGCAGGTATCCCAGACACATAGGTGGTCATTCCGACCTCGGCGGTCTTTTCTCCAGACCGCCGAGGCCAGGGGAGACAGAATACCGCCATTGCCGGCGGTATTCATGCCTCCCTATTCCGACATTTCCGCTGGGCCAGCGGACGGTAACAGCGTTACCGTCCGCTGGCCCAGCGGAAATGGCACATCAACATTTCCGCCGGCTCGTAATAGAGCCGGCGGCAATGTTGATGTGCAGCGGGTGCAGTAGCACCCGTCGCGCATTTCACTGCCCGAAATTCGGGCAGTGAAATGCGCGATGGGGCTATGCCTGGGGGCCCCTGCACGGCCCATGCCACGTGCATGGGCAGTGCAGGGGCACTCAGGGGCACCCCCAGTCCCCTTACCGCCAGCCTTTCAATGGCGGTGTTTACCGCCACGGACAGGCTGGCGGTAGGGGACTCATAATCCCCAGGGCAGCGGTGCTTGCACCGCTGCCCTGGGGATTATGCCCGCCAGGCAGAAGCCTGGCGGGAAAGTGGAGGGGCCGGCGGCATGACCGTGGCTTTTCCGCCACGGTCAGAATTGCTGGCGGTACACCGCCAGCCTGATACCGCCGGCCGACAGGGTCGGAATGACCCCCATAGTCCTTAAAATGGTATTAGTAAGTGGCATGATCTCAAGAGTGAGAACAATAGGGGTTGGTAGGTTGGTAGGTGGAATCAAGATGAAAAAAACATTGTGGCACACCTTTGTGATCTGATGAGAGGAAAGTAGACCCCAAACTTTCACCTATGATGTGTTATGAGGAGAGTTCCATCGTGATATAACTTCACATATTATATGAACAGCTCTCAAAAACCCTTAACGTGTCTCCTATCATTTTTGTACCATATACTGTCCAGCGCATGTACCCTTCCCTGTTCGGCGCAAACATTGTTTGTGAAATTAGCTAATCACTTCCATCGTCACTATGACCTAAAACCCTGCTTCCTTCCACAAGGAAAGCAGCATTTTATCCTCTTAAAATTCAGTATGATTAATGTAAAGTGTAAATTAAATGCTGTAACATAACATTAGTTTGAGTGCACTGTGCACTTAGCAACATTTGCAAGTTGATATGATGAAATAAACACTTCTCGGGATCTTACCATGGGCAACTGCTAGCCAAAAACAGATGTAAGGCAATTAAATTGGGCATAGGAGTAATTTAGGCAAATATTTATACTGTTTTAGGGCCGCATTTGCGTCGCTTTTTGACGCAAAAGCGGCGAAAACTTACAAAATACAATTGCATTTTGTAAGTTTGCGCAGCTTTTGCGTCAAAAAAATTACGCAAATGCAGCGCTAAAAAAGTATAAATATGGGCCTTAGTGAGGCGAAGCGCATGTTTGATAATAGAGAAGCAATACCATTGAGAAACAAGCTTACAATCAACACATAGAAATTTGTATAACAAGAAAGAAAAGAAGACACTTTAACCCCTTCGCTGCCAGGCCTTTTCCCCCTCCTGTGCCAGGCCTTTTTTTGGCTATTTGGGGCAGTTTGCGCTTAGGCCCTCATAACTTTTTGTCCACATAAGCTAGCCAAGCCAAATTTGTGTCCTTTTTTTTCCAACATCCTAAGGATTCTAGAGGTATCCAGACTTTGTGGGTTCCCCTGAAGGAGGCCAAGAAATTAGCCAAAAGACAGTGAAAAATTCGTTTTTTCAAAAAAATTGGAAAAAGTGGCTGCAGAGGAAGGCTTGTGGTTTTTTCCTTGAAAATGGCATCAACAAAGGGTTTGCGGTGCTACAATCAACAGCTTCCCAGCTTTCAGGAACAGGCAGACTTGAATCAGAAAACCCAATTTTTCAACACAAATTTGGCATTTTACTGGGACATACCCCATTTTTACAATTTTTTGTGCTTTCAGCCTCCTTCCAGTCAGTGACAGAAATAGGTGTGAAACCAATGCTGGATCCCAGAAACGTAAACATTTCTGAAAAGTAGACAAAATTCTGAATTCAGCAAGGGGTCATTTGTGTAGATCCTACAAGGGTTTCCTACAGAAAATAACAACTGAAAAAGAAAAATATTGAAATTGAGGTGAAAAAAACAGCAATTTTTCTCTACGTTTTACTCTGTAAATTTTTCCTGCAATATCAGATTTTCGAAAGCAATATACCGTTACGTCTGCTGGACTCCTCTGGTTGCAGGGATACATAGGACATGTAGGTTCATCAAGAACCCTAGGTACCCAGAGCCAATAAATGAGCTGCACCCTGCAGTGCGTTTTCATTCTATACCGGGTATACAGCAATTCATTTGCTGAAATATAAAGAGTGAAAAATAGCTATCAAGAAAACCTTTGTATTTCCAAAATGGGCACAAGATAAGGTGTTGAGGAGCAGTGATTATTTGCACATCTCTGAATTCCGGAGTGACCATACTAGCATGTGAATTACAGGGCATTTCTCAAATAGATGTCTTTTTTACACACTCTCTTATATTTGGAAGGAAAAAATGTAGAAAAAGACAAGAGGCAATAACACTTGTTTTGCTAATCTATGTTCCCCCAAGTCTCCCGATAAAAATGATACCTCACTTGTGTGGGTAGGCCTAGTGCCCGCGACAGGAAACACCCCAAAACGCAACGTGGACACATCACATTTTTTGAAAGAAAACAGAGGTGTTTTTTGCAAAGTGCCTACCTGTAGATTTTGGCCTCTAGCTCAGCCGGCACCTAGGGAAACCTACCAAACCTATGCATTTTTGAAAACTAGAGACCTAGGGGAATCCAAGATGGGGTGACTTGTTGGGCTCTGACCAGGTTTTGTTACCCAGAATCCTTTGCAAACCTCAAAATGTGGCTAAAAAAACACATTTTCCTCACATTTTGGTGACAGAAAGTTCTAGAATCAGAGAGGAGCCACAAATTTCCTTCCACCCAGCGTTCCCCCAAGTCTCCCGATAAAAATGATACCTCACTTGTGTGGGTAGGCCTAGCGCCCGCGACAGGAAATGCCCCAAAACGCAGCGTGGACACATCACATTTTTTTAAAGAAAACAGAGGTGTTTTTTGCAAAGTGCCTACCTGTAGATTTTGGCCTCTAGCTCAGCCGGCACCTAGGGAAACCTACCAAACCTGAGCATTTCTGAAAACTAGAGACCTAGGGGAATCCAAGATGGAGTGACTTGTGGGGCTCTGACCAGGTTCTGTTACCCAGAATCCTTTGCAAACCTCACAATGTGGCTAAAAAAACACATTTTCCTCACATTTTGGTGACAGAAATTTCTGGAATCAGAGAGGAACCACAAATTTCCTTCCACCCAGCGTTCCCCTAAGTCTCTTGATAAAAATGGTACCTCACTTGTGTGGGTAGGGCTAGCACCCACGAAAGGAAATGGCCCAAAACACAACGTGGACACATCACATTTTTTCAAAGAAAACAGTGCCTACCTGTGGATTTTGGCCTCTAGCTCAGCCGGCACCTGGGGAAACCTAGCAAACCAGTGCATTTTTGAAAACTATAAACCCAGGGGAATCCAAGATTGGGGGACTTGTGGGGCTCTGACCAGGTTCTGTTACCCAGAATCCTTTGCAAACATCAAAATGTGGCCCAAAAAACACTTTTTCCTCTCAGTTCGGTGACAGAAAGTTCTGGAATCTGAGAGGAGCCACAAATTTCCTTCCACCCAGCGTTCCCCTAAGTCTCTTGATAAAAATGGTACCTCACTTGTGTGGGCAGGCCTAGCGCCCACGAAAGGAAATGGCCCAAAACACAACGTGGACACAACTCATTTTTTCACAGAAAACAGAGGTGTTTTTTGCAAAGGGCCTCCCTGTGGATTTTGGCCTCCAGCTCAGCCGGCCCCAGGAGGGGCAGAAATGGCCTAAAATAAATTTGCCCCCCAGGGGAGCGACCCTTGCCTAATGGGTCGCCCCCCATCTCTAAAAAACCAAACAAACAAAAAAGAAAACACACATTTTTTTTTTGCCCTGGCGCCTAGAGGTTTCTGCCCCCCCTGGTTGCAGATCGGCCTAATAACAATAGGCCTATCTGCCCCCAGGGGGGGCAGAAATGGCCTAAAATAAATTTACCCCCCCCCGGAGCGACCCTTGCCTACGGGGTCGCTCCCCCTGCGTGACATTGGCTCCAAAAAAAAAATCCCTGTGCCTAGTGGTTTCTGCCCCCTTGGGGGCAGATTGACCTAAAATCGGCCAATCTGCCCCCAAGGAGGGCAGAAATGGTCTAAATACAATTTGCCCCCCAGGGGAGCGACCCTTGCCTAATGGGTCGCTCCCCATCTCTAAAAAAACAAACAAACAAAAAAGAAAACACAAAAAAAAAAATTGCCCTGGCGCCTTGAGGTTTCTGCCCCCTTGGGGGCAGATTGACCTAAAATTGGCCAATCTGCCCCCAAGGGGGGCAGAAATGGTCTAAATACAATTTGCCCCCTAGGGGAGCGACCCTTGCCTAATGGGTCGCTCCCCATCTAAAAAAAAACAAACAAAAAAAGAAAAAAAAACACAAAAACAAATTTGCCCTGGCGCCTAGAGGTTTCTGCCCCCCCCCCGGGGAAGATCGGCCTAATAATAGGCCGATCTGCCCCCGGGGGGGCAGAAATGGCCTAAAATAAATTTGCCCCCATCCCCCTCCCCGGGAGTGACCCTTGCCTACGGGGTCGCTCCCCCTGCGTGACATTGGCGCCAAAAAAACAAAATCCCTGGTGCCTAGTGGTTTCTGGCCCCTTGGGGGCAGATTGACCTAAAATCGGCCAATCTGACCCAAGGGGGGCAGAAATGGTCTAAATACAATTTGCCCCCCCAGGGGAGCGACCCTTGCCTAATGGGTCGCTCCCCATCTCTAAAAAAACAAAAAAACAAAAAATAAACACAAAAAACAAATTTGCCCTGGCGCCTAGAGGTTTCTGCCCCCCGGGGGCAGATCGGCCTAATAATAGGCCGATCTGCCCCGGGGGGGCAGATATGGCCTAAAATAAATTGCCCCCCACCCCCCAACACCCCCGGGAGCGACCCTTGCCTACGGGGTCACTCCCCCTGCGTGACATTGGCGCCAAAAAAAAAATCCACGGTGCCTAGTGGTTTCTGCCCCCTTGGGGGCAGATTGACCTAAGATCGGCTAATCTGCCCCCAAGGGGGGCAGAAATGGTCTAAATACAATTTGCCCCCCAGGGGCGCGACCCTTGCCTAATGGGTCGCTCCCCATCTCTAAAAAAACAAACAAACAAAAAAAAACCAAACAAAAAAAAATTGCCCTGGTGCCTAGTGGTTTCTGCCTAATCAAAACAGGCTGATCTACCCCCCAGGAGGGCAGAAATGGCCTAAAATAATTCCCCCCCCCAGGGGAGCGACCCTTGCCTAAGGGGTCGCTCCCCTTGCGTGAAATTCACGAAAAAAAACAAAAAACTCCCTGGTGTCTAGTGGTTTCTGCCCCCCTTGGGGACAGATTGGCCTCATCAAAATAGGCCAATCTTCCCCCAAGGTGGGCAGAAATGGCCTAAATATAATTTGCCCCCTAGAAGAGCAACACTTGCCTAAGGGTCGCTCCCCACCTAAAAAAAACAAAAAAACATAACAAATAGAAAAAAAAAAAAAAGATCCCTGGTGCCCTAGAGGTTTCTTCCCCCCCTGGGGGCAGAAAAGGCCTTCCTAAAAAATGCCCCCCATTGGGAGCGACCCTTGCCCAAGGGGTCGCTCCCTTATTTCTATTAAAAAAAAAAAAAAACATCCCTGGTGTCTAGCGGGCGTTTCAAAAGCCGGATTGCAAGCAATCCGGCTTTTGAAACGCTTGGAGAGACTTCAAAGGGAAGGAAATACATTTCCTTCCTTTTGAAGCCTCTCCTTGCCTCCCCCACGTGATCGAAAGAGAAATGCTTTGCATTTCTCTTTCGATCGCGCTGGAAGCTCAGCTTCCAGCGCGATGGGGGAGGCCCTGTGACAAATCAGCGCGCGAGCGTCACAGGGGGGGTGGGGTCGGGGGTGGAAGGGGAAGGGCTTCCCCTTCCATCCCCGCCTTGGGGGGGTGGGTGGGGTGCACAGGGGGGGCGCGCTAGCACTCCCCCCAGTTCCTGTGCCTTGGACGAGGTGACCTCGTCCAAGGCACACGGGAACTGTAGCCTTGGACGAGGTCACCTCGTCCAAGGCACAGAACCGGTTAACAGAATTCTGGTAGTGGAGTTATTGGTAAAGATCTGTAACCCTATTTATTACACCATCTTCAACCTGATTTAACTGATTCCCCAATCAAACAAAGGTAGACTAATGGATCATATGCATGCGGTCCCACAAATGGAAAAATTTTCTCATCCTGACCTGGGTGCAGTGACCATCTCTGTCACTGCCAAATCCTCGCCACCATCCTGCCATGCTCCTCTATGGCTGGCTGTGTTGTGTTGGTAACTGCCCTGCCCTCCATAAAAGAGGTGGCTCAGCTAATGCCCAAAAGGGTGCCCATGGCGATAAAAGAGACCACACTTCATTTAATGCATAGAAATAACATCAGCAGAACAAATGAAATATACAAAAGAAAGTAGAGAAAGTATTGTCGGGCATTGCAACTACCTCATTTTACCTGCAATTTCTTGCGGACAGCATGTGGGTAATTTTCATAAATTTGAATCACTCTAAGACGCCTGGGCATACATTAGACCTCACATTTTGCTATATGACAAACTGCCAGATCTGGAGATGGAGACTTTAGGAACTTCACTGTTCCATTCAAGGCACCCCTAGATGGAACCCCACTGCTACAGAAACCAAAGTGGCCTGCTGTGAATGCTTTTCTTGTTTTTATGTAATTATTTTTTTTATTAATCAGTTTTGTGTAGCAAAGACAAGACCCAAAGTGTATCAGGGCTTTTTACATGGCCTTGTTTCTACACACATATTGACTAATATCTTTTATCTTACATATCAACAACAGTTAATCCAAACACATGTGTGAAAATAGGGTTGGATTAAATAAAGTGAGAAATTCTGGGAAGGTAGACTTAGTGAAGAATGTAGGATTATGAACTGGGAAATCTCAGGTTTACTGACAATACTGTAGAATACATACCTCTCCTTGAGAATGTCCAGGAAATGACTTAAGCAGCTGTTTGGGTGTAATGTGGGATATGGAAGAATCAATAGTAATGAATCCCTGAATACCACATGAGTAACAGTGGTGTAACAAAGGCCCCCACAGCCCCTGCCGCTGGGGGGAGGGAAAGGAGCGGGGGAAGGACGAGTTCCAGGGGCTTCCCTCAGCACGGTCACTGTGCCCAGGTGACAGACCTCTGACTGGGTCCATGGGGGAGGAGGCCCCCTTAAGATACTTTGCAGGGGGGCGACCTCAAGTTTCTTTACGCCACTGATGTGTAAGGGTGAGGGCACTGTGCACCCCAGCCGAAGGAGCAAGCACTTCTTGACAGTGACCCTTCATAAACAAGTTGTGATATAATCATGATGTAGGAGGCTGGCCTGGTTTGTAGTGGGTAACTAAAGTACTTACACCTTATACCAGGTCCAGTTATCCCTTATTAGTCCCTTATTAGTGAAATGTAGACAGTGTCTAGAAGCCAGGCTCTCTAGGGGTAGCGTGCATGAGCAGCTAAAACCTAACTAGGAGACATGCAATGCTCATGCAATACCACTGTAGCCACAAAGTACTCACACACGAAAGAA
Source organism: Pleurodeles waltl (assembly GCF_031143425.1). Taxonomy (NCBI): domain Eukaryota; kingdom Metazoa; phylum Chordata; class Amphibia; order Caudata; family Salamandridae; genus Pleurodeles; species Pleurodeles waltl. The sequence continues at coordinate 873,123,727 of NC_090447.1, forward strand.
CATACTCAGTGTTACAAAATTAAAGGTACTTTGGCCCATATTTATACTTTTTGACGCAAAACTGCGCCAACGCAGTTTTGCGTCAAAAAAATTAGCGCCGGCTAACGCCATTCTGAAGCGCCATGCGGGCGCCGTATTTACTGAATGACGTTAGCCGGCGTTAGCCGCCGGCGCCGTCTGGTGTGCGTTAAAAAAAACGACGTACACCAGGCAGCGCCGGCGTAGGGGGATATGGAGCTTGGGCGTCAAGAAATGGGGCAAGTCAGGTTGAGGCAATTTTTTCGCCTCAACCCGATTTGCGCCATTTTTTTTCACTCCCAACCCCCATAGAAATGACTCCTGTCTTAGCAAAGACAGGAGTCATGCCCCCTTGCCCAATGGCCATGCCCAGGGGACTTCTGTCCCCTGGGCATGGTCATTGGGCATAGTGGCATGTAGGGGGGGCACAAATCAGGCCCCCCTATGCCACAAAAAAAAAAAAAAAAAAAAAACACTTACCTGAACTTACCTTAATGTCCCTGGGATGGGTCCCTCCAGCCTTGGGTGTCCTCCTGGGGTGGGCAAGGGTGACAGGGGGTGTCCCTGGGGGCATGGGGGGCACCTCTGGGCTCCTTCAGAGCCCACAGGTCCCTTAACGCCTGCCTTTTGCAGGCGCTAAAAAACGGCGCAAAAGCGGCGTACGTCATTTTTTTTGACCCGCCCACTCCCGGGCGTGATTTTTGCTCGGGAGTATAAATCCGACGCACATGCCTCGGAGTCGATTTTTTAGACGGGAACGCCTACCTTGTATATAATTAACGCAAAGTAGGTGTCCACGCTAAAAAATGACGCTAACTCCATGGACTTTGGCGCTAGACGCGTCTAACGCCAAAGTATAAATATGGAGTTAGTTTTGCGTCGAAATTGCGTTAAAAAAAACGATGCAATTTCGGCGCAAACGGAGTATAAATATGCCCCTTTATTTTGGTGACACAAATGCCAAAAATACCATAGAGACTATACTCCCGTAGGAGATAAGTAATACATAAATTACTCACTAGTATGCATAAATAGTTGTAAAAACAGAAAACAGTGCAGGTAGTGAAAATCACAACCATATACTAAGAAAGTGGAATGCGAAAGTTGGTTTCCCACCTAGGCAAGTGTAGTGTGTAGAAGGGTGCTGGGAGTATTAGAAAACACCAAAGGTAAGTAATAGGACCCACACCAGAGCCCAGGAAAGCAGGAGTAAATCACAGTAACTTTCCTGGAACACACAAGAACACGAGAAAGAAGATTATGCAAGAACCAGAAGAGACTGCACGACACCAATGATGGATTCCTGGACCTGAAGACCTGTGGAAGAAGGGGACCAAGAAGCACTGAAGAATCCAGGGACAACAGGAGCCCTTGCTAACCCGGATCAAGGTGCAAAAGAAGAACCACCGGTCAGAAGACAAAGACAGTATTGAACCAAAGAAAACAGATACGGGTCCCTGGTTGGTGCAGAAGATGTCCCACGCTGGATGGCTGAATGCAGTATAGTTTGCGTCACTGGATTCTGCCAACAAGCCTTGGGTCACTCAAAAGACGCAGTTGGCGGAAAATGGTGCTGCAGGGGGCCAGGAGGGACCTGGTGGCCTCTACCCAGAAGGGAGAGATAGAGGGGGCTCTCAGCAACTCAGAGAGCCCTCAGAAGACCAGGCAGCATGCACAAGAGTCCCACAGCATTGGGACAAAGAAGGTGCAAAAGGAGGCCCATTCAGCACTACACAAAGGGATCCCACACTGTCAGAGAACCACTCAGGAAGCTGTGCGTTGCAGGAAGGAGTGCTGGGGGCCGGAGCTGCACAGTGCATGAATAACTTTGTGAAAGGATGCCAACAAGCCTTGGCAGCTGCAAAACACACGGTCAAGGGGGTACTGTCTTGCGTGGGGAGGGAAGCTCTTACCTCTACTAAAGTTGGACATTTGGACGTCAGGACCACTTCAGTCCACCATCTGTGTTACTGGATCCACGCACTTTGTCAGGAGAGGGGACTCACGCCACTGATCGTCACTGCAGAGGGGTGACTGCTGAAGCAGGGGAGTCACTCCTTCACTCCAAGGGAGACTCCTTCGTTCTTCTGGTGCAGGCTGAAGACAGGCAGTCCTCTGAGCATGCACGGCCTGGAAACAGTTGCAGTTGCTGGCAGGAGCTGAAGATACAATGTTGCAGAAGTCATCCTTGCTTCTTTGTTGCATTTTGTAGAGTTCCTTTAGTGTCCAGATGCACTTTCTTCGATAAGAAGGTGAAGTAAAGGATGCAGAGGATTCCTGCTGGAGTCTTGCAATCTGAATCTGAACAACCACCCAACAGAGAGACCCTGAATAGCCCTGAAAGAGGGATTGGTCAGCTAAATAGGTAAGCACCTATCAGGGTAGGGCTCTGACATCACCTGCTGGCACTGGCCACTCCCATGCTCCCAGAGTGCCCCACCACCTTGGAATTCAAAATGGCAAAACCCAGGGACAATCTGGAGGAGCTCTGAGCATCACCCCTGGGGTGGTGATGGACAGGGGAGTGGTCACTCCCCTTTCCTTTGTCCAGTTTTGTGCCAGAGCGGGGACTGGGGGTCCTTGGACTGGTGTAGACTGGATTATGCAAGGACAGCACCATCTGTGCCCTTCAAAGCATTTTCAGAGGCTTGGGGAGGCTATCCCCACAAGCCTGTTACACCTATTTCCAAAGGCAGAGGGTGTAACACCCCTCTCCCAAAGGAAATCCTTTGTCCTGCCTTCCTGGGTTGAGCTGCTCAAGCAACAGGAGACCAGAAACCTGTCTCAGAGGTGGCAGCAGCTGGGGCTGCCTGGAAAACCTCAGAAGAATGCAATGACAATACCGGGTATCCTCTAAGGAACCCCAGAGTGTATGGAATCATAGAATACAAAATACAGGGGTATGATTCCAACACGTTTGATACCAAAGATGGCTATGTACAGAGTTACCATTATGTAGCTGGTCATATTTAGTGACCTATGTCCAGTACATGTGTAAAATGGTGTCCCCGCACTCACAAAGTCCAGAAAAATTGTCCTAGAGGTTGTAGGGGCACCTCTTCTAGTGCAGTGGTGCCCTCACACACAGGTACTCTGCACCCTGCCCTCAGGGCTGGAGGACTTGCTATAGGGGTGACTTATAAGTGACCTGGTGCAGTGTAAATGGCAGTGAAAGGGTGCATGCACCTTTTCACTCAGGCTGCAATGGCAGTCCTGTAGAAGCCTTTGCATGGGCTCCCTATAGGTCACAAAAGATATGTGCAGCCCATAGGGATCCCCTGGAACCCCAATGCCCTTGGTACCTAAGTAGCATATACTAGGGACTTCCAAGGGGGCACCTGTATGCCAATTGTGGGTGGAATACTGGATTACCAGTATCTTATAACCATAATTTAAGGGCGAGAGCATAACTACTGGGGTCCTGATTAGCAGGATCCCAGTAGACACAGTCAAACACACTGACAAACAGGACAATAGTGGGGTTAACCATGCTAGAAAGAGGCTACTTTCCTAAACATCAGTAAAATTAAAGATCTAACATTACATTTTATTGAGCCATTCGGCCGAATAAAGCGGCAAGGACTGGTAGTACCCTGGTGCTTCTAGCTGTAGCGTCATAAAAGGCACCAAAAGGAATCAATATCCAAGCAGAAGCCACCTCCGGAACTTGAAAAACCTTAGGCGAAGATGAAAGGCCAAGGTACAAAACACGAGATGCCCTCACTGGATGCACATTATGTGGATGTATTTATAATCGGTTTCTTTCCGTACTATGTTGTCACAGTTCTAGACAAAATCCAATACAAGCATTCTAGTGCAGCCACATGAAAGACACCACACATCTTAAGGCTTTTGCGAGCCCTGCTGCAAGACTATGCAAAATTTTGCAAGACCTGACAACCTGGCACAACTCTCTACCATTTTATCTGGTATGATTAAAACCCCACACTGCCAACTTAATTTGATCTCCAATAACGGACACAGCAGTGAGTGGTTTCACAGTGAAGTTCTTCACAGTTACTTAACTCACCGGACACAAGTGCTTTGTGCTTTCTTGATTTGCAGGCCCCAAATAATGTTTCTACCATTGAGCACCTTGAACAGATGAAAAATAAAACAAGGGTAATGGTGCTTTGAAGAATTGTTGGTAGATGCTAAAGAAGCAGGTGCATGCAAAAACATCAAATATTGTAAGATATTGAGCTCTCAAGGACTTTGAGAAATTTCAAGTTGGGGACAACTGTGACAGTTTGGTCAAAATTATGAGTTGATGGATATATGTGCAGAGATGCCAGGGGGCCTGAATTTCAATTTCACCAGTATCTCTGCATGTATATCTGCCCATTATGAGTTAAACCCCACTGAACCGGGAATAGATGTGAAGAACACCATATTTACTTTGTAAAATTCTACATGGAATATCAAATTCCATGGTTTTTTAAAGCACACAATCACAACCTGAACTGGTGGTATTTATGCATGAGGGGCTGGTGCAGGGGTGGGAGATGGTGACAAAGGGACTTGAGGGTATTGCCTGGCATGAGGTAGCATTTCATGCCCCCTGAGCCACGGTAGGTGGGGCTTACAGCACTTTCCTAAGATAATTTTACTAGCTGGATTTACCAGTGTGTGAAATTGGGTTCGACATTGAGTCCAGGAACGACAGGCCACTTATAATTGAGCAAAGTGGATGAATTAAGCTCTGCTCAACTCCTAACTGTGATCTTGAGCCTGACTTCCACTCCGATAAGTAACTCAAATCTTGTCATCATTAAGGCCCTCATTACAACCCTGGCAGTTGGTGTTAAAGCGGCGGTAATACCGCAAACAGGCCGGTGGGAAAAAAAATGGGATTACGACCGTGACGGAAACCGACAACATAGACAGCCACTTTAACACTCCGACCGCCACAGCGGTAGAAACAAACAGCGCGGCGGACACCGCCAACAGACAGGCGGAAGACAAAGTACCGCCCACTGTATTACAAGAGGCCTATCCGCCACCTTTTCCGGGGCGGAACCAACGCTATCAAAAGCACGGCGGAAACAGTACACAGAAGGAAAAACACTCACCTCTCGACACCCAACGAGGAACCAGGACGCCATGGAGCCCGAACTTCAGGTGTTACCCATGTTGGTTTACCTTGTCTTCTACCAGGAGTACGAACGGCGCGGCGACCACAGTGAGTACTGCACCTACAACACAGGGGAAGGGGGGAGGAAAGAGAGTGACACACACACGTAACACGCACTACCCCCATCCTCACCCTCACCCACAACAACATAAACACAAATACATGCATAAACATTACATATACACCCCCCACCCCCTGGAAGAATGCAAGGACAAAAGGAAATGATTGCAACGATTGTAATCATGAAGAATCCATTAGTCAAAACTCCAAATTCAGTATATACAAATATGTACACCAACTACATAAGTCCGGATAGTCTACTAATCATTGTCCGTGGACCACTGGGCCCAAAATGCATGGGCGAAGCCCACACATGATACCTGACTCGAAACGGAGAGAACACTGCTGGGGCATCAGATCGAAAATACACAGGCACCTCAGGGGAAGGGGGAGGAGGGGCACCTCAGCCTGATGAACGCACGACGCCACTGCTGCACGAGGGGGCTCCATGCCCATTGCTGTATCCTGGGGAGTGCAAAGCCACAGTCTCTCAAGTCTCTCCAGTGGGTGGTTTGCCCACTGCTTTATCCTGGGGAGTGCAAAGCCACAGTCTCTCAAGTCTCTCCAGTGGGTGGTTTGCCCACTACTTTATCCTGGGGCATGCAAAGCCACAGTCTCACAAGTCTCTCCAGTGGGTGGTTTGCCCACTGCTTTATCCTGGGGAGTGCAAAGCCACAGTCTCTCAAGTGGAGAACAGTCTCCACTGGTTCTGGAGGGGGCCTGGTGCCCAGAGTGCTTCATCCTGCCAAGGACTGAGGTAGTGGATGTATCTCTCCACTGGCTCTGGAGGGGGCCTGGTGCCCAGATTGCTTCATCCTGCCAAGGACTGAGGTAGTGGATGTATCTCTCCACTGGTTCTGGAGGGGGCCTGGTGCCCAGAGTGCTTCATCCTGCCAAGGACTGAGGTAGTGGATGTATCTCTCCACTGGTTATGGAGGGGGCATGGTGCCCAGAGTGCTCCACGTGCAGTGTGGCCGGCACAATTCCCTCACCTGGGTGTGCGTGCCACGACATTGGCGAGGTTCAGGTAGCATGATACGCCATGGAGGCAGCGACATACCCCACACTGCTGCGGCTGCGCCTTCCACCTGCAGGTGCAAACAGTGATGGATGTCATGCCTCATTGAAGCTGCCCAGGGTCCAGGCACTCTCCTCCAGCCTCGGACGACTGACCACTGGGGATGGTAGCCATGTCAGCGGTGGTGCCTGTGTCCGAGAACGGCGCGGGGCCGGTGGCGGTGCTTGCGGCGGTGTCTGTGGCGGCGGTGGTGCATGGGTCAGCACCTGCTGAGGGACACAGCAGGATGTCTCCTGCAGCATCGGACGGCTGCCCACTGGGGAAGAGGCTGGGGACTGTCGCTGAGGCTGTAGACGTCCCGGGGGGTGCAGGTGGCAGTGCTTGCGGCGGTGTCTGTGGTGGCGGTGTTTGTGGCGATGTCTGTGGTGGAGGTGCTGGCGGCGATGCTGGTGGCGGTGCATGGGTCAGCACCTGCTGAGGGACACAGCAGGACGTCTCCTGCAGCCTCGGACGGCTGCCCACTGGGGAAGAGGCTGGGGACTGTTGCTGAGGCTTTAGACATGCCGGGGCAGTGCAGGTGGCGGTTGTGGTGGCGGGGCAGCTAGCGGTGTTCGCCGCCGTACAGGTTGGCATGGTCATGGACAGAAAGTGTGACACTGGTCCCTCAGTCTGTGCCACCATGCCCGCTCCTGGCCTGCTCTTCTGCTTTTGGCCCTTCCCCACCACTATCCCCTTTGTTTTTTGCTGAGCCCTTGGTGGGTGGTAGTTTCGGCTTCTCCCTCTGGGATGTGGGCACCTTTTTCACCTTGGCAGGTGGTGGAATGTCCTTGCCCTCGCTACGTGGCACACTGGCAGCCCTGATGGGTGGCACACTCAATGACCCTGCAGTTGCTGGCACCACTGTGCTTGTGGATGTGGTGGCTGAGGTGCTGGGGTGGGACATGGAAAGCCTGGCCCTATGGGAAGGACGGGGGGGAGGTGTAGGGAAGAGGTCAATGTTAGCCAGGAAGAGTTTTTTAGACACACTGGGACGGGAAGATGGAGGGGGTTTGGGATTGGAGGTAGAGGTAGTGGTAGTAGGAGGTGTACGGCTGCTGAATTTGGGTGAAGGTGCATGGGCCGGAGGCTGTTGTGAGGTGGATGGCTGTTGGGTGGGTGTGTGCCTGCATTTGTGTACTTTGGGAGGAGGGCTCACTGACACACTGGGAGAGGACACTGGGGATGTGTGAATGGTAGTGGGGTGGTGAGTGCACGTGAGCGGTGTGTGGTGATGGGCGTGCTGGGGATGGAGGTAGTGGCTGAGGATGTAGTGCATGCAGGTGTGAGTGGAGACGAGACAGGGAGGGAGGAGGAGGACGTGGAGGAGGGGGACACAGTGGTGGCTGTGGATGTTGCTGTGTCTGCATGGGTCTGGTGCTTGTGTGAGTGCCTGTGGGATGTGTGGTGCTTATGTTTGCCATGTCCACTCTTGTGTGTTGATGAGTATGCATGCTGGTATGATTGTGTGCTTGGGATAGGCTGAGGTACAGGGGATTGGGTCTGGGTGGAGGAAGTTGGAGGGGGGAGGTTGGACACAGGGACAATGGCTGCCATCAGTGCTGAGGCCAGAGCCTGAAATGCTCTCTGTTGGGCTGCCTGCCCAATGTGAATGCCCTCCAGGTATGCATTTGTTTGTTGCAAATGCCTCTCGACACCCTGGATGGCATTCACAATGGTAGATTGCCCAACAGTGAGGGATCTCAGGAGGTCAATAGCCTCCTCACTGAGTGGGGCAGGGCCTGAGGTGCCTGGGGCGAAGGAGATGCCCACCCTCCTGGGTGAGCGGGCAAGGGACACACGCTGAGGGGCTGCTGGGAGGGTGGTGCTGGTAGGGGGGGTGGCAGCTGTACCTGTTGATGCGGTGGGCACAGAGGCCGCCCGGGGGCCCGCCACCGCAAGGGAGCTCCCATCAGAGGACGAGTCGCTGTCACTGCTGTCTGCTCCTGTCCCAGCTGTGGAGCTCCCCTCGCCCTCCATTCCCCTGGTGGCTTCAGACTCCGTTGCTTCGCCCTCCAGGGCCAAGTGGGTTGCAGCTCCCTCCTGCTCCGGTGCCAATGCTCCTCCACCTGATGATGCTATTGCACACAAGAACAGGGAGACCACAAAAAGGGGGGGGTAAGAGAGAAGAAAGACATGTTCAGTGCATGCAACACCACTACCGTTGGCGGACACAACACACAGGGAGCAGCCCTCTGCACTACGCCATGCACTGACAGTTCCTAGAAATTTCAGCTGACCATGGGGTACGAGGCCTAAGACCAATTGCTGCACACCTGGAAGTCACAGGAACCTGACTAGGTGTAGATGGCTCTTACCACTGGTGGGTTTGGGGTGCCACATGGCCTGCCTCACAAGGGGCCTTGCCTACCAAGTTTGCCCTGGCCTAGGGGAACCCACTGCCCACCTCCCCCACCCAGACACCTTGTAATGCGCGCTGAGTCTGCTGACTGAAAGTGTACTCACCACCTTGTGGCTGCTGTGATGCCCTCAAGCGCCCATCCAACTCCGGATAGGCCACCGCCAGGATCCGGAACATCAGGGGGGTCATGGTGTGACAGGCACCCATCCCACGTTGGGAGGCCATCCCCAGCTGGGCCTCCGCCATCTTCTTGCTCCAGCGGCACAGGTCCTCCCATCGTTTACGGCAGTGGGTGCTCCGTCTGTGGTAGACCCCCAGGGTCCGGACGTCCTTGGTGATGGCACGCCAAATACCCTTCTTCTGGTGGGCGCTGACCTAGAGGAATGGTACAGGGGGACAGGAAATTACTTACCCGTCTGGACCGTCATACTCATTGCCCCCCAGTTCCCACCCATCCCTTGACGCACGTACACTCCCCATCCGCACATGCAGGCCTCAGCCCCCCCATGTATCTTCCATCCACACCACTCAAAACAGGCCCATGCAGCATGCTCAAAGTGTACTCACCTGTTTGTCTGGAGGACCGTACAGTTGCGTGTACTTGGGGAGGATCCCATCCACTAGTTTCTCCAACTCCTCCGAAGTGAAGGCAGGGGCCCTTTCCCCAGACACATGAGCCATCGTTGTTTCCAGACACAGGTCACAGCAGCACTTATAGTGTAGGGCCTCTCCTGTTGAAGGTCAGGTATCAAGTGACTGAACAGACAGAAAATGGCAGTCACGTCCGCGACAGTGCGTACCGTCAACGCCGGCATACATCGTCATTGGCTCCTGGGACCCACAGGGCCCAATGTTAACCAATGCAGAATTGCACCACGGTCTTCGACCGCCCACCGCGACGGTGTATAACGCCAAAGCAGTTACCTCATATCCCCTTGTCCCACCTTACAGGTCAGGCAGACGCCATTTCAGGAGGCCACATGGGATGGATGTTAACTGCGTCACCCCTATCTAGGCTGGGAATATAGACAGATACCGGCACATTGCGGATTAATAACGTTTCTGCAAATAACACATTGTGATACCTCAGTGTTGGATGACTCTCTGCTCGCTGTTCTCCTCCATAAGGCACCTCCGCTGGGGCAGGTGATGAGATGGTGGCATCCTCCGGTGTACAGAACCCTGGTGGACCTGTCGACAATGGAAGAGAGACACATCCTAGTCACATACAGACTTGATCGTGCAACAATCCAGGAACTGTGTGCCCAGTTGGATCCAGTCCTGATTTCATTTATCCGCCATCCCACAGGAATCCCCCCTCTATTGCAGGTCCTGTCTGTACTCCATTTCCTGGCCAGTGGGTCTTCTCAAACAACAGTGGCCATGGCATCAGTGATGTCCCAGCCAATGTTCTCTAACGTGTTGTCCAGAGTGTTGTCTGCCCTGCTGAAACACATGCGCAGCTACATCATGTTCCCTCAGGTGGAGGATTGCCCACAGTGAAAGGTGACTTCTATGCCCTGGGACATATCCCCAACATCATTGGTGCCATTTATGGTACACATGTGGCATTTGTACCCCCCGCAGGAATGAACAGGTGTATAGAAACCGGAAGAGCTACCATTCGATGAATGTGCAGATGGTGTGTTTGGCAGACCAGTACATCTCCCATGTCAATGCCAAGTATCCTGGCTCTGTGCATGACGCTTACATTTTGAGGAATAGCAGCATCCCTTATGTGATGGCGCAACTCCAGAGGCACCGTGTGCGGCTAATAGGTGAGGCCAAGGTCCCAATACAGTTGACATAGGTGTCTGGGTATGTGGCTGTCCCTAAGGGTTGGTGTGTGTCTAACAGTTGTCCCTCGACATTTGCAGGTGACTCTGGTTACCCCAACCTGTCATGGCTACTGACCCCAGTGAGGAATCCCAGGACAAGAGCAGAGGAACGCTACAATGAGGCACATGGGCGAACTAGGAGGGTGATCGAACGCACCTTCAGCCTCCTGAAGGCCAGATTCTGGTGCCCCCATCTGACAGGTGGTTCCCTATACTACTCACTGAAGAAGGTGTGCCAGATAATCGTGGCCTGCTGTATGCTGCACAACCTGGCTTTGCGATGGCAGGTGCCTTTTCTGCAGGAGGATGGGCCAGATGGTGGTCTTGTGGCAGCTGTGGAGCCTGTGGACAGTGAAGAAGAGGATATTGACAACCAAAACAACATCACCATGCAATACTTCCAGTGAGGCACAGGTAAGGGGTTCTCATTTGCTGGGGGGGTCTTGGCAATGTTCTCTGTCTTCGTTCCTGGATCTCAGGGACCATTTGCGGGGTGGTTCTCCATCTGCAGGGGGTGGGGTGCTGGTGTCCTGTTGTTCCTGTGGAGGAGCCTCCTGTCCACTAGCGCGGGCGGAGGTGGAGGGCTGATCATCGTCCAGGCTAGTGTCAGGGGCCCCTTGTTGTGCCACTGTGTCCCTCCTGGTGTTGAGAAGGTCTGCCAGCACCCCTGCAATGGTGACCAGGGTGGTGTTCAAGTGACTTCAAGTCCTCCCTGATCCCAAGGTAGTGTTCCTCCTGCAGCTGCTGGGTCTCCTGACACTTGGCCAGTACCGTTGCCATCGTCTCCTGGGAATGATGGTAAGCTCCCATGATGTTGGAGAGTCCCTCGTGGAGAGTGGGTTCCCTGGGCCTGTCCTCCCCTGTCGCACAGCAGTCCTCCCAGCTTCCCTGTTATCCTGTGCCTCTGTCCCCTGACCTGTGTGCCCACTGCCCCCTGGTCCCTGATCGTCCTGTGTTAGTGGGGTTGCCTGGGTTCCCTGTAGTGGTGGACACCGCTGATTGACGTGTCCTGGGGACAGAGGAATGGGCCCGCTGGGTGGGTGCTGTGGTGGTGTCTCCTGAGAGGGGGGGCTCTGTGGTGGCTGGTGCCAGTGGCAGGGGGACGGACTGTCCCGAGGTCCCAGATAGGCCGGGCTGGTCATCCTGATCCAGGTGTGCAGAGCTGCTGTCATCACTGTGGGCCTCTTCGGTGGGGGGACTGGATATGTCTGGCACCTCCTGTCCGGTGACGTTGGGTAGGGGTCCTGTTGGGGTGTAAATGCATAATATTGTATCTGTGTGTGCCATTGTGTGCAATGGGTGAGTGACCCTCTACTCCAGTGCTTGCATTATTGGCTTGGTCCTTGTGTGATTTGTGATTTTGGGGCATGAGTGAGTCTCTGTACTGGGCATGCTTGGGTGATGGGTGTCCATGCATTGGTGTGACATGCAGGGCTTGGTTTTGGGATGTGTGGGTTGGGTTGGTGGGGTATCTGTGGGTTGTTGGGGTGATGGGTGTGAGGGTAAGGGTGGGAGTATGTGATGGCATGCAGGTGGGGTGGGGGGAATAAGGTAGTAAAGATTTGACTTACCAGAGTCCAGTCCTCCTGCTACTCCTGCGAGTCCCTCAGGATGCAGTATTGCCAAGACTTGCTCCTCCCATGTTGTTAGTTGTGGGGAGGAGGTGGGGGTCCACCGCCAGTCCTCTGTAAAGCAATCTGGTGTCTGGAGACCACGGAACGCACCTTCCCCCGTAGGTCGTTCCACCTCTTCCTGATGTCATCTCTAGTTCTTGGGTGCTATCCCACTGCGTTGACCCTGTCGACGATTCTGCGCCATAGCTCCATCTTCCTTGCAATGGATGTCTGCTGCACGTGTGATCCGAATAGCTGTGGCTCTACCCGTACGATTTCCTCCACCATGACCCTGAGCTCCTCCTCAGAGAACCTGGGGTGCCGTTGAGGTGCCATGATGTGGTGTGGGTGATGTGTGAGGTGGTGTCTGTTGTGATGTGTGAGGTGATGTGTTGGTGTGTGTTGTTTGAGCTGCGTGAATGTTGTGCAAGTGATGGTGTTGCGTGTCTGTGGATGCTGGTGTTGTTTTAGGTAGTGTCAATCTCTCTGGCCTGCTTTCAAATTTCTGGTAGTAAGGGATTGTGGGTAATGTGGGTGTGTGTTTTATATTGGATTGGGAGTGTGGGTGTGGTGTGTGTTTGTGTATCAGGTGTGTGTATTTCGATTTGTCCAATGTGGTTGTGTTTTGTATATGTGTGTGTGTATTTTGAGCGCGGCGGTGTGTACCGCCAATGGTTTACCGCGGTTGAAAGACCGCTGCGTTGATTCGTTGGTTGTGATAGTGTGGGCGTATTCTTGTTGGCGTGACGGTGTCGGTTTTGTTTTTGGCAGTTTATCACTGACCTTTGGTGTGACGGACTTGTGTGGGTGTCTGTATTGTGGTGGATTACAGGCTGTGGGTCGTAATACCTGTAGCGGAATTCCGCGGCCGCATCGGTATGTTGGCGGTCTTCTGCACGGCGGTAAGCGGGATTTACCGCCAGGGTTGTAATGAGGGCCTAAGTATCTAACTAGTTCTAATCTAGAAGTTGAAATAGGAGAATTCTTGAAGTGGAGATATAGCTGAAAACTAACCTATAAACATTTTTGCATGGTTATCTATTCCTATGTATTGCTTTTTAGATGAGAAAATGTAAGTCTTTCTGGCTGAGAAGTAATAGCTCTGAAGAAAATCAATATAGCAAAAAGTGTAGAGAAGGTATTATGCAACATAGATGAAGCACAGATGCAATTTAAGGTGATTGCTACAACTAAAGTTGAGTAACATTTTCGGAGAATCAGTTTTTGACTTTGTCTGACTGGATTTCACCTCTTGCGTGTTCCTTTCACCACTGTTGGCGTGCTGGGATCTCAGGTAAATATCGGTTAACAAGGTGAGGCTTATGAACTCATCAGGGAGGAATCCCCGCTGGGCCAATGGATCTTTGATGTTAGATGAGATTAACTAGGAGCTGTAGATCAACTGAAATATCATCAGTTTCAATTATTATTTTCAGTCAATATTGAGAGCTGGTAAAGAATTGTATTCAAATCTTTTAATAGCTCATCTTTATTGAGTGAGCATTTAAATTCATGAGTATCAATCATTAGAGTTTGTCAATGATCCAAAATAAGCAATTAATAATTCATAATAAATGCAGAAAGCATGTTCCATAAAGGAAAGAATCCCTCTTGTAAAAATTAGGATAGTTAGAGAAAAGGGTGTCACTCAGAACCGATAAAGAGTTCGAAATAGAGAGATCAATGAGCATAAAGCTTTGGCATCAAATATCAGCTCAAATTCAATAAGCGATCAGAGCATAAAGAGAGGATCAAGAAACTCAGTAGAGTTCCAGCATGAGTAGCGTAGATAGAGGTAAAGTGACAAGTGGGCATATTGCAATGATGTAACCTACTGTAGAAACACGCATTATTACTGACAGTGGGATCTAAGCATTGGCAATCTGTTGCTTCCTCCTTCTCAAGTCCTGCAATCATCTCTTGATACCTTCATGGAAACAGGATCACTCCTTCATCTTCTCACTAGGAATACAATAGTCATCAGACAGCAATATTGATGGAAACATTTTTATCAAATACATTGCTAAACTTTCTCACCATTCACTTGCCTTTAGGAAATTACATTTCAAAATATAATCTTCTACATTACCTCACTAAAATACAAGTTGCTTAACCATTATTCCACAGTGTTCTTTGTGTAATTAGAAACATTTGCCTGTTAAAGGAAAACATTTTAAACAACTATCATTCAGTATGAAAAATATGTCTATGGGAAGGTCATTAAAAATTGTAATTCACATGCTTATACCAGGTCAGCTTGTCAGAAAATGCTGCTTCCGTTATTCAGGCGTAGTACGTGCATATATGACTGACTACTACATGTAAAAACCCTTTTTTCTTTTAAGGACTACATGTTAATTCAGCACATTATTGCATTATTTAACTCTGCACTTCAAGTGCTCGTACACCTCCTTACACCACTTCCTGTTTCTCACTTTTTTTCCTCATGCTGGTTCTTTAAAGGAAATCAATTTGACAAACCCACGACTAAATGCACATGACCTATTATGGTACATTCCTGCACCAAACTTCATGATTTATGTGGTTCTCGGGCTTCTCAAGGACCATAGCATAGTTTCTGGATGCCAAGAAAATATAGACTAATCAGAGGTAATTCCCAAAAAGGATTCTAATGAAGGTTATTAACTATCTGGATATTTGAGTTTGTAACATCAGTAGCACAGTGAGAACTATATTCTAGTAATCTCACAAATTATGAATGATTTGACACGCTGGGATCTTTTAACCATGACTTTAATTAGACAGACTGACATGTTTAAAATTAATTCTGTTTCAAAACGCATTTGGGATATGTGTTGCAAATGATTCCAGCTGGTATTCCTGCCGTAGTCATTACTGAATTTAATTTACCCTTCATCTGGAATAGTCAATCTTCCTCTTTTGAAAGTGCAAGCCACTATGGAGAGTTTACATATCTAGGTAGCTAGAGCTATCATTTAGCAGCTCAAGTAGTCGATGTCACACATTGGAGGCCAACCTGAGAAAGCTCAGAATGGTTCAGACTAAATTGACAGTCTACACTGATAGGGTCACCAACAGTTTTGTTCATTTTGCAGCGCATAATGGATAAGTTCTCAGTTGCAGGTATAGGGTGCAATATAGATTAGGGATCTAACTTGACAAACCTTCCCTGCTTGTGCCAGTACTGCATAATAATTACTTGATAATACACCCCTCCTGCAAATCTAACATAGTAAAGGGGAAATGTAGAGAATCAGAGTGGAATTAACCAAATAAAAAATATGTTTGAACAGAAGGACCTATAAATCTAACTCAAATGACAAGTGGAAATCCAGTGGCTTATTTACAAGCCCAATGCACCGCCAGAACATCACTTCTAATGACGATCCGGTGATGCACACTGAAGAGCCATATCTACAAGGCCACACGAAAGCCACCCTGCATGGCTTTTCATGGCCTTATGGATATGATTGAGGCAACGCAGTGCAAGTCGCTGCGTTGCCTCACACTGCGATAGGGAGGCGTGCCAAGGACCTTACGTTGGGTGTTCTCACATAACACCCATGGCATTTGACACATTCCTAGATGTACAACATGCTGTAAACCTGTTAATGCGTCAAAAGCCTAGGCCTCCCAGGGGAGGCGCACAGGAGACGCAACGAGGAGAAATAACATTATTTCTCCTTGTTTTTTCCTCTTTCTATGTGCGCTGCATTGTAGTCAATCATAGTAAGAGGAAATCTCTTCCATTGATTGTTTCAGTGCAGGAAGGTTTCCCTTCCTGCACAAAAAACTATAATTCCTACAACACAGATACCCTTGCACCATGGTGCCTGCATTGGTGCATTGTAGCCAATTGTGTGTCTTTTGACACAGGGCAGCACAGCAAGAAGGCTTGTGGCACTGCCCTGAGCCAACATTTTTTAAATATGCCCCAAAGTGTCCAGTGACTCGTGGTTGACTTGTGATCAGTTGTACTCTTTCCTTTTTAAATGTGGCAAAGATATTAGGAGAACGTTCATATAATAGAAAGAAAATGCCCCAATACTGGTTGCCAAAGATAATACAATTTTATAGATTTCTAATTCCTTACAGCCCATTTTGTATTGACGCCTTTGGAAATGTGTAGAATGAATGTCTCAGGAATGCCCATAGAAAATGTATTCTCATATTCGGTTAAGAACAATGATGCTCCTTACAGTATCAGAAATAGTGAAATTGAATTTACATTTTTTGAAAACCTTTATATCACTCTTCTTAAATTATTCCAGATGAGCCTCTCAATAACTCCACATTGTAGGAGAAGAGTCTCTAAAAAAGGTTTTTATTGCACATACTATTTGGCTAAGCCTCGTTCTGGTAACATTTGGAAAGGCAGTGAATATAAAACTGAACATTGTGAAAAAGCATCCCAATACAGCATCTCTCAGCTCCTATTTCTATTTAAAAAAGAGCTCCAAAGCTGAGTATTTCCAAAATAGAGTAGCAATTGCTTTGTACCATCATCTTCTTGGTATAGAAATCTGGATAAATGGGAAACTAAATAATTCTGGTCACTAATGCAGCTGAAATGTGGTCGGGGGCTTAAACTTGCAGCAATAATTCTAAGTGAAAATTGTTTTCTCCTCCTAGTCATGATGAAGATGTGAACTGCTTGAGCCATGAAGCATCGTATTCTAACTTCTTTACGGCCAAGAAACCCTAATGTTCCACTCTTAGGTTGCACACAAGCAATACATTGAGAAGATTGTATACACAGTTTTGTATGGCTCAACTTCCTTTTTTATCATTGGTGGGCAAGTGGCAGGGCACCCCAGTGGAAAACAGAGGTATTGTGTGTGTGCAATTCATAGTGTGACTCTAGACCAAATAGTCATGAAGTGTACTTTTCTGATATTGAAAGATCTCGGAATATCACTCCACTGTTGTCACACATTCTATCAGAGTATGCAATTCACTTCTTAAATTACTTGGCCTTTGCTCAGCAAAGGTTCCTGTGATGTGGGTTGTATGTCAGGATACTGTATGCAGATACATCTTCTGACATAAATACTGTGTCTTAAATGTTATTTAACAACATATTGTCATATTGGGTATGGATGTTCTATTTTTAACTCCAATCCGGTGATCTTTCTGTAAACAATATTTAGGACAGGATTTTGGTGCCACACCATGATGGGATAGTACCTGGACGTTACTATATCAATCACGATGGGAGGGGCTGAATAAGCTAGTTTGGTTAGTCTTTTTTTCACTTCAAATTAGCTTTATTATCCGTTTTTATATTCTACATGTTTTATGGTTTGTGCATAATTTACTCCAGTTTGTAAATAAAAACTTGCCGATGCCCAAAGCTTTCCTCTGAAACACAACGCTGCTGCAATTAAATGTGCGAGCATGGAATACTGAGGCAGCATAATCCTGAAGCCATTTTGGGCCTCATTGATCCATTTACAGCCACTCCTTGCCCCTTCAGCTCACTCTTGCAGCTTTTTGTTTTCTCCCTTTGTGATGGTTTTCCCTTTTTCTCTTTCTCTGTCTTTCCATATGTTTTTTGCTCGCAGTAAATGTTTGAGAAAAATAAGTGCCGGCCCTCAAAAATAAGTGCCGGTGCCCCACACCGGAAACCACCAGCTCAAATTAAGCACTGGTTTACTATAAGAAAAGTAAGGATCTATCAAATACTATGAGTGTGTGCATTTAAACAATCTTGAGGTCTTTAATAAAGGTTTTATAAAAACCAAAAAAGAAGGATAGCTCCAAATCCGATTAGTGTGTGATAATAAGTTGGTTGGACGCAAATCAAGAGTTTAAGGATACCCAGACTCTCAAAAAACAGTAAGTACAACCAAAACTCATTGATCCGGCATTGAATCAACTCAAACAGAAGAAAACATGCATATAATATAAGGCACATTAGTAGCAAAATACAACAGTTACAAAGTAGCAATCCAAGACGTGAAGACAACAACACTATGGCCCTCATTACAACCCTGGCGGTCAAAGACTGCCAGGGTTGAAGTGACGATCGTACCGCCAACAGGCTGGCAGTACGATTTGCCATAATTTGACCGCACACCGCCGGGACCGCCGGTTTTCTGCCATGGTTATCCCGGCGCTTTGAATCCACCAGGGCAGCGCTGCTTGCAGCGCTGCCCTGGGGATTTTGACTCCCCTTCCTGCAAGCCTGTCCATGGCGGTAGAGACTGCCATGGAAAGGCTGGCGGGCAGGGGAGTCGCGGTGCCCCTGGGGGCCCCTGCACTGCCCATGCACCTAGCATGGGCAGTGCAGGGGCCCCCAGGCACAGCCCCGTCGCGATTTTCACTGTCTGCCTGGCAGACAGTGAAAAGCACGACGGGTGCTGCTGCACCCTCCGAACCGCCACATTGCCGCTGGCTCCATTAGGAGCCGGCTGCAATGTTACAGCCGACATCCCCGCCGGCCCAGCGGGGATGTCCAAATGAGGCCGGTGGGTTTCCAGCCGCATGGGCGGCCGTCTGGCGGTACAACCTTGGCGGTTGGCCTCGTCCGACTGCCAAGGTTGTAATGAGGGCCTATGTAATAAAGAAGTCAACATCAACATAACACAGCAGAGCAACAAAGAGCAAACACACATGCACAACAGTAAAACTACAGTGCACAACACAACATACCGACAACAAACAGCACAACACTGCAAGTGTTCTGTGTTTTTCTGTTGCTTTGATATACTGTATTGTATTTTTGAGTTGGGTTGGTGTGGCATTGTGCTTCTGTATGATGTTATTCGGCGGTGTTGTTATTGTTTTGAGCTTCTATTGTGTTCCTTTAGCTGCTGTTGGTTTGATGTGTAGTTGTGCTGCGTTGTTATTGAGGTTTGTATTGCTATATTTTGTGTTGTGTTCATGTGTAGTTATTGGGACCTTTCACCTGTCGTATTACGTAGTTTCCTTTACAACGTTGAGCACATTCTGCTATCCCATTAAAGTTAAGAAACACAATAACAACTGCAAAAGATGCTATGAGGCCGCTGTTCCAACTCTAAATCTTTACCTGATACCAATGACGCTACCGTTATGCACAGACCATGCATTAAAATACCCCCTTCCAAGCACACGTTATCTGACTTGGTCAAAGCATTCAGAAAAGCAGATTCCTATAGAGCTCACACGAAAGCACTTAGGAAAATGTTGAGAATAGAGTTGAGAATGACGGGTTAATACATCCCTCTACAATTTTTAATTAAGATTGTCTGAAATATATTACTACAAAGGCCCACTGTGGACATAGAGTACAGACTTTGTCCGGCATTTGTAAAACAGTGTGGGACTGAAATGTGTCAGGGACGGAAAGGTCAGAAGAATTCAGCTCCTTTTATCAAAAGTTGTACATGAAAGGCATTTCTAATGGTGATGCAGTAAGCTTTGATGACTTGGAGAACAACGCATCCAATTAGGCAGGGCTCCTGGGCTAGCATGGGTCCCTGTTGCCCTAACATCAAACAAACCAAGGCCCATATTTATACTTCTTTTTTAGACGCATTTGCGTCACTTTTTGACGCAAAAGTGGCGCAAATTTACAAAATACGATTATATTTTGTAAGTTTGCGCCGCTTTTGTGTCAAACAATGATGCAAATGTGGCGCAAAAAAGTATAAATATGGGCCCAAGTTGCAAGTCCCAAAGAGCTGCAGGGGGATCGATTACCTTTTATGACTCAGTGGCGACACAGGCCCTACCACATCTTTGTGATACTTAAAACATGAGGAAATAGAACCTATAGTAATCAAAGATGTCTTCAAAGCTATCACCAATGTTATCCATTTTGAATCTGAGTCCCAATACAGTTCTCATCCTGCCAATCTACTGATCTAGTGAAAACAAACTCATAGATATTCACCTGAAGTATCCACTGGCTGCGTAGAGGATCTCCACCTTCAGCTGGGAAAAACTAACAGCTCAGAATGTGTACAAAGGCATCAGAAGTTTGACAACATAAAGATGACAGTCTCCATAAAGAAAAGGTAAACAAAATGAAGAAGCAAGTGGAGTGGTCTCGCTGGATGCATATATACTGCCCATTCCCTGAGAGGGGCCTGATGAAATTCGGCCAGGGAGAGATAACTAGGTTAGTAACTGAAAGTTAGAAGCACAGTTGACAAGAATTAAGGCCCAGATTTATACTTGCTTTGTGCTGAATTAGCGTCATTTTTTTTTACACTAATTCAGCGCAAACCTAACTCCAAATGTATACTTTGGCGCTAGACTTGTCTAGCGCCAAAGTTTTGAAGTTAAAGTAAATTTTTGCTAGCGGGATACTACCTTGCGTCAATGAGATGCAAAATGACTCTCACACCCAGACGCCTTATTTATCCTCCTGTGCAAAAATGGTGCACGTGAGGAAGGCGGGCCTAAATAATGGTGCCATTTTTTAATGCCTGGGTCAGGGGAGGTGTTAGGGGACTATTTCTTTGCTGGAATACCATGGAATAAGCCCACAGGTGCCCTCCCCAGGCCCCAGGGGCACCTCCACCCACACCAGAGGGACAGCGGAAGAAGGGGGACCCCATCTCAGGTAAGTATAGGTAAGTAGAGATGAGTATTTTTATATTTATTTTCAAGTGCCATTGGGGGCCCTGAAATGGGCTCCTCTACATGGCTCTGGGTGCAATGGCCATGCCCAGGGGACCCTTGTCCCATGTGCTGGTCACTGGGGTAGTGAAAGCAAAGCAAAACACAAATGATGGACAGAATGCAGAACCAATCAAACATTCATCCCCAGTCACAGATCTGGGTTTAATCCATCATTCTTTTGCTCACTATGCCACCCCAGTTTAGACCCAGACATGTACAAATCAGTCTTGACCCTGTTTCTCACGGGAACAGTCCAGCCCAAACTGCCCGGCCAGGTCCTCCCTGGACAGGAAACAAGCATCCTGGAACCGGTATCAGGGTTTCACCCTTCATCAGCCAGGCTAGCTTGAATCCAGTGGCATAGTGAGCCCGGGACCCACGTCTGGGCATACCCAGCGCACTTATGGCAGCAAAATAATATAATGTTTGATATGTGACATTGGTTATTTGTAAATGCTTATTAAAACATGTTTGTTGATACAATTTAATCCAAGTATTCCTCCCATCACTTTCTGTGTGTCTGATGTAGCATCCTAAGTGGCATGGGTATGCCCAGAAATGGGTCCCCTGCTCACCGTACCACTGAAGATGAGCTGCCCCCAAATGACGAGCCTCAAACAGAGGGAAACTAGTCTTGGGTTGTTTGTGTTCCAGGACATGGCCTGGCAGTTCAGGGTTGACTGTTCCTATTGGAGCAGGGTCATGACTGATTTGCATATGTCTAGTTTCAAATTAAGTCGGCATGGCGGGCAAAAGAATGATGGGTTGAAATTCTACCTCGAGTGATTTTGTGTGTTTGATATCCTTAAATCAATACATAAAACACTGATGACAATTTTGTGGGAAGGAAAAATTCTATGTTATCAGACAATATGCTGAAGCTTACTATGCTGCTGCCCAAGCATGAAGCAAGACTGGATTTCCTGGACACAGTACAATATTATATGGTGGGCCATGAATTAATAATAGGTGGACGGTAAAACAGGGACTCTGGGAAACCTCAGGTTCAGAGACTTGGCAATTACACTCAGAGCTGTGAGGTACAATTTGAATTCAGACAAAGACTAGATACCCACTTTAAAAAAATACTGAATGAAGCAGTAGACCTTACAAATTTCTATAAGTGATTTAACAAATTTGTGCAAGCAAAGTTGAAGAAATGTCTGCTATTTCATAAAAAATGTATAAAACTCACAAGATACTAAACACTGCGCTAAGAATGTTGCATAAAATGTACATGGTTTGTGAAGGTAGAGACGATTCTTTTTTCTTAGCTTAATTTCAGATGAAATTCGAAAGAAGTTAGTTACAATAATGTTAAATACATGTTTAACATACATTGGACGTCCTACAACAATTCTGATAAGTTTCATGTAGAAACAGCGCATAATATAGACATGGCCACTAGATGGAGATGTCTGCCTATTAACAACGGCTCTCGGAACCTACACCGTTCAGATCGTATTCCAATGATTTTTGCAGAAAAATGATGAAATGTCAATATGAAAGTCTTAGGCCCATATTTATACTTTTTTTGCGCCGTATTTGCGTCACCTTTTGACACAAAATCGGTGCAAACGTACAAAATGTAATTGTATTATGTAAGTTTATGCAGCTTTTGCGTCAAAAAGTGACGCAAATGTGGCGCAAAAAAAGTATAAATATGGGCCTTAGTGCATAAATGTAGTGTGATTACAGGGTTGCATTAAGGCCCATTTTTATACTTTTTGACGCACAACTGCGCCAACGCAGTTGTGCGTCAAACATTTTACCGCCGGCTAACGCCATTCCAACGCACCATGCGGGTGCCTTATTTATGGAATGACGTTAGCCGGCACTGCGGACTGGTGTGCGTAAAAAAAAATGACTCACACCAGGCAGCGCCGGCGTATGGGAAAATGGGGGTTGTGCGTCAAAAAATGGGGCAAGTCAGGTCTGAGGCAAAATTCAGGCCTCAAACCGGATTTGCGCCATTTATTTTGACGCCCAACCTCCATTGACATGACTCCTGTCTTAGCAAAGACAGGAGTCATGCCCCCTTGCCCAATGGCCATGCCCAGGGGACTTATGTCCCCTGGGCATGGTCATTGGGCATAGTGGCATGTAGGGGGGCCCAAATCTGCCCCCCCTATGACACTTAAAAAAAACTAAAAAAAATACTTACCCCAACTTACGTCAACTTCCCTGGGATGGGTCCCTCCATCCTTGGGTGTCCTCCTGGGGTGGGCAAGGGTGGCAGGGGGTGTCCCTGGGGGCAGGGGAGGGCACCTCTGGGCTCCTTCCGAGCCCACAGGTCTCTTAACGCCTGCCCTGACCCAGGCGTTAAAAAACGGCACCCATCAGGCTGTGCGCCGTTTTTTAAGGCCCACCCCCTCCTGTGCGTCAAAATGACGTCAGAGTATAAATATGGGGCACAGGCCTTAAAGTCATTTTTTGGAAGGGAACGCCTACCTTCCATATAATTACCGCAAGGCTGGTTCCCCCTTCCAAAAAATTACGCACATGGTGGAATTTTGACACCCGCGGGGTCGGACGTCAAAGTATAAATATGGGGCAGGGTTTGCGCCGATTGTGGGTCAAAATTTTTGGCGCACATTCGGCGCAAACAGAGTATAAATATGCCCCTAAGTGTTTCCACAGATTACTAAGTACAAACCAGTCTCTTTTTTGCAAAAAACATATGAGCAGTGCACAAGTCCTAATAAAAGTAGTGGGAAAACTAAGGAAGTTAGGAAGTATGCTAGTGACATCATGGCACGTGATATCACAGTACGTGACAGTGACTTCTCACGTGGTATCACAAACTCTTACCTCACAGGAAGTGACATCACAAGAAGTGACATCAGATCTTAAGACTGTATGTTGTGGGAGAAACCACTGGCAGAGGGAAAACCCTCTGGTGTTGTCACGTAGTCTCCCCTAGTGTTTGGGTCTGCAGGTGTTAGCTCCTGATGTAGAAGCGAGTGAATGAAAGGGGCCAGGGGTTCGGCGCAAAGGCAAGTTACTACCTAAACCGTGTATTGCCTAATGTACTGCAGTAAACACCCCCAGTCAAAGTTACCTCCTGAGAACATAACAAACGGGCGATGAGGGACTGAAACGGCCTGTGCACCCATTCTGGCACTCTCCTCAGCCCACCCACCTGTACTGCTGTGCCGCGATTGCAGCTGGGCCGGAGGTAGGCTGCAGGGCGCGATGGCACGACACAGCCCCAAAACTTCAGAGGACCAGTTCCTGATGCCCGAACGCGTGCATCACCAGCAGTGCGCTGCGTGGAAAGCAGATGGCCCGGCAGAGGCCTCGCCCACTGCCTGCCTTGTGGTGATGTGACAAATGAAGACACCACGCCTCGCCTAGGTCAGCACGCCGAAAGACTTGTGGCCCAACCTGCAGGTTGAGTGCCCCTACATTCAGCGTCCTCCAAAGGTAAATCGACCCAAGAAGGGCTGATCAATCCACAGCCAGAAACAAGGGGGACAGGATTCTCATGCCTCTACATACCTCAGGCACTGGGCACAAGTCACCTTCGTCATACACACACTGGGAAGTGCAGGACCCAGAGAGTTTACACAATGGGCCCACCATAGCGCTACAAGGCCATCAGAGACTGAATCACGGCCTAGCCTCAGGCACCAGAATCATGCGCTGCCCCCACACAGACACCAACCAACATCTAAGGGTTGTGGCAGTGACATCAGTACACAGTTCCTGACACCAGACACACAAGTCACCCACACAGAATGTCCACCGTACCTGCACTGGAGCCATTCGCGGTGGATGGACCTCCATCTACACATGCGGCCTGCTGGAGGGAATGGGTCGACCACCTGGAGACATACTTCGCAGCTGTGGCCCTGGACAATGACCGCCGCCGCCCTATGCTGCTCCACCTGGGTGGTGTAGCAATTCACAAAATCAGCAAATCAATAGTGGAAGAGGGCCCGCCATTCATGTATCAGACTCTGAAAAGAGCTCTCACTGCCCACTTTGAGCATCTGGCAAATCTAGATCATGAGAGATTCCTTCTTCTGCAAGGCAGACAACTTCCCAAAGAGTCAGTTGCCACCTTCTATGCCTGACTCAGAGAACTAGCGAGCAGGTGCATGTTGCACGACCCCAAGGATGAAGTGATAGCCCAGTTCATTCAAGGCTGCTCCTCAGTGAAATTGAGAGAGAGCATACTGCTAGTCCCAGGGATGCCAATGACAGACATGCTCACAATGGGATGATCGAAGGAGCTGTCAAGAGTTTGGGCGGCACACATAGAGGCCGCTTTGGAGCAACAAGTAAAGACAGAACCGTTGAACGCTGTGAGTCCCGCATCCTCAGACAGAAATAAATTGCGACATAAGCCAACCATCGAAAGCAGAGAATGCTACATATGCGGAGGTCCCCACCCCCATCAAGGGCCATGTCCAGCCCATGGAAAGCAATGGACGAACTTCAACAAAGTGAACCACTTTTCCAAGGTCTGCGGAAAGAAAACCAACCAAAGCAAAGACTGCACAGGCCGTGCAAACATTGGTACACCTGGAAAGTGATGGGGACATGGATGATGACGACACAGAAGGTGTTGTCCACACAATACACACGATGCAGCCAGGGGAAGGCACCAGGAAATGAATTCCAAAATGCCATGTCCTTGTGCCCGGACAGCCAGTGGTAGCCCTGATTGACACAGGGGACGTCCATCAACATCATGGCGCAGTCCGTCCTACAGACATTGCAAATATGTCTGACTCTCCATCCCACGACCAACCAGGTATTTGCTTTTGGTTCTCCCACACAACTCCCAATGGCAGGAGTCTTTGTAGTGAACTTTACTCATGAGGCTCAAACTGCCCGTGCCCGCATTTACATCACAAAAACTGGCTTGGGCATGCTGCTATGCTGCAGAACAGCAGAAAGACTGAACCTGGTATCTTTTGTGTTCAACATACATCAAGAGAGCATTGAAGGACTAGTGACTGAGTACTCCTTGTTATTCCAAGGCATTGGGTGCCTGAAAGGGAAACAAATACATCTCCACATCGACGGATCCATCCAACCAGTTGCCCTGAAGCATCGCCGGGTAGCTTTTCATTTGCCTCCCAAGGTGAAGGAAGAACTGCGGAAGCTGGAACTTGCAGATATAATCGAAAGGGTGGAAGGACCAACACCATGGGTTTCACCAATCATCATAACTCATAAACCCAAGCAGCCAGACGAGGTGCAAATCTGCGTTGACATGAGACTGCCCAACCGTTCTATACACAGGGAGCACCACCTAACGACGACTGTAGATGACATTGTGGCGGAAGTGAGTGGATCTCGGTGGTTCTCAAAGATGGACCTGCGAGCTGGCTATCACCAATTTTTACTAGCCCCGGAATCGAGATCCATCGCCACGTTCTTCACACATATTGGGGTCCGATGGTACAAACGTCTCAGCTTTAGAGTGTCCAGTGTGGCAGAAGTATTTCAGGATACCATCAGGGGAGTGCTTGCGGGGCTGCAAGAAGTAATAAATGTCAGTGATGACATCTTGGTACATGACCCCATCATTGAGGGACATCTGACTTGGCTTCGGGCCACCTACAAATGGCTGCACGATCATGGGCTCACCTTACACAGGGTAAAATGTGCTTTCCTGCAAAAGGAAATTGCCATCTTTAGATACCACTTCTCCGACCAAGGAGTGAGGCCGGATCCGGAAAAGGTTTGAGACATTCAAACAGCCCCAGCACCCACCTTGGTCACAAGAATTTACCACTTTCTAGGCATGGTGACCTACTGTGGGAGGTTTATACAGAATTTGCCATCCCGCACAGGCCCCCTCCGGGTGCTAACTAAGGCAAACGGTCCGTGGTAATGGGGACCCATTCAAAAAGAGGCATTTCAAGCCACCACACGTGCCCTGTCCGTCAATACCACCTTGGTGTATTCTGACCCCTCAAAGGAGTCCGAACTATCAGTGGATGCCAGTCCCACTGTGCTAGGGGCCATCCTGTCCCAATGAGGGGAGAACGGAGAATGGGCCCCCATGGCCTATGTTAGCTGAGCCTTGACTGAAACCGAACAAAGATATTCCAACATTGAAAAGGAAGCCATAGCTGTCCACTGCGGCTGCCGCCACTTTCACTTATATTTGTATGGTCAACCTTTCACCGTGCATACTGATCATGAACCCCTGATTCCACTATTCAACGGCTCACTCCCCAAACCACCTCTGAGGATCGAGAGTAGCAATTTACAGTTGCCTATCGACCAGGAGCTCACATTCCTGCTATGTCTCCCAGCATGTGAGGCTGGCCACGGCACAGGAGGCGGCAGAGGCAGCTAATGTGGAAGAGTACATCTGGCTGGTGGCTGAACAGCCCCAGCTGCTGCTGGTGTCAATAGAGGAGATCAAGTCTGCCACCCAGGCCGATGAGTGCATGCAACTAGCACTGGAAGGAGTCATGACCGGAATATGGGGTGGCATGGTGAGCAAAATAATGGATGGATTAAACCCAGATCTGTGACTGGGGGTGAATGTTTGATTGGTTCCGCATTCCGTCCATCCAGTTACGCTATCCCACAGCGTTTGTATTTTGCTTTGCATTTGCCGCCCTAAGTGCGCCGGGTATGCCCAGACGTGGGTCCCGGGCTCACTGTGCCACTGGATTCAAGCTAGCCTGGCTGAGGAGGGGTGAAACCCCGAAACTGGTCCCAGGATGCTTGTTTCCGGTCCAGGGAGAACCTGGCCTGGCAGTTCGGGCTGGACTGTTCCCATGTGGAACAGGGTCAAGACTGATTTGCATAAGGCTGGGTTCAAACTGGGGTGGCATGGTGAGCAAAATAATGGATGGATTAAACCCAGATCTGTGACTGGGGGTGAATGTTTGATTGGTTCCGCATTCCGTCCATCCAGTTACGCTATCCCACAGCGTTTGTATTTTGCTTTGCATTTGCCGCCCTAAGTGCGCCGGGTATGCCCAGACGTGGGTCCCGGGCTCACTGTGCCACTTGATTCAAGCTAGCCTGGCTGAGGAGGGGTGAAACCCCGAAACCGGTCCCAGGATGCTTGTTTCCGGTCCAGGGAGAACCTGGCCTGGCAGTTCGGGCTGGACTGTTCCCATGTGGAACAGGGTCAAGACTGATTTGCATATGGCTGGGTTCAAACTGGGGTGGCATGGTGAGCAAAATAATGGATGGATTAAACCCAGATCTGTGACTAGGGGTGAATGTTTGATTGGTTCCGCATTCCGTCCATACAGTTACGCTATCCCACAGCGTTTGTATTTTGCTTTGCATTTGCTGCCCTAAGTGCGCTGGGTATGCCCAGACGTGGGTCCCGGGCTCACTGTGCCACTGGATTCAAGCTAGCCTGGCTGAGGAGGGGTGAAACCCCGAAACCGGTCCCAGGATGCTTGTTTCCGGTCCAGGGAGAACCTGGCCTGGCAGTTCAGGCTGGACTGTTCCCATGTGGAACAGGGTAAAGACTGATTTGCATAAGGCTGGGTTCAAACTGGGGTGGCATGGTGAGCAAAATAATGGATGGATTAAACCCAGATCTGTGACTGGGGGTGAATGTTTGATTGGTTCCGCATTCCGTCCATCCAGTTATGCTATCCCACAGCGTTTGTATTTTGCTTTGCATTTGCCGCCCTAAGTGCGCCGGGTATGCCCAGACGTGGGTCCCGGGCTCACTGTGCCACTGGATTCAAGCTAGCCTGGCTGAGGAGGGGTGAAACCCCGAAACCGGTCCCAGGATGCTTGTTTCCGGTCCAGGGAGAACCTGGCCTGGCAGTTCGGGCTGGACTGTTCCCATGTGGAACAGGGTCAAGACTGATTTGAATATGGCTGGGTTCAAACTGGTGTGTCATGGTGAGTAAAATAATGGATGGATTAAACCCAGATCTGTGACTGGGGGTGAATGTTTGATTGGTTCTGCATTCCGTCCATCCAGTTACGCTATCCCACAGCGTTTGTATTTTGCTTTGCATTTGCCTCCCTAAGTGCGCCGGGTATGCCCAGACGTGGGTCCCGGGCTCACTGTGCCACTGGATTCAAGCTAGCCTGGCTGAGGAGGGGTGAAACCCCGAAACCGGTCCCAGGATGCTTGTTTCCGGTCCAGGGAGAACCTGGCCTGGCAGTTCGGGCTGGACTGTTCCCATGTGGAACAGGGTCAAGACTGATTTGCATATGGCTGGGTTCAAACTGGGGTGGCATGGTGAGCAAAATAATGGATGGATTAAACCCAGATCTGTGACTGGGGGTGAATGTTTGATTGGTTCCGCATTCCGTCCATCCAGTTACGCTATCCCACAGCGTTTGTATTTTGCTTTGCATTTGCCGCCCTAAGTGCGCCGGGTATGCCCAGACATGGGTCCCGGTCCCAGGATGCTTGTTTCCGGTCCAGGGAGAACCTGGCCTGGCAGTTCGGGCTGGACTGTTCCCATGTGGAACAGGGTGAAGACTGATTTGCATATGGCTGTGTTCAAACTGGTGTGGCATGGTGAGCAAAATAATGGATGGATTAAACCCAGATCTGTGACTGGGGATGAATGTTTGATTGGTTCCGCATTCCATCCATCCAGTTACGCTATCCCACAGCGTTTGTATTTTGCTTTGCATTTGCCGCCCTAAGTGCGCCGGGTATGCCCAGACGTGGGTCCCGGGCTCACTGTGCCACTGGATTCAAGCTAGCCTGGCTGAGGAGGGGTGAAACCCCGAAACCGGTCCCAGGATGCTTGTTTCCGGTCCAGGGAGAACCTGGCCTGGCAGTTCGGGCTGGACTGTTCCCATGTGGAACAGGGTCAAGACTGATTTGCATATGGCTGGGTTCAAACTGGGGTGGCATGGTGAGCAAAATAATGGATGGATTAAACCCAGATCTGTGACTGGGGGTGAATGTTTGATTGGTTCCGCATTCCGTCCATCCAGTTACGCTATCCCACAGCGTTTGTATTTTGCTTTGCATTTGCCGCCCTAAGTGCGCCGGGTATGCCCAGACGTGGGTCCCGGGCTCACTGTGCCACTGGATTCAAGCTAGCCTGGCTGAGGAGGGGTGAAACCCCGAAACCGGTCCCAGGATGCTTGTTTCCGGTCCAGGGAGAACCTGGCCTGGCAGTTCGGGCTGGACTGTTCCCATGTGGAACAGGGTCAAGACTGATTTGCATATGGCTGGGTTCAAACTGGGGTGGCATGGTGAGCAAAATAATGGATGGATTAATCCCAGATCTGTGACTGGGGGTGAATGTTTGATTGGTTCCGCATTCCGTCCATCCAGTTACGCTATCCCACAGCGTTTGTATTTTGCTTTGCATTTGCCGCCCTAAGTGCGCTGGGTATGCCCAGACGTGGGTCCCGGGCTCACTGTGCCACTGGATTCAAGCTAGCCTGGCTGAGGAAGGGTGAAACCCCGAGACCGGTCCCAGGATGCTTGTTTCCGGTCCAGGGAGAACCTGGCCTGGCAGTTCAGGCTGGACTGTTCCCATGTGTAACAGGGTCAAGACTGATTTGCATAAGGCTGGGTTCAAACTGGGGTGGCATGGTGAGCAAAATAATGGATGGATTAAACCCAGATCTGTGACTGGGGGTGAATGTTTGATTGGTTCCGCATTCCGTCCATCCAGTTATGCTATCCCACAGCGTTTGTATTTTGCTTTGCATTTGCCGCCCTAAGTGCGCCGGGTATGCCCAGACGTGGGTCCCGGGCTCACTGTGCCACTGGATTCAAGCTAGCCTGGCTGAGGAGGGGTGAAACCCCGAAACTGGTCCCAGGATGCTTGTTTCCGGTCCAGGGAGAACCTGGCCTGGCAGTTCGGGCTGGACTGTTCCCATGTGGAACAGGGTCAAGACTGATTTGCATATGGCTGGGTTCAAACTGGGATGTCATGGTGAGCAAAATAATGGATGGAATAAACCCAGATCTGTGACTGGGGGGAATGTTTGATTGGTTCTGCATTCCGTCCATCCAGTTACGCTATCCCACAGCGTTTGTATTTTGCTTTGCATTTGCCTCCCTAAGTGCGCCGGGTATGCCCAGACGTGGGTCCCGGGCTCACTGTGCCACTGGATTCAAGCTAGCCTGGCTGAGGAGGGGTGAAACCCCGAAACCGGTCCCAGGATGCTTGTTTCCGGTCCAGGGAGAACCTGGCCTGGCAGTTCGGGCTGGACTGTTTCCATGTGGAACAGGGTCAAGACTGATTTGCATATGGCTGGGTTCAAACTGGGGTGGCATGGTGAGCAAAATAATGGATGGATTAAACCCAGATCTGTGACTGGGGGTGAATGTTTGATTGGTTCCGCATTCCGTCCATCCAGTTACGCTATCCCACAGCGTTTGTATTTTGCTTTGCATTTGCCGCCCTAAGTGCGCCGGGTATGCCCAGACATGGGTCCCGGGCTCACTGTGCCACTGGATTCAAGCTAGCCTGGCTGAGGAGGGGTGAAACCCCGAAACCGGTCCCAGGATGCTTGTTTCTGGTCCAGGGAGAACCTGGCCTGGCAGTTCGGGCTGGACTGTTCCCATGTGGAACAGGGTCAAGACTGATTTGCATATGGCTGTGTTCAAACTGGTGTGGCATGGTGAGCAAAATAATGGATGGATTAAACCCAGATCTGTGACTGGGGATGAATGTTTGATTGGTTCCGCATTCCATCCATCCAGTTACGCTATCCCACAGCGTTTGTATTTTGCTTTGCATTTGCCGCCCTAAGTGCGCCGGGTATGCCCAGACGTGGGTCCCGGGCTCACTGTGCCACTGGATTCAAGCTAGCCTGGCTGAGGAGAGGTGAAACCCCGAAACCGGTCCCAGGATGCTTGTTTCTGGTCCAGGGAGAACCTGGCCTGGCAGTTCGGGCTGGACTGTTCCCATGTGGAACAGGGTCAAGACTGATTTGCATATGGCTGGGTTCAAACTGGGGTGGCATGGTGAGCAAAATAATGGATGGATTAAACCCAGATCTGTGACTGGGGGTGAATGTTTGATTGGTTCCGCATTCCGTCCATCCAGTTACGCTATCCCACAGCGTTTGTATTTTGCTTTGCATTTGCCGCCCTAAGTGCGCCGGGTATGCCCAGACGTGGGTCCCGGGCTCACTGTGCCACTGGATTCAAGCTAGCCTGGCTGAGGAGGGGTGAAACCCCGAAACCGGTCCCAGGATGCTTGTTTCCGGTCCAGGGAGAACCTGGCCTGGCAGTTCGGGCTGGACTGTTCCCATGTGGAACAGGGTCAAGACTGATTTGCATATGGCTGTGTTCAAACTGGGGTGGCATGGTGAGCAAAATAATGGATGGATTAAACCCAGATCTGTGACTGGGGGTGAATGTTTGATTGGTTCCGCATTCCGTCCATCCAGTTACGCTATCCCACAGCGTTTGTATTTTGCTTTGCATTTGCCGCCCTAAGTGCGCCGGGTATGCCCAGACGTGGGTCCCGGCTCACTGTGCCACTGGATTCAAGCTAGCCTGGCTGAGGAGGGGTGAAACCCCAAAACCGGTCCCAGGATGCTTGTTTCCGGTCCAGGGAGAACCTGGCCTGGCAGTTCGGGCTGGACTGTTCCCATGTGGAACAGGGTCAAGACTGATTTGCATATGGCTGGGTTCAAACTGGGGTGGCAGGGTGAGCAAAATAATGGATGGATTAAACCCAGATCTGTGACTGGGGGTGAATGTTTGATTGGTTCCGCATTCCGTCCATCCAGTTACGCTATCCCACAGCGTTTGTATTTTGCTTTGCATTTGCCGCCCTAAGTGCGCCGGGTATGCCCAGACGTGGGTCCCGGGCTCACTGTGCCACTGGATTCAAGCTAGCCTGGTTGAGGAGGGGTGAAACCCCGAAACTGGTCCCAGGATGCTTGTTTCCGGTCCAGGGAGAACCTGGCCTGGCAGTTCAGGCTGGACTGTTCCCATGTGGAACAGGGTCAAGACTGATTTGCATATGGCTGGGTTCAAACTGGGGTGGCATGGTGAGCAAAATAATGGATGGATTAAACCCAGATCTATGACTGGGGGGAATGTTTGATTGGTTCCGCATTCCGTCCATCCAGTTACGCTATCCCACAGCGTTTGTATTTTGCTTTGCATTTGCCGCCCTAAGTGCGCCGGGTATGCCCAGACGTGGGTCCCGGGCTCACTGTGCCACTGGATTCAAGCTAGCCTGGCTGAGGAGGGGTGAAACCCCGAAACCGGTCCCAGGATGCTTGTTTCCGGTCCAGGGAGAACCTGGCCTGGCAGTTCGGGCTGGACTGTTCCCATGTGGAACAGGGTCAAGACTGATTTGCATATGGCTGGGTTCAAACTGGGGTGGCATGGTGAGCAAAATAATGGATGGATTAAACCCAGATCTGTGACTGGGGGTGAATGTTTGATTGGTTCGCATTCTGTCCATCCAGTTACGCTATCCCACAGCGTTCTGACGCACAACCTGTCGAGACAGACAGAGCAGGCAAGTCGCACATTGTCAGCCCTACATCATGTCTGGCAGGAGCTATCCATGTCACCGGAAGGGTGGCTGCTGTGAGGCCTGAGGCTGGTGATACCCCTGTCCCTCCAGCAACGAATTGTTGATCTCGCTCATGTAGCACATCAGGGGGTTGTGAGGCCCAAGCAGGACTTCGGTGCAAGGTGTGGTTCCCGGGGTTGGACCAACAGTTGGAACGGGTGGTGCAACACTGCCAGCTATGCCCGGCGGCTGGCCCCAGTGAATCCTCTGCAGTGGTCATCACGGAACCGATCCCCTCCATTCCCTGGCGCAGAGTGAGTGCGGACCTGGGGTCCCTGCCCGATGGCCAGCACATGTTAGTGGTAATCGATGACTATTCTAAATACCAGGAGGTGGAGATCTTGAATACAACCACAGCCGATCAGATCACCCCACGATTTGAGAAGGTCATGGAGACGCATGGCCTCATTTGAGAGATACGGACAGATAATGGGCCACCATTTTCGAATCAAGAATTTGCTGTGTACCTGGCCTCCCGCGGCATCCATCACCAAAAGATTACACCATGCTGGCCGCAAGCAAATGGTGAGACTGAATGGTTTATGCAAACCCTCAATAAAGCAGTGAGAATTGCGGTGGCAAAGGAACAAAACATAGACTATGATCTATATGCTTTCTTAAGGGAGTATCGACTCACGCCCCACACCACCACTCAAATACCACCCTTTGTCCATTTTTTCTCATGTGGTTTTCCACTCACAGTATCTATTGGTGTGGGTTTC
The DNA here is from genome assembly GCF_031143425.1 of Pleurodeles waltl. Classification (NCBI taxonomy): domain Eukaryota; kingdom Metazoa; phylum Chordata; class Amphibia; order Caudata; family Salamandridae; genus Pleurodeles; species Pleurodeles waltl. The sequence goes on from NC_090447.1 coordinate 873,157,596, forward strand.
TATACACATTTTTACAATACCATCTATTTCAAGTGTTCTGTTTTGATTAAATTTCAGCCCTGAGGAAGTCGTTGGGGTATTCCCCTGAAGACGAAACACGTGTTGGCTGTTTGCTCAGTTGGAAGAATTTTATTAACAGTGAACCGGAGAGTTTGTTTGCTTCATCATATGAACCTTACGTATTCAACTGGAGAAGTTTTACCACTCTACGGAATACAGAGCACTATGTGAATAAATTACAAAGACTGAGAATCATATGGAGAACTGTATAAGTATTCTTTCTTTTTTACACTCTAAGCAATGTTGTACAGTTTTTGAAGTGACTGTAGCATCAATTTGTCTTGTGTAATTAATAGAATATTGAATTTACTATATTTCAGTGAGTGCCTCACATATATTTTTTGTATTTTTTTCTGTTTACTTGGTAAACCTGTTAGGGGTCTTGGTGTTCCCCTGTGAGTGCACCACAGTTGAATATTTTATCTGTACATACATGCAGTACTAAGGGGCATATTTATACTCTGTTTGCACCGAATGTGCGTCAAAAATTTTGACGCACAATCAGCGCAAACCCTGCCCCATATTTATACTTTGACGTCCGACCCAGCGGGCGTCAAAATTCCACCATGTGCGTCATTTTTTGGAAGGGGGAACCAGCCTTGCGTTAATTATATGCAAGGTAGGCGTTCCCTTCCAAAAAATGACTTTAAGGCCTGTGCCCCTTATTTATACTCTGGCGTCATTTTGACGCACAGGAGGGGGTGGGCCTTAAAAAACGGCGCACAGCCTGATGTGCGCCATTTTTTAACACCTGGGTCAGGGCAGGCGTTAAGGGACCTGTGGGCTTGGAAGGAGCCCAGAGGTGCCCTCCCCTACCCCCAGGGACACCCCCTGCCACCCTTGCCCACCCCAGGAGGACACCCAAGGATGGAGGGACCCATCCCAGGGAAGTAAAGGTAAATTTGGGTAAGTATTGTTTCCGATTTTTTTTGTGGCATAGGGGGGCCTGATTTGGGCCCCCCTACATGCCACTATGCCCAATGACCATGCCCAGGGGACATAAGTCCCCTGGGCATGGCCATTGGGCAAGGGGGCATGACTCCTGTCTTTGCTAAGACAGGAGTCATGTCATTGGAGGTTGGGCGTAAAAAAAAATGGCGCAAATCCGATTTGAGGCCTGAATTTTGCCTCAGACCTGACGTGCGCCATTTTTTTACGCACAACCCCCATTTTCCCATACGCCGGCGCTGCCTGGTGTGTGTCATTTTTTTTGACGCACACCAGTCCGCAACGCCGGCTAACGTCATTCCATTAATAAGGCGCCTGCATGGCGCGTTGGAATGGCGTTAGCCGGCGGTAAATTTTTTGCCGCACAACTGTGTTGGCGCAGTTGTGCGTCAAAAAGTATAAATATGGGCCTAAGTCCTTAAGCACCTGTTCTTTTCCCCTGTCTCTCACACCCCTCTTTTAATAAACCTTATTTTTCCACTCATCTCCTCCTCTGTGGTGTCTGTGCGTCATTATTTTTTACGCATACCAGGTACTGTGTGTAACAAAGAGACAACTATTTATTTTTAAAGATTTCGAACCTTTTAAAAGTGATATTTCAACTTGTGCTTATTGTATCTTTGTTGTTTTGACCCTATTTTATTCAGATAAATATTATCTATTTTTTTAAACCTGTGTGATGTATTTTAGTGGTGTTTTCACTGTGTTACTGTATGATCTATTGCACAAATACTCTACACATTGCCTTCTAAGCTAAGCCTAACTGCTCAGTACCAAGCTACCAGAGGGGGGCACAGGGTATTTGGATTGTGTGTGACTTACCCTGACTAGGAATGTGGTCCCTACTTGGACAAGGGTGCATACCTCTGCCAACTAGAGACCCCATTTCTAACAAAAGTGAAAAATTACAGTGAGTATAACCTTGATTCCCAATTGAACTTGTGCTGTGGTCTAGGGTTCTGCGATCTCCTACCTACAGGGGCTTGTACATAATTATTGTGCTGAGCACCGGAGGTCTGAGAGCCCTTTGAAGACTGATTGACAAAATGGATCGCATATTCCGGGTGTAGATGAGGGTGAGTGGGTGAATGGGTGGAAAGGGCTGTGTCAAAAGGACGGACCGCCTTCCACCCTCCCCCCATACATAGTTAGTTGATTGGGTAGTTTGTTAGAATAGTATAAATATTTCTTTGAGAGATCTTATTTGTTTTGTGGGGGTTGCATGAAAGTGAGTGTATGTGTGGTTGAATGGTAGTATGATAGTAGCAGCCTCCCCTTTGATTTTGTTCTAGTGTGATTGGGGATTGACTGGGGATTGTGGGAGGGAGGAAGGAGGTGCGGAGTTTGAAAGATTTGCTTTTATTGTGGGGTAAGTAATTGCTGGGGTGGTACTAGCAGGATTATGATGCTTACGAGTTGTTCAGTTGTGTTTACCCAGTGGGAGGTATGGGTTGTTCTTGTTTGATATGTTTTTTTGTTCTGCAGCTGTGACAGAATTGGTGGGAGAGGGAGAAAAGGTGAGTGGGGTGGGGAGGGGTGATATGATCTGTGGAGTTTTTTGGATACTAGCATCAAAATGGCAACATGGAATGTGCATGGGCTCAATTCGTATATTATGCACTACAAGATCAGGCGGTGGGGCTTTCAGTTTACACTGCTGCAAAAGACTCATTTGACAGAAGAAGAAATCCAGAAATTCCATAGGAAATGGAGGTGGACAGCTCTACTCCAACACCTACTCTAACTGTGCGCACGTAGTCTTCATAAGGAGCGACCACAGGTCCCTTTCTGGGTTCAGAACTTTAAGGCTGATATAAGGGCAGATATATACTGCTGTGTGGTCTGCTGGATGGGTGAGAGGTGTGCCTGTTGAACGTATATGTGCCAAACTTGGATGATGGGGCCTTCTACCTTGATATTGAGAGTGAGGTCCTCCCATAAGTTTGGACCCCGCTGCTGTGGGCAGGAGATTTCAACTGTGTGCTGGATGGTGATGTGGATCGTCACCGCCACAGCAAGATACAAAGTCGCACATGGTGGCTGCGCTGAAAGAAGTGATGGAATGTGTAGATTGTGTGGATGTCTGTTGTGTGACGCACTCCGGAGTCAGGGAATTAACTTGCTGTACCCAAAACAAAACACCTATAGTCACCTAAATAGATTTTTTGTGACAAAAGACATCATCACTGAAACAGAAGAGGTTCGGATATTGAATAGATTTCTCTCGGATCATGCTCCAGTACTCCTGGAGAGGAATTTATTTACAGAGGCACTTGGCGATGTCCGGTTTCGAGAGGAGCTTAGAGAAGTAGTGGCTGGGTATTTTAACAACAACTGGTCAATGGTTGCAAGTAGGGGAGTAGGATGAGACACCCTGAAGCTGGTGACACCAGGGGAATGCCTGTCTCCTGATATCCCTTGTGTGGGCCGATAAGAGAAGCACGGGTACATTGGATGTCCCAAAACTGAACAATGAAAAGGGGCGCCTGGGACTACACAACATGCAATTATATCATTTTGTGGGCATACTGTAATGGTGCAGGGAAGGGCCCAATACAGAAAAGAAGTTCCTGGGGACAGGTGGAGTGGAGGCGGACCTCCCAGGTTGCCTCATGCTGGGAGCGGGTGTTCCGGGTGATCAGCCAGACAGGTGGCTATGGCCTGGGAGCAGGCAGCTACCCGAGTGATACAGCGGGCACCCTACGCTAAACTTTTTCTCCTTCGTTGGTTACAGCCCATTCATGCCATTCAGTCCACAATAGACATCTTGCAATAGATTAAAGGCGGCTGCAAGGTTCTCTACCTTAATAGCACTTTCTTCACCTTGGAAGAGGCATAGGATACACTTGACCTTCAGCAGGGCCAATTTCTGTAGTATGCCAAAATAGCCTGTATATTTCGGGAGGTAGTGACTGACTTTCCAGCTGAGCCTGAGGAGACGCAGGCATTATGAGTGAACCTAGATCCCGGGTCATCTCTGGGTTTGAGTTCCTGCATTTACAAGGCACTTAAAGGGGATCACCGCATTGACATGGTGGGAATCTGAAAAAAATGGACAGAGAGCCTCCCGGAGCTCCTTTCAGAAGAGGCTTGGAAGAGAACGTTTGCTCAGGTTAAGGAGGTGTCTAGCAATACAAGGTTCAAACTCACACATTTCTATTACCTATACCAAGCATACATGACCCTGCAGAGTTCACATAGAATTAATAGAGCCTGCTCGGAGTCCTGCCCCAGATGTGGGACCCTATTGACCTCATTCCTCCATATGACATGGACTTGTAGCAGACTACAGGAGTTTTGGACTGAGATTGTAAGGGTGCTACAGGAGGTAACGTGGGTGAGGGCAGAGGAATCCCTCAGCCACTGTTTACTCAGGGGCCTAAATGAGGCACCAAAATGAATCACCAGTTCATGCTATTGGGGCTGGTCCTGGCAAAGAGACAGGTGTCCATTCATTTACTGCAGAGCACTGTCCAAACGGCTGATAAATGAACGACAGACCTGCTTGAATGGGGCACTGCGTAAGAAAGACTGTACGCTGTGCGGACCATGACTTAGAAATATGGGCAACCATGTTTGGGAATGATTTTTGGCTGGCACCACCCTGGAGATGGGGGAATGAGACTCCCCTGGGGGAGGAACAGAGGAATGATATGGAGACTGAGTACATGCATGGCTGGGGTAATGGGGAGATGCAGACAACATATCGGAGGGGGTTTGGTCTCCCCCTCCCTTGCACCCCAGAGCTTATCCAATGTGCCTTTTTGTACCCCCCTTCCCACTCAGAGCTTATTCAATGTGGCATTGTTTTGGTGTCCTGGGTCCCCCGCCCCTTCCGCACACACACCACCCCCACTGGGAGGAGAGGAAATGTGGGCCTATGCCCTTTAGTGAGATACTGTTCTGTCTGCTTGTTGCTACTTGTAAATACATATGTTTTTCATGAGTTCTTTTGTTGAGTATAGGTTTACAATGATAACCTGCAATTGGTGATTCTATCTCTGACGATTGCAATGTCTTAGAGCAGCTAGGTAACTCTGTGATAGAGTTTGATGTCTTTATGTTGTCATATATTTTACCGAAAATATATACTCTGCCAAATTGGTAGTCAGTAAGGTCTTGTCTGAATTTCCTATTTTTCCTTTGAATTATATCTTCTTCATATTCATCAATGATTTTATTAAGAATATCATATTGTTTTTGGGAGACATCACCCTAGTTGGCTTCTTTAGTTTGTCTGTTAAGCGTGTCCACTTCTTCCTGGTATTTTTCAAATTCCTCTTGTGCTATTTCTATTAGTTGTTGTAGCATGTTGTTTGAAGCTGTCTGTAGGTTGGCTTCCCATTGTTTGAGCCTTTCTTGGGAAGTGGTTTAAATGGGAGGAATGATCAGAATCCTGAGGCCTCTTGGTATGAGATCATGTTCAACTTATTTCATAAGTGTGTCTGCCTCCCATTATTTAGATGTTTCTGTTATAACGGCTTGTTTCAGAGCTTGAAAAGTATTTTTAGCAGAGGACGGGCTTGGGGTTTTAGACAGATTTATGACAGCAGCTGATGTGTTAAATACTTAGTTGAGTCTGTTATTTCTTTGTTCGCGTTTATTTTGATAATTCGCTATATTATTTTGACTTGTGAGGGTAGGTTTCAGCATTGCGGGCTTATCGGGAGAGAGACAAAAAAGTGATTCAAGAGACGGAGGGGCATATTTATACTCTGCTTGCGCCGAATGTGCGTCAACATTTTTGACGCACAATCGGCGCAAACCCTGCCCCATATTTATACTTTGACGTCCGACCCCGCGGGCGTCAAAGTTCCACCATGTGCGTCATTTTTTAGAAGGGGGAACCAGCCTTGCGTTAATTATATGCAAGGTAGGCGTTCCCTTCCAAGAAATGACTTTAAGGCCTGTGCCCCATATTTATACTGTGACGTCATTTTGACGCACAGGAGGGGGCAGGCCTTAAAAAACGGCGCCCAGCCTGATGGGCGCCGTTTTTTAACGCCTGGGTCAGGGCAGGCGTTAAGGGACCTGTGGGCTCGGAAGGAGCCCAGAGGTGCCCTCCCATGCCCCCAGGGACACCCCCTGCCACCCTTGCCCGCCCCAGGAGGACACCCAAGGATGCAGGGACCCATCCCAGGGAAGTAAAGGTAAGTTGGGGTAAGTATTTTTTTTCGTATTTTTTTTGTGGCATAGGGGGGCCTGATTTGGGCCCCCCTACATGCCACTATGCCCAATGACCATGCCCAGGGGAGATAAGTCCCCTGGGCATGGCCATTGGGCAAGGGGGCATGACTCCTGTCTTTGCTAAGACAGGAGTCATTTCAATGGGGGTTGGGCGTAAAATAAAATGGCGCAAATCGGGTTGAGGCCTGAATTTTGCCTCAGACCTGACTTGCCCCATTTTTTGACGCCCAACCTCCATTTTCCCCTACGTCGGCGCTGCCTGGTGTGAGTCATTTTTTTGACGCACACCAGTCCGCAGCGCCGCCTAACATCATTCAATAAATAAGGCGCCCGCATGGCGCTTTGGAATGGCGTTAGCCGGCGGTAAAATTTTTGACGCACAACTGCGTTGGCGCAGTTGTGCGTCAAAAAGTATAAATATGGGCCTGAGTTCGTATGGCCCAATTCATTCATCCTTTAGAATGCCGTTTTCATCCACTTGTGGGTTATCGAATGGGGTGTGGACCAATTTGCCCCAAGCCAATTTGATTTGTTTGAATTATTTCGCATGAACAGACTATAGTTTGACGCTTCTAAAATCCTTATACAATATGAAAATATGGCTCATCTGTACAACAGCCTCGTTTGTCATTTACTCTATATAACAAGCTCTGTAATATATATGTTTCCAGGAACAGAGAAGTACATGACTCTGTCCAATTATCGTTGAATGCAATTTTATCTTTGTATGCAATATTTCCTTGTAAGATGATGAGCCTAAGGGAATCATTATTTTCATCACATCATTCTCATATAGACTAAATATACTGACCGGCAAATACTCGTCTGAAATAATGGACTCACTCTGATGACTATTACTAGGTATGAGTTACCTTTTCCCCTTCACCTCCTGGTGTCATAACAGTAATATACTAGCCTGCGATAATGCACATACATTAAGCAATGTTCGTAAATACTTTCTACAAGCATCGTTTCTACAAAGTGGATGCACATTCATATGTGCATGACTCACAAACACCCAGTAAAGAGAATCACTAATCGCTTATATATCTCAATGTGTGTGACTCACTCATTATATTAATTGGAAATCCTGTCACAACTACTCTCCTAGGATCTTTTCGATACACTCGTCCACATGTGGTGCTATTTATTATTTCCTTCCTATCTTACAATCATACAAGATTCACTGGGTACATCCTGGTACTTTTTCTATCTACCCTACACCACAGGGCATGCACCATGGAACCTGCCTGTTCTTAAACTACTCTCGTTCATTACTGATCTTACCATTACATATATTTTACAGCCTTGAAAAAGCCCCAGGTGGACCTACCGTTGGGGGTGAAACACCTGTTGGCTCTCCGCTCAAATGTTCACAACTTTCTGCCCAAATGGGCATCAATAAACAACTTTCGACTCAGCTTTTTTGCTTAAATGTTTTTGACCTTCTAGCCAAATGGGCATTAAGAAATAGATTTGGATTCACCTCCTTGACCCGAAGTACTAATTCTACATGACAAAGCGTTACAAGTCACAAGCTTGGAATCTTACACTTGGATATATTGTGGGTCTTCTACTCTCCATTATCTTAACCTGGAGTGTCTGGAGCTTAAAGGGTTATTCTAAACTTTATAGGGTACATTCATTCCTCTGTCGTAATAAGGTACAAATAGCTTAGCTGCAGGAAACCCACCTAGTGGAAGAGGAGGTGCAGCAGTTGGGAAAGATGGGGAGGGGGCAACTGTACTCCACCACTAACTCCTCTTATGCGCAAGGGGTTGCTATCTAGATAGCACCTGGGGTACCCTTCAGACATACGTATAGCGAGGCAGATGTACAGGGACGCTACGTTCTGGTCCAGGGGATACTAAACGGGAAACAGGTTATACTGCTTAACTCTTATGCACCCAAAATGAATGATACATTTTTCTTTAAGTGTATGCAAGAGTTATTGGAGGGCTGTATAGGGACACCAATAATATGGGCTGGGGACTACAATTGTATTCTGGATGGCCGAATAGATCGGCACCTGCCCCGACTTGGCACTAAACCACTGATGTCAGCCTCGCTCACTGCAGTTATGTGTGATTTGGGGTTCAGGGATTGCTGGAGGGATCTGCACCTGGAGGGGCATGAAGTTACATGTCATTCACTGACACATAATACATATCGTTGTTTGGATCGTATATTAATGAGTGACATTGATCTGCAGTCCTTGGTGGAGGTGACACATTTGGGTCAGTTCCTATCTGACCATGCGCCAATGTTACTGGCGTTGCAGCAGGATCCACCTATGCGGCGTATATGCAGGTGACGCATACCCCCGGATCTCTTAAAGGATCCGGCATGCTACAAGGCTCTGGCGGGTGTGCTAGCGGACTATCTGGGGACTAACTGGAACTCTGCTACCACCAAAGCATTAGGCTGGGAGGCACTTAAGGCTGTCGTGCGTGTGGCCTGTATGGGGGTGATATATGGAGTGCGGGGCAGAAACACTGACTGGCTGTTCTGCAGGGCTCTGGGGAGACGTCACAGGAGGAGCGATAGGAGCTGCTGCAGGTGCAGAGGGAAGTGCAGTTGGCATGGGACTCACTGGACAGGTGCACGCTTAGGGCGTATCGTCAGCGACTCCATAGGGAAACTCTTGGCATGGGTACTGAGATTGGAGCAGGAACTCCCCACTATTGTGCAGGTTCATACACCGGATGAGGACCTTGTAACTAATCGTCAGAATATCCTGGGGGTATTCGTAGAGCATCTTCGTGGAGTGTACAGTGCTGGGGTAGTAGGTCCGTCGAAGCGGATTGAGGGATATCTGAATGGACTGGGGGTGCCCAGACTGGCCCTTGGCCATGTGCAGGAATTGGAGAATGAGATAAACGTGGAGGAGCAGGGAGGAGCTATTCAGGCCCTCAGCAGATCCAGAGCCCCGGGCAGGGATGGCTTTCCTGCAGACTTTTATCAAGCTTCTTCTGTCACTCTGAAAGGGAAGTTGTTAGAGGTCTTCCATGAGGCTCAGGAGAGTGGGAAACTGCTGCATACGATGAGGGAGGGTGTTGTCTGTCTGTTGCTCAAACCTGGAGGAGATACTGCTGACCCATCTTCCTACAGGCCTCTCACAAAGCTTAATACTGATGTTACAATATTAGGCAAAGTATTGGCAACATGGCTATCGACAGTGGTCCACACACTAGTACATGAAGATCAGTGCGGTTTTATGCTGGCACGCAGTACCACTCTTAACATTCACAGACTCACTTATGTATTGCATGAAACAATGGACTGTGCTTCTGAATTGGGTTTAGTATCACTTGACTTGAAAAAGGCGTTTGATACAATGGAGTGGCTGTACCTCATGGCTGTGCTGTGGGCAATGGGATTTTGTCTGGCCTTTTGTGGTTGGGTGCGCCTCTTGTATACCAGCCCTTCGGTTCGTGTTCTAATTGGGAGAGACTGATCGGGGGAGTAGGAGGTAGGGAAGGGCACCAGGCAGGGCTGTCCCCTCTCGCCCTTGAACTCTTGGCGATTCTGCTGCGTGTGGAGATGGAGCGCTGGGGGATTAAGATTGGTGACTACACCCATGTTCTCTCTTTATACGCAGATGATGCGCAAGTAAATGTCCATACACCTGCCCGGGTGGTACCAGTATTGATGGGGATCCTTCAGACCTTTGGCACGATGTCAGACACCCGGGTCAATGTTGGGAAGTCGCTCCTGTTTCCGATGGGCAGCTTAGTGGGGATTCCTGCTGATCGATTGCCTGAACTCAGCCTCCGCTGGGAGTCAGAAGGCTTTAGATATCTGGGTATATTAGTGGCCCATACGGAGGACACATATAGACACCTCAATGAGGTTATAGTTATGACTATCAAAAACCAAAGGGAAGGGCTAGAATATAGGGAGATTTAGAAAAATAAAGATGGTCCTGTGTACAGTACTCCCTTCTAAATCACAACCCAAAGAATACACAGTTCCACTCAGGGATAGAAGAATGAATCCCGAAATAAAGCACAGAAAGAAAGGTCCCTGTGGGTCTGATCAAGCCGGAGCAAGAGCCCTCACTCACCAATTGGTGACATGCTTCATCATTTTGCTTTTGCTCCTCGTCAGGCCAGCGCTGCAATGCCTGTTTGGTGATCAAGCAGCATTGTTACTGATGTCTCCTGTGTCCATCACTGGCGCATACATCATATCATGCAGTGTCCATGACTTGCAGAAAAAAACTCTCAGCTTGCCAGGGACATATTTAAAGTGGGTACTGCCAAGTGTTCCCAGACATTTCAATACACACATACTGTGGGGGGAATTCACTTACCACTATGACACAAAACTTGAAATTGGATGGGTGGAGTCCTGTAGTTAGTCCAGCAGAGCCAGAATGTTTGGAAGGACAGAAATAGTTAAAATCATCTTATACCTTTTTGAAATAACACAGCCAGACACCTTGAGAGGTAAAGTGTGGAGAGTGAAGGCTAAGTAAGAATGCAACATCATTTTATGCAATACCATGGTGTGACTTGCAAGTTGGCATTTAGTTTCATGGAGCAAATGCAATATGTTGATGTGGCACTCGTTTCGGAGAAATATTTCATATTTTTAAAGAGAAATGTAGGGGCATATTTATACTCCGTTTGCGCCGGAATTGCGTCATTTTTTTTAACGCAATTTCGACGCAAAACTAACCCCATATTTATACTTTGGCGTTAGACGCGTCTAGCGCCAAAGTCCATGGAGTTTGCGTCATTTTTTTGCGTGGACACCTACTTTGCGCTAATGAGATGCAAGGTAGGCGTTCACGTCTCAAAAATCGACTCCGAGGCATGTGCGTCGGATTTATACTCCCGGCCAAAATTCAGTGGGCGGGTCAAAAAAAATGACGTACGGCCGCTTTTGCGCCGTTTTTTAGCGCCTGCAAAAGGCAGGCGTTAAGGGACCTGTGGGCTCTGAAGGAGCCCAGAGGTGCCCTCCCATGCCCCCAGGGACACCCCCTGTCAACCTTGCCCACCCCAGGAGGACACCCAAGGCTGGAGGGACCCATCCCAGGGACATTAAGCTAAGTTCAGGTGAGTGTTTTTTTTTTTTTTTTTGTGGCATAGGGGGGCCTGATTTGTGCCCCCCTACATGCCACTATGCCCAATGACCATGCCCAGGGGACATAAGTCCCCTGGGCATGGTCATTGGGCAAGGGGGCATGACTCCTGTCTTTGCTAAGACAGGAGTCATTTTTATGGGGGTTGGGAGTCGGAAAAAATGGCGCAAATCGGGTTGAGACGAAAAAATTGCCTCAACCTGACTTGCCCCATTTCTTGACGCCCAAGCCCCATATCCCCCTACGCCGACGCTGCCTGGTGTACGTCGTTTTTTTCCACGCACACCAGGCAGCGCCGGCGGCTAACGCCGGCTAACGTCATTGATTAAATACGGCGCCCGCATGGTGCTTCAGAATGGCGTTAGCCGGCGCTAATTTTTTTGACGCAAAACTGCGTTAGCGCAGTTTTGCGTCAAAAAGTATAAATATGGCCCGTATTATCTTAATGTTTATAGGTTGAATGAGTGAACTATGCACCAGATGTACGAACCATTATCAGGTCGAGTGTGCAAGCGCTTTGACTTGCTGTAAGTATTGTGGGCTTTTAACTGACCCTCATGTCACGCCCATCACTTTCACTCTTTCGTGGGCTTGCCTTTAAAAAATCACTTGATGTCATTAGTAAATGTGGGTTTTGCAGACTGCCCCTGTACCATGGATTATTGCACGATTGCCGATATACATCAGCATGGGCAAACTATTTCTTTTGTCTCTCCTCTTTGTGCTGCATGGTGGCCATGGTGCTCAACAACGTGAACTCGATGGGCGTTATTGGAGCGCTGTTCACATTTTCACAGTTGCCTAATCAGAATCATTTCTTGTGGCTCTCCCCTTAAAACACTTGGGCCCAGATTTATGGTGGCCTAGTGCCATTCCATTAGCATCATTTTTTGCACGCTAATGTGGTGTTAGAAGGACAAAAACACCACGCCATATTCACAAAGTGGGGCAATGCTTGCATTGCCCCACTTTGTAACCCCTTGTGCCACATAATGCCTGCGCCAGGCATAATGTATGCAAGGGGGGGCGTTCCAGAACTAGGGGGGCCATAAAAATGGCGCAAAGGAGTCTATGAGATTCCTTTATGCCATTTTTATCGCCATTTTTTAACACCTGATAAGTGCAGGCATTAAAAAGAGGCTCCCATTGTGTTCAATGGGCCTCTGGGTGCTTTGCAGGATTAGCTTCAACATTTTTGATTCTAGTCCTGCAAAGCTCTGGGCTAGCATCAAAAATGATGATGCTAGCCCCCCTAGCTATCGCCACAGTGTGCCATATTTTAAGTACGGTGCACACATGGTGGCATTAGGGGGGTGCTAAGGGGTGCAAGAAAAGTGGAGCTGCACTAGGTGCAGCGCCACTTTTCATAAATCGGGGCCCTGAAGTTGGTGAATGCTTTACATAAAACAGAAATCCTTGAAGCAAAATCGGCTTTCCTAGCACAGCCGGAGACCCAATACAACCTTATTCACTGCCCTCAGGAAAACTCAACCCATAATGCTTTGCAGGGCATTACTTTTACAAAACACTTTCACTCATAACTCAGTCTGTGGTGGTCCTAGAACAATGGGACCACCACCAAAACATTCACCACATGTGTGTTCTGTCCATATCATCTTTGTGTTCCCCACACTAGGTTAGAGGGGACCCCAAAATAATAACCCCTCCTACCAGTCAGGGTCTGTTTAAGTTTTTCTTATGGGTGGAACTTTTTTTTTTTTCTTCCTTCCCAGCTAGGAGTAGCTTGTGTTTTATTGGTCTTCTTTGTAATATCATTGGTATTATTTTTCTGTTCATGAATGTATGTAATATATTATTATCTCTAGGGGCTGAATATATTGTTATACTGCTTTATTTATGGTCAGTGTGGTTATGCTCTCTATGGGCTAATTATATAGTGACATAACCATGCTTCTTACAGGTGCTATTTTCATTGTGATGTTCTCTAGGGACTGTTCTAAGCATTACAGTCATATCAACATATTAAGAAATTCATGGCATGGAAACTTGTCCCACAATGCTTTGCAGGGCATTACTATTGCAAAACATGTTTGCTCATAACTCAGGTTGTGGTAGTCCTAGGACCATGGGACCACCTTCAAAACATTGATCACAATATGCTCTTTCTGTCTACGTCATCTCTGGCTCCCCACACTATGTTAGTTGGGACTCCTAAATAACAACCCCTATTTTTATATAAAAGTGTTCTCATGGTTGGATCTTTTGCAATAGCCTTGCTAGCCTTAAAAATATGCAATGTAATATGACTCTAGGGACTAGATATATGGCTACAGTGCATTATTTTCTCCTGTTCTTTTTTTTCATGTGGGTGTGCTCTCTAAAGGCTGACTGCATGGTTGCATGATCATATTTATTCCAAATGCTGTATTTATTGTGGTGTGCTCTAGGGGCTGTTCTGAGCATCACAGTCAACATACTATAATTATGGGATACAAAAACTTACCCCATAAAGCCTTGCAGGGCATTACTTTTACAAAGCATTTTTGTTCATAACTCAGCCTGTGGTGGTCCTAGGCCAATGGGACCACCTTCAAAATGCTCGGTCTACACCATCTATGGGTCCCCACACTAGGTTAGTGGGGACCCCAAAATAATAATCCCTCCCACCATTCAGTGCCTTTTAAGGTTTCTCATGGCTACAGCTTTTGTTTTACAGCAGAACGAGGTTTGTTTGTTTTAAAGGCCTTGTTTGTAATATCATTGTAGTAGGCCTGCTGTTCCTAAACATGCTTTCTAGGGGCTAAGTATATGGTTACACTGTATTATTTTCTTCTGTTTTTCTCATGGGGTTATTCTCTCTAGGGGCTACCAAAAAGGTTACATGACCATGTTTCTTACAGATTATATTTTTGTTATGCTGCTCTCTAGGAGCCATTTTGAGCATTACAGTCTAATGCCAAACGTTTATTTTGGAAAAAGGTTTATATGATAATTGTATATGTTTTAATAATCTCTCCTCATTACAATTATGACCATAATTCAGGCCAACCTAATATCCTTATTGCATTATGACTGAACACTCTTGATATGTTTGGGTAACCGTTCTAGTTTACTCCTCCTCTGTGGCTGTCTCGTGTCTTTTTTGGGGAATTGTGATAGCCAGCCAGCAACTCTGATGGTGGGTGGGGAAAGTGGTATTCTATCGAAATTAATATGGCAGATTTAAATTATTTAAACGAGGATGCTAAATGGCAACATTTTCTTTTTTTGCTGCAGATAGAGGAAGACGGTAAATGGAAGTGCTGTAGTTATATCCAGGGTCACTGGAATCATATGGCAGGAAAAGACAGAATTATGAGTCAGGGTTGACCAATTTATGTGGCATGAAAAGTTCAGTTATTAATTTACAATGCCAATAGCTCTAACTCAAGCAAATGCAAGATCTATTGCATTGGAAATGCTTGTTACAGTTGAAAATGGACTGGCTCACAGAATATAATTCATTTTTAAAAAAGGTGGAGGGTGTTAGGTAATACATTTGTGGGGATGTTAAACACATGCATGGTAAATGCATGCATTGTCAAGTCATGCACCCCTTTTGCTAGTGTGCCAACATGCATTGTCACACCAACAACACTGAACCATGCACCATCCATCGACAAGTATACCATATGGTGCTCACCCTATCTCCTCAGAATTGTGAAGCATCTAGAGGAAACCCTCAATCACACTACAGTACACTCTTGAATTGCCCAATGTATGCTCAGCAATGCTTTCTAGATAACTGCCCATCCCTGTCTCATGCAAACCAGAAATGCTACTTATTGGAAAAATATATGAGATTTCTCTGGTCACTGCAAAAACGATTTCACTGTAACCCCAAATAAGTGTAATTGCCACAAAACGGAACTTCTATCTAATGTTTCTGTAGGTCCTGAAAATGGACAAACACGCAGACCTAGTTCAAAGTCTTGTCAGTAGGAAATTAGTTTATTCTTTCATGATAATCAAAATTACTACAATGGTTTACAACGTGGTCTACAAATAACAAATCAGATAGCTGTGTTTATTCCCAAATTAATCAGCCTTGTATCACGGATCAAGAAAACTAGATCTGTATTGCCTCTGCATTGAAGAAATCGTTACATTTATCTAGGATCAGCACTCCACCTGCCCCCCAGGTGCAAAACTACCCAAACACTTCAAAGTGAGCACAACACTGAGGTTCAGCAACTAAACAAATCACACACAATCCTTGACATCACACAGAAACTAATATTACTAGTAGAGTCTTTCAAGGAATGCAATCGAAGCCTCAATACACTAGGAATGTGTGATTCAAAAGGAGAAGATCAGTATGGTTGGTTTTTTTTCTCTGGCAAATTTGTGTCTTTAGTTTTGAGCAGTCCTAATAATGTATTTTACCACATATTCGCACACGTGCAGTGTCTACTGGGATCAGACTGTATAAGGGAGTTTGCTATACATGAGCACCTGAGGTTTAGAGCCAGTTTCTTGCCACATGTTTTTCCACCTCAGGCTGCAGCTTTGGAATGAAATCGGATTGGATACATCTTCTCGATGAATCTTCTTCCAAGGACTTACGATGGATGCCGGATGAACTGTAGTGGGAGTCAGGCTCACACATCGCTGTTCTTTCCAAATTTACAGTGGATGACAGTCTTAGGGTGAGACAACCTAAGCACATGCTGGACTGCCAAGTATAGGGGGAGTCATGAAAGGTAACCCTCACGCAACTCCACACATATAACCCAGTGGGGTACAGGTCAGAACAGGTTTCACTCCTGTGTGTGAAAATTAGTAAAACTGAGGGGCATATTCACAAGAAACTGGTGCATCAGTGCTGATGCACCAGTTCTCTTGTGTCGCCCCTGACCAACCTAACAACACCATTTGTGCACCATATTTATAATGCGGCGCACCAAAGCGGTTGTTACACCAATAGCATCAGACTTTTTTAATGCTACTGTGGCGCTTTGCTCCACAAGCGTGAAACGTTTAGACGCTAGTGGAGCAAAGTGCAAGGAGGCCCATATGTTATTATGGATGCATCATTTTAATGCCTGCTCTGAGCAGGCGTTAAAAATGATGCCCAAAATTGCGCAGTGAAATCTTGCAGATTTCACTGCGCAATTTTTCTGGGCCTCACAATGCCGGAATACCCCCCCTTGCATACATTATGCCTGATGCAGGCATAATGTGGTGCAAGGGGTGGCAAAGTGGCTCAACGCATAGAAAATTGCCTCCTTTAGCCACATTAGTGCAAAAAAAATGACGATAGTATGGCGCAAGGAGGCACTAGGGCCTTTTTAATTCTGGCACTGGGTGTTCATTCTATTACTTATTGTATACGAAAGATGAGAATAAAGCGCAGACATGCATCCTGAATGACGTCCCAAAGACCAAAGTTCTGTATTATAGCACTCTAGAAACTGTGCACATTCAGATTCAGGGGACTGACTGTTTGCAAAAGAGGGTTCAATGTTAAGGTCAATTATCACTGCGTTGACGAATCTTTACAGTGGGTTCTGCTGACAAAGGACATGAACAACTGCATGACACACTGTCACCTCCAGGTTACATCCAGACAGTGAGCAATAAATTACCTTGACACATTCGGTTGATCTGCATAATTCTGACCTGTAAGGGCAGTTTTTTCAGAGGTAAATACCAGCTTTGCTGCAGAAAGCGAAGCAGTTGTATTAGCTCAAAGGCAGAATTTGAGACTCTCATAGTAGCAATCATGTTTGACAGGCCTTTGAAATCTTCAACAAAATAAATAGTTCACCACAACTCTGAGGGCCTGTTGGAGCAATGGGATTCCGGAAGACAAAGGCCCACAATCTGGCTACAAACACAAGTGTACAAGCTGGATTAAGGAGGGCTGATCCATGCCCGAATTCACTAGAACTTGTAACTACGTAGATGCCTTCCATTTATATGTATTTTATGCCAATTTATCTGACACAGAAATCCTCAATATGTGACACGGAGCCAGCCCTCTAGGATCTATACCAGACACCCCTATTTTAGAACATACAACTGGAACACGATCTCTAAACAATGGTTGATGATCTACGGGCAGGGTTATTAGCGGTTGGCAAAAGTGAATTTGCCTCAATACTCAGCACAAATTGAGAGTTCTTGCTTCACCTCGACTGTATCCACTTATTTGACGACCCTACTACCTGTATCTGTATTTTGCATGTATTTTGCCCACACCTATGATGGTAAGAGTGGGTGCAGTGTGAGAACCAACAGTAACGAGGCTATTCGGTGTCAGAGTGTGTCTTCTTTTGGAATCTGCATCCCAGAAATGTGTATGTTGATTTGGAAGAATTACACCCCTTGTAATTACTTGTTTTCTGTTGATCTGGCAAGATGTTTTTGTCTCAAAGCTTAGTGCTGGTTCATACTCAGTCTAATTTGGTTCATGCACAAGCTTAACATGCTGCAGTTTCTTGTCTTCATATGTGTACCTTCAATCAACACTATAATATGATTACTTCTCACATACACACAGTCCACGGTTATTTTTTGTTTTTTTTTAGATATATTCCTATATAACCAATGGTAGTGTCCTTTCTTCTGTCTTTCAGTCTGTGGTTGTTTTCAGTCTATCACTAGAGGGTTCTTTTTTTTGCTATTTGGCTCTTATTCCTTTTTCTAAAATACACTCAACTTTCAGCATATACTCGAGTATTGAGAAGCTGCGTCAGCAACTGAGGGGCATATTTATACTTTTTGATGCAAAACTGAGCTAATGCAGTTTTGCATCAAAATGTTTAGCACCAGCATGCATCATTCTACAGCACCAGTAGGGCGCTACATTTAAGGAATGGCGCAAGCCGGCACTAAGCCTGAGCTACCATCAAAATAAAAGACGCTAGCCAGGTGGGGTGGGGGTAGAAGAGATGGAGTTTGAGCGTCAAACAATGATTCTAGGCTGGTTAGGAGCACAAAACTGCTGCTAACCAGCCTAGCATAATTTTCTGACACACAACCATCCATAACACATGACTCCTGTCTTATAAAATAAAGGAGTCATGCCCACCACCCCAATGGCCAGCACAGGGGACCAGTGTCCCTTGTCCCTTGGGCATGGCCATTGTACCCAGTGCCATGTAAGGCCCCCAATGGCATTTAATTTTTTTTTACAAATACTTACCTATACTTAAGCTCCTTACCCTGGATGGGGTCCCCCATCCTCTGGGTCCATCTGGTGTGGGTGGGGTTGTTCCTGGGGTTTGGGGTGGGTACCTGTGGGCCCGTTCCATGGCGTTTAGAAATGGAAATGGGCCCACAGGTCCCCTAGTGCCTGGTCTTACCCAGGCATCAAATAATGGCGCTAAGCAAGCTGAACGCAATTATTTGGGTCCGCCTCCCACACGTGCATCATTTTAGCATGGAGGATAAATATGGCGCTATGGGTATAGCATCACTTTTGGGATGGGAACACCTACTTTGCATCTCATTGACACAAGGTGGGTTCATGCATCCAAGAAATGATGCAAACTTCAATATTTTGACACTAGACAGGTCTAGCGTCAAAATATAAAAATATAGTTACGTTTGCACCGTTTTTGCATCAAAACAAATGACGCACAAATGGCGCAAACAGAGTATAAATATGCCCCTAAGTGCTTGCAAAACTGCAGCTTCAGGCTGTTGTGATAACCATCTGACATACCTTCTACATCATACACTATAACCAAACACTGGAACCAAACCTCTCACCTCCACCACACAACTCTGCACAACCACACTGCTCACCTCTACCACACTAGCCACATTCACCACACCAGCCCCATCATATGTCTCCACAACTGAATCAACCGTTTAGCCCTCCATTACACTGATTAACTCAAAATTTACCACGCACAGCTCTTCTACTTCGACATCATTTACTTGTGATCTCACACAAGCAACCTTCAGTCACATGACACTGCTCACCTCCATTCACCACTCACTTCCTCTTCTATATATATTTCCTCCATTTCACAAGTCATTTATAACTACTTACTGTTCATCTCCATTACACTAAAGAGGAGATGGCCAACGACACAGGAGAGAAACAAGACATGATTGCCCTTTAAACGATTATGCCATTTGCATTCAGGGGCAAAGAGTGAAAGCTGGTCCAGAGAAAATTATCAGGTGACAGTCCCTGATGCAAGAGAAAAGAGAGAGGCATCCATGTAGGAGGGGGAAAGGAAGGAGTCCCTTAAAGAAAGAACTCAGAAGGCCACCCCCCATAGTGTTTTGATCACATCCATCCCTGTGTTGGATGTCTGATAAAAACCTCTATTGTAAGCAAATGTTTATAGTGCCCAAAATTTAATGTGTTTCTGCACTCTTCCTTTACTGCTTCTCCATCCCACCTCACCCAGCCAGCCACTCTGTTGCAGAGTTTCAGGTTACCCTGTATTTGCAGCCTCGAAACTCCCCAGGGGTGCCAACTCACCAGATGATTGACTCTGCTCCTCCTCCACTTGATTTCTCCACTGGTCAAACACAACATTAACAAGCATTGGTAAAGCTAAGAGGTCCAGCCTACATGAGAGCTACTGGCTTTCGCCAATGTCATTTAGTATGTTGTAAAGCAGCACAGCTGTGCAGTACGGCTAAAAGTCGAAAGCAGAATGGGCAACGAGAAAGAAGAAAAATAGCACCTGAATCACAGAGCAAGCAGCAGAAGTACAATAATCAAAATGAAGCAATCAACACTCGGTCCATGCTCCACATGGAAGAAGATGAAGTGAGACTGGCATGTGCTGGCCAATGAAGAGGCAGCAAACCACAGTGACAATGAAGTGAACAAATGGTAATCATTGGGCGGGTTCCAAGTCCCTTGTAGTAAACAAATTATTTTGCAAGCAACAGCGCACACAAGACCTAAACATCAAAGGCGTGCCTGGCACTCCCTTTTACAGCCCCAGAAATACACCATAAAGTACCATTTTAATGTTGGAGCCAATTGTTATGGGGTCTTTGTGGAAGTCAGGCTACTGAAAGGTGCCCTTGCACCAGGTATAAAAGTAAACAATGCTCTGTATGGGACATACCTCTTCCGTTGCCCACGCAGCCTTTTCCCTATTTATGAGCTGCAAATGGCATTTTGGCTACGTAGTTGATTTCTTTATCCTCTTTCACTACCAATTCAACCGAGACAAAGAAGGCACTGTTTTGCATTATAATTTTATTGACATTTAAATGTCCACGCAAATTGAAAGGTATTTTTGTAGATCATATGAAATTCTTCGATACAGAAAGTAACAGAAACACCTTGTTTAGCAGGAGGACAATGTTATAAAAGAAATCAATTTCCAACCCCTCAGAAAAGTTAATTTTATTAGACTACCGTGTATTTCCGTTTGGTAGCTCACTTATACATCTACTAGCCTGAGCAAAGAAATGAATGCTAATTTTTCAAAAAATGAAAACACCCAAAAAAATGTCTGAGACAGAAAAACCTGATGTGCGTGGGGTGTGGACCCATGCACATGAGAGTACCATTTGCTTTTGTGCCAGTGCCAAATGTTATAAGTGGGCACAGCGATAGTGAAGATAACAGGAGTTGCACTAATTGTGCCCTCTTGTGTGGTGGCACACAGTCAGTGCACTCCTAGAAGTTCCGCTTTTAAGGGGAACATTGGGGTTCCAGAGACCCCTCAGAGATTCCCCTAGAGGGAGCTGCAGTAACACTCTGAACGTGACTGCTAGAGGATCCCTGCCCCACCTTCAAAGTGAGGCCGGGTGGCTGCTTGCAGTCAAAGGCGGACCAGTGGCTTCAAACACCCACTCTGCCTTTCACAAATGCACTATTAAAAGTGCAGGTGTGTGGTTGTGCCCGCACTAGGGTCGCACATTTTTTGGAATCAGGCACTCTGTCCCAGCCTATGCTAAGTGCACCCAGTTATGGGTGCACTATGGCGCAAACAGGGACAGTCCACTTTAAATGTAATTTAGACCCTGATGTTTCCGCCCAGCCATTTTACCAACTAAAATCTAGTAACGTTTTCAGATGGGAAACCATTTGAGAAAAGGGAATTCCTGTGGCAATTGTGTGTAGAAACTCTAATCCCTGTGGGTAATTCGCCATTTCTAGAGGTATCCTATTACTCCAAGTGCCATTGTGGTATTCACGGCCCACTCATAATGAGGCTTAAAGATTTACACTTGTAAAACCTGCCTTTTAATTGCTAGTTGTTTTGCTCAGCCTTGACAAGGTTGCACCTATCTTTCTAAAAACAAAGGTAAGACATCGATCTTTATCCAGACAAATTTGGCGCAGATTAATTGAGTGACACAGTTATAAGGGGTGTGTCTGACAAAAGAGTGTTTCATGATTAAAAGGGAATCCCGATGGGGAACTTTCGCAGTAGAAATAGTTAAACATGCCTCACGAAAACCCACTAAAATTGGAAAGGTCCGCGGTCATGGCCTCTTTTCGTACTTTTTCCAGGTCTTGTGATTTTTGGTCTAACTATTTTCGAGAAAGAGTCAAATATACAGCACTCCAGTTCTCGTGTGAGTTAAACATATATAAGGTAGTCTTTGACAGACTATCGGAAACATTTGAAAAAATGCAAAAACATCTTCTGATTGGCTGATTATTTTTCATTGTCTTCAAGCAGAACAGAATCTTATTAGCTGGAATCCTGAAAATGTTCAGAGGGCAGCTGGCTTTTTTCTTTCACAGTTGATCGTGAACATTAATATGTTCACAGATCTAAGACAGGGGAAAAGGAAATCGACTATTTGACCTTCAAAATAACATACTATCCAAGTCACATCATCATGAGTAACAAAGAACAAATAAAAAAGCAGCACAGCAGGAAAGCCAATTATTCATTATGGAAAATTGTGCAGATCTTTTCCCACCCTCTCATAGGTCAGATATAGAAGACGTTCTCTCGGCTTTCTTTATAAGATCCACCCATTCGTGCCAAAGGGTTGTGGTATAATTCTAAAGTCCTCTCTGCCCTTGCCTATTGACCTGGAAAGGATTTTGTGGTCCCGTTCGAACCCCTGCTTTGCTAGAGGGTGGAGGGGGAGTTTAGGTAGGTCAAGTATCCTTGATTGGCCCAAGAGACGTGCAGTATTGTTTGGGCTCCCGACAGCCCATGGCTCTCTCATTAAAAACCAACCTGCCCTTGCTAAAGAGGCAATAGGGTTCTCTGTGCCTCCACAACCCCCTCCCCATTACAGAATCCACCAGTCTTTTCCAAGGGCTGGATTGGGGTGCACCATTCCCCTCTGCTCCTCCGATTTCAATATCTTGGCTTTGCCAAGTACCGGGGAGGAGTATTGCTTCTATTAACCCCCTATGTAGAATCCTCCCTAGCCATGTCTAGGGGTTCAGTAGGTTGTGTCTCCTGCCCTTGCACCCTCTAAACCTCACTCTGTATGAGGCCTTGTTGTGAACGTCTCATACTGGGGGCCACACCCGGATGGAGGATCACCTAAGCCCCAAGCAAAATGGTACACAGTGTACCCTCTTCATAGAAAAGGAGAACTGGCAGCTGTTTCTCACTCGTCTCTACGAGCTTTGCCCATTTAGATAAGGAATATTAGGAGTCAGGCCACCCTGTCATTGTATATAGATATGAATCCCCTCTCTGGCTCCTGGAAATGGTAGGCACACACAGTTGTTGGTATTTTTCAATATGCAGTTATTATGTATTATTTGTCCATATATCATGTGCACTAGAATGATGGTAATTTTCATTATAATCTAGGCAGCCCTAATATAAAACAAAATGAACATTAGGAAAACCCCAAGCATAATTTATCACACATTGCATTCCCTATTTAAATGAATCTAGTCCCTATCTAATAATTACTTATGTGTGCTCAGCCTCTCGATTGTTACATTGGCTGAATGGTTATAGGACTCCATAACTATTTCTATAGCAAGTCATGTAAATACACTGTCATACGTTTTAAATCCATTGGGTCTGCAGTAGAATATCAGCACGTTGACATGTGCCCTTAGCAATTAGTCATTGTGTTTGCCCATCCCAAATCCTCACGTCTCTTTATACTTTCTCCCACAACTATTCTCCATGGAGTGGGCGGGGGAAACTCCTGCACAGTTTCTCATATCATCACTCTGGGCCACTAGAAATGCCTCTGTTGCAGGAGCACACAGAAGGCAGGCAGATGTAGCCATTTCTAGTTCCTTCTAAGTCTGATTCGAGCGAGTTGGATGGCCTTGTATTCTTTAGAGAGATACAAAACATCTACAAACTTATATAGCATCATAACCCGATTGTATCCCCGAAAAGACTTGCAGAACCAGTAAGGTGTCCAAGTATGTCGATAAGAACACAAACTATAGTGGGACCAGAGGGCAAGAAGCCCAACCCCCACTGCTATTTAGGTACAACTCTCTAAGCAAGAAACAGCAATTGGACTTTTCAAATAAGAATTTCTCTTTATTCCCATCCTAACAATGGGACTGATGCCTGCCAAGAATTGAATTAACTACTAATTACCCTATCATCCCTTTGACTGCTCACCTTAGGTACCCCAGAAAGTCAAGAGGCTTTGGAGGCCAACTTTCCTTCTTACACCCAGTGCCCAACATTATGGCCAGTAAGGAACACATGCAGTATTACATTTGATACATCTAGGTGGTTGCCACAATTCCACACATCCGTGAAAAAAGCATGCCATAAAGTATTTTATTATATAGCCATGCAGTGCAGTTTTAACTCTACATTGCTCACCTTATAGTTGGAGCTAGTGCCTTGTATACTGTTTTCTAAACATTACTCCCTACAAAGAAGTAGTAAACCTTAGTCACCTTCAAAGTTGTGTGTAACATAAGCCTTCGCAGGCCCTGTGTTATGGGGTCGGGGGTGAGCTCCAGGAGGCCCCCTCACCAAAAGTAGTAAGTGGTGGAGTGGGGAGCCCCCTTCATATACTTTCGCGGGGGCTCAAGTTTTGTTACGCCACTGGGCCGACAAGCATTTAGGAGGATATGTCGTCTGTAAGTAAAAACTAGCATACAATATGTGATTGCAAACATAGCAGTCATAGTTCTAGCACCTCATGTATTCCTTAAAGGACGCAACTGTAAGAATGAAAGGAAGGCAAAGAACACCTTGCAGGGATTTCCACTGCCCCTGAAGTCGCTTTCTGGAAAGTGAAACAACCTTAATAATGCATGTGCGATTCAAGCTTTGTTTTAAGACCTACATTTCAAAGCCCACACAACCTTTCTAAAATCAAACATTAGCGCCTAGAGGCACTCGACAAATAAGCAACGCGTGAAAGCAATTCTCCATGCTTAAATTGGTGAATGAGTCAGAAGGAGGAGCGCTAGAGAATGATCATGGGGTCATCATACAACCTTACAGACCCAAAAATACCCTACTGTTAAAACTAGCCTGATCTCTGATAAAAAGAAGGCTGGTCGAACCATACCCCAGCTTTTTCCCATAAAAGACAACTGTACAGTATTGAAGCATATGTTTAATGCTTGTGAATTTCTTTCATTCCAAAACGCCTGGCTATTTAAAAAACTAGGCAAAAATGTAGGTTAGCATTATGCGGCTAGTTCTTGACAATAGAGAAAGTATTGCATAATTATCTATGAAAATAAATACATGGTAGAAGCTAATCTCCTGAGCATATCCTTCTTCAGTTTAGGACTGGGCCCCTATGATGAGTGCAGTTGTGCAGATGCATGCCGGAATCACTTAGTGTAATTTGGGTGTAATTTGAGTGTAATTTGGGTGTAATTTGTTCTTGTACTCTGCTATTACAAGATGTTCTGGGTGTATGAGGAAGAAACCAAGGATTCAAATGTACCAGACCCATTCCAATATGTTTTTCCTGATTCCATTTGTGTTTTGGCTCACTGATCTGCTTGAGGATTCTGTGAGACCAAGGCAGATACTTGGGGGCATATTGATGAGAAAGTGGTGCATCGGTCCCGATGCACCACTTCTCTTGCGTCACCCTCGCAACACCTATCGACACCATGGTTGCACCGTATTTACAAAAAGGCGCACAATGGCGTTGTTACGACAACAGCATCAGAGCTTTTGACGCTGTTGTGGCGCTTTGCTGTACTTTGTACTAGAGTCAAAAATGTTGACGCTAGTGCAGCAAAGCACAGGGAGGCCCATTGATTTCATTGGGTGCGTCATTTTAACGCCTGCCTTGAGCTAGCATTAAAAATGATAGAAAAAAATGGTGCAGTGAAATCTAGTAAATTTCACTGCGCCATTTTTTCCGGCCTCCCTGAGTTGGAACGTCCGCTTGCATACATTATGCCTGGCTCAGGCATAATGTTGCACGACGGGTTGCAAAGTAAATCTGGCTTGGGGGAGAAGCCACCTTAGCGTCCGAAAAATGACACTATTGCTGCTCAAGGGGCAACTCCGGATTCCCACTTGAAGCAGCTCACGTTTGGGTGAGGCGGCTTCTGGCATGTAGGTACGTCTCTGCCTGACTCGAAGTCAAGCCCAATGTGTCAACCAGACATTACCGCCTCATCCACCTTCTCGCAGACCTTACACGATGAGTAATTTCCCAACCTTACAATTCTACAGACATTATTCACCTAGACCGCCTTTAAAGGAAAAACTACAGAATGGAGACTACCAGACATTAACAGGATCAATTTCACTTAATTCACTGGCATTTCAGTGAGAAAAAAATTGCGGTACAAATGGTCGACAACCAGCAAGTCTCTTTTTTCTACCGAATAATTTCTTGCACATTGGTATATTAAAAATTAAAACGATGAAAATAGAATTTATAAGCCTCGGCAGAAGAGCATACAATTGTATTTTCCGCAGCGATTCCCCGGCCCTGACCAGGATGATCCCGTTTCTAAAGCATACATCTGATATTTTAGGAACAGAAACATTTCAGAAGGTTCTGGAAGTTTCCGGCGGAGGTCTTCTGGTGATGGCAACAGCGTTTCCACAGCTGTGAAATCTGTCGAGTGATCAGCCTCCAGCCGAGGACTCCCAACGCTGTCAGCGGATTAATCTTTTTAACTCTTGTATGATCCAGGGAAACCACTGCGGACTGGACGTCTCACAAGTAAAATACTGTGCAAAAATATCAAGAAGCGACGTGTCTTTTTTTCAACATATTTCCATTACACGGTTATGTTAACATTTCACATATTTTTCCGACACCGAGTGATTATATGATTTGTTCAGAATCGCACACATTTTGGTCAAGTGCCGAGGCCGGAATTTGCATTCCGGTGCCAAAATCACAAAGACATTCCCAATTTGCACCTGCATGATTTCAACTCCGTAAGCATGTAGGTTGTACAGAATTCACGAATATTTCTAAGCGAATATCCAGAAACCACCCGCAGGTGCAGGTTTATAGTCCTACTCCTGGAAAGCGATTTTGAATTCCCAATTACTGACTAATGCGCATATATTTTCACGCGCGCAACTGTATATAATGCACAATTGCCCGTGCTGAATGCCTTCCATGTAAGTAACAGTATTTTTTTCCTCTTTTCTTTCACAGGGATGTTTATTATACCCAGTGCCTGCTTTAGCGCGGGTGACGCCCGGTGCGACAATCTTTTTTGGCGCCCCGCCCACATGATCCTCTTCTCTCACTACCATCCGCCAAAAGTGCCCCTCATTTCTCCACAGCCCCTCTCTCACCTATGTTTCGTTTGTTTTATAACGCTAGTAAAGGCTGGCTTTACTAATACACACAGCTATTCTCATAAAAATAGAGACCTGTTCTTTGCAGCAGGCATATTAGTCCTTTCTGCTACTTTAGGGGCAAGTCAAAAACTGCCACTAGGCAAAAGTCTGATCTCTCTAATATGGACATTAAGGCCCATATTTATACTTTTTGACGCACAACTGCGCCAACGCAGTTGTGCGTCTAAAATTTTACCGCCGGCTAACGCCATTCCAACGCACCATGCGGGCGCCTTATTAATGGAATGACTCACACCAGGCAGCGCCGGCGTATGGGAAAATGGGGGTTGTGTGTCAAAAAACAGTGCAAGTCAGGTCTGAGTCAAAATTCAGGCCTCAAACCGGATTTGCGCCATTTTTTTTGACGCCCAACTTCCATTGACATGACTCCTGTCTTAGCAAAGACAGGAGTCATGCCCCCTTGCCCAATGGCTTATGTCCCCTGGGCATGGTCATTGGGCATAGTGGCATGTAGGGGGGCCCAAATCAGGCCCCCCTATGCCACAAAAAAAATCAGAAAAAAATACTTACCCAAACTTACCTTTCCTTCCCTGGGATGGGTCCCTCCATCCTTGGGTGTCCTCCTGGGGTGGGCAAGGGTGGCAGGGGGTGTCCCTGGGGGCACAGGTCCCTTAATGCCTGCCCTGACCCAGGCGTTAAAAAACGGCGCCCATCAGGCTGTGCGCCGTTTTTTAAGGCCTGCCCCCTCCTGTGCGTCAAAATGACGTCAGAGTATAAATAAGGGGCACAGGCCTTAAAGTCATTTTTTGGAAGGGAACGCCTACCTTGCATATAATTAACGCACGGCTGGTTCCCCCTTCCAAAAAATGACGCACATGGTGGAATTTTGACGCCCGCGGGGTCGGACGTCAAAGTATAAATATGTGGCAGGGTTTGCGCCGATTGTGCGTCAAAAATTTTGACGCACATTCGGCGCAAACAGAGTATAAATATGCCCCTTATTATCTTAAAATGGTATTGCTGCCTGAAAGCTGGACACAAGGAATTCAGCAGGTGCTTTAAAATCGTAAATGATTACTAAACAAGCCCCCTGATCCCCCACCCCCCCAATCCACCCGAGGTCACTGCCTCCTCCCCAGGTCGCCCAAAAGCTGTACCCCATTGGAAGACCGCTTGCCTGAAACCCCCAGTGCTGGAGGTATGTTTTCGTTCCCAAGAGTACATTTCCCACCACTCCCATAGTGGGAATGTATCAAGGAAAAGTTTGGGTACCCACACAGATTGCCGACACCCTGCTCTTGGAGGAGGATTTGTCCATGCAACATATTACTCCTTTGGGAAACAATGTTGCTCGTGAATAGATGGATTTATGAGTTAAAGTTCACTTTTTGAGACTACCTTGCACTTAAAAATGAAGGGGCATATTTATATTCTGTCTGCGCCGAATGTGCGTCCAAAATGTTGACGCACATTCAGTGCAAACCTTGCCCCATATTTAAACTTTGACGTCCGAGCCCACGGATGTCAAAATCCCACCGTGTGCATAATTTTTTGGATGCGGCAACCCGCCTTGCGTTAATCATATGCAAGGTAGGCGTTCCCGTCCAAAAAATAACTTAAACGGCCATGCGTCGTATTTATGCTTTCGGGCAAAAATGCCGCACGGCTGGGAGGCGGAGCCAGAAAATGACGCACAGCCCGATTTGAGTCAAAATTTAACGCCTGGGTCAGGACAGGCGTTAAAATGGGGCAAACACACCTGTATTTAATCAGAACACACAGAAGCAACAGCAGAGCAGCAGAGCAGCAAAAGGGAGACACGGAGGTGCTTCTCATCCAGCGTGCACGCAGATGCATAGCCCAGCAACAAAAACAGCAGCTACCACAACACCAGCAGGGACCCCAAAGGCAGTGCAGAAGGCAGGAGAGGATAATCCACACCAGAACAACCCTTCATGGCCTCAGTGAACATGACATCATCCAGAAGTACAGGTTGAACTGGCAGGCCATTCAGCAGCTGCTGCGCAACATAGAGCCACAGTTGGCACCCACCTTGCTGACATCCCGCACCATCCCAACAGAAACCAAGCTGCTTGCCGTACTTCACATGCTGGCAAGTGGCTCTTTTCAAACAACTGGTGCCCTGGTTGCCGGAATATCACAGCCATCATTCTCTGCCTTTTTGCCCAAAGTACTAGATGCCATCATTGGACTCACACCCCACCACATCTGCTTCCCTAACACACTGCAGAAGCAGCAGGAAACAAAACAGGGGTTTTACCTCATTAGTGGCTTCCCACATGTCCTTGCTGCAATTGACTGCACACATGTACGTCTTGTGCCACCTGCTGCAACTGAACCCTTCTATCGCAACAGGAAGCACACACATTCCATCAATGTGCAGGCCATTGTCGATCACCAAGGATTGATCACCAACATCGTGGCAAAATATCCTGGGAGTGTCCATGACTCATTCATCTTCCGTCACAGCACCATCAATCAACACTTCCAGGATGGACGGTATGGCAATGGACTACTTGTTGGTAAGTAGAGAAACCTACTTATATACACACTGCACAGCAACCCTCTAGGACACACAACACATACACCACAACAGCAACATGTCGACAGGAACACACTGAGGTCGTGACATCGCTAGCCATGTTTCATAGGTCACCATTGAACCTGTCACACATCTGAAATTATTGTACAGTCTAATGTTAAGACGTCAATGATCACAACGTTTGGAGTGGTTTGCCTAATTGTCACCTTGCAAAATGTAAGCGTCTCAATGATGTTTAAATTAATCCATTGCATAAGTCTAAAGGATTGGGATGTCCAGGCTACATTGATGTGAACGTGTTAACAACACTGTCAAATTGAACCTGTGTATGGAACTATCATCTCACCCCCAGTGAAGACACAGGGACACCTGTATCACAAGTCACAATGCTAGGGAGTGCACACTGTACTGCAAATCCCAAAACATACTGCTGACAACCGGTCAGCAGCCAAACACTTGTTCAGCCAAGGAAACAACACAATGCAGATGGTACATCCTACAAGCCTAGGATGCAACACAATAGCACAAAAGAGTCACAGACAACACAAGATACCTACTGTCATGCAAGGTGATATCAATGGCGCAAGCAACATCAACATGATCCCATTCATTTTCTCTTTCAGCTGATCAGGGGTATGGGATCCAGCCATGGATAATGACACAATTTGGCAACCCAAGCACTGCAGCAGAGCGTGCCTACAATGACGCAAATAGGAGGACACGCAGCATAACCGAGAGGACCTTCGGCATCCTCAAGTCGAGATTCAGGTGCCTCAACATCACTGGTGGCAGCCTCCTATAGTCCCCTGAAATGGTCTGTAAGATCATTCTAACATGTGCCATCCTGCACAACATTTGCATAAGAAGGAACATTCCCTTCTTGGAACCAGAGCCACACATGCCTGAAGAGGACGAAGAGGAGGATGGTGGACTGCAACATGAGGGGGAACAACAAAACATGGCTGCTGGATTTCGTAGGCACCAACATATCGTGAACAATTTCTTTTACAAATAATCACCATCACCACTGTATGAACGAATATAAATAAACACTGATAATAATCACCATAGCATTGTCTGGATAATCATTTTTGCTCACCTTTATCTCTAACTATCAGAATAAGAGTGTAGCCTCATGGAGCATTGCTGATATACCGATCAGGACACAGAAAATCCCAGAGCAATTGTGATGCGTATCATACAACGGTCACATACAAAAACACTGTAAATGAAATATATCCTGTACATTTCACCTTTGAAGGGCAATAGCAGAGGACCACACCTATTTCACACATACATGTTGGAAACATGGTTCATCGCAGCATATGGCACACAACTAAGACACCATTACTCAATAAGGGGAAAACAAGCCTCATACATGAGGCAGTTGATGTGCTATTGCATTGGTAACAGGAATGTATGACCAGACCCTTGACAGCAGTAAGTCCAACTGCATCCAATCTTTGCAAGGACTATGTGTGACTAGAGTTCCATATAAGCAGAATATAGACAGCACAAGTGCCACACATATGACAAGCATTGCGCACATGACATTCCATGTACATGTCAGCCCATTTCCAAACTCCTGACACACCCGTGCTCCTGGTCACAACGCACCTGTCTGAAGAGGTCCCTGGAATAGTAATATGTGTACCCCGATATTCCCTTCTCTACACACACAGACAAACAATAGTAATCCAGTGTGCTACACCCTTTCCTATGGTATACCATTGTCATAGTACATCTGACTGCATGGACATCAGGTCAATTAATACACTGGCTTGTAGTTACTAAGCCCTGTTAGCACCTGTAGATTGCTTCCCATGTGAAAGGTACTGTTGGCCATTTGAATGCAAAACTCACATACAGGACTTGTGAGAAGCAGATGCAGCACACACTTGTGATCACCTCCATGCACACCACCCATCTGAACATGCACTGCCCCTGCTGATGCCTGGAACAGCATAGAAGTTGCCATTTTGTCAAATACACTGTTATGCATTGCTAGTAATTAAGCCGTGTAACACAGCCCTTGGAATCATGTGTCACCTTCAAAAACACAGGACATACACAGTTTTACATGTCAACTGTCTTGTTCTTCCTCCGACCAGTCTTAGTCAGACCACTGATTATGTAACTTGTGAAATTGCTGGATCCTGATTGACCCTGCATCCTGTCAGCCTGACTGGCACCTGTCTGTGCGTTACCCTAAAGATTCCTTGTGGCTACATATGTACCACACTTGCTTTACCAAACCTCTCATTCCTCAGAGAGTATTTTGTCATGTGCTTCATCAATGCATACCCAAATACATTGTATAGCATCATCTGCCTTTTAATTGTACCATATTTGTTAAATTGTCTTTGAATACCAAAATCATGGCCCATCCCTTGTCTGGGTCTCATGTATGCATAAACGACAAAGTGTGACAGTGTCCCAGGGCCGTATGCAGGGATTGGGTACGGTGCCTCCAGCAGAACCGGCTACCTCTGATAATGTCCAGGAAAAGTCCACACATGTTAGGACCCTGACAGTTCACACGCTGAATCACATTGCTCACAACATATTGATGGGCCGTGTGTGGTGAAAAGCTGCGAGAATAATCAGCACAGAGGCTATGATGTTTTCAGATGTAGTGGGAATTTTAGAGGCCAACCTGTGTACAAATGTTGTAATGACACCTGCCGGAACATGACACCTGAGACATTATCTCACTCAGCACACCAAGGTTGCCCTGTTGACAGTCTCATAACACGTTTTCAGTGACAGGGTGGGACCATCCCCATGTAGGTTCTCATGTCCTCATTGACTTTACTCACATTGATCTCTGAAGGATACTCAGTAGATACAGGAATAGCTGCCACTGACTCATGATGAGACCTGGACGTAACTGTGACAACATACACCCCTACAAATATACAGGATCAGCATTGGACCACACACATGAACAAGACACCTCTGTGCAATTGATCACTGGAAAAATGTGGACACGTGCTGCCTCGTCTGCTGGTCCACCACAGCCACTGGAGAGTTGTGGCTCAGTTATATAACCTCAACTGTGGCATCATATTACATTTGTGGTTCACCTTTGGCTGTCTGGGCCAATTACATGGTACCCACGTCGTCTATGCATGTGCCTGACTCACTGTGGGATTCACCAACAAGTGCCTAGGAAGCAGTTACCAAAAATTTAGGACATGGGATGGCCAAATTGTGGACCATTGACATGAACAAGCGTCTGCCATCTATCTGGTGCATGCTTTGTCATTTGTGGTGTCTACGTTGCCCAAAATCTTGGAAGTGCACACAACCGATGTTGCTACATGTATGACTAACACATGTCCTCTCTCATTTCCACAATGACTTGCATCTAAGGTTTAGACACATTGACTTCACATTCATACAAGCATATTTGCAATAATGCATCTTGTGATGCACACACACTGGATCGACTAATACATTAGTAGCCACTGCACACACATTGAGCCATAGGCATTGAGGTATTGTACTCATGTGCGTCACCTTGCTATCCTCTCCTGATGCCAAACATGCCCAAATTGTGAAATACATATATGTAGGCCACACATACGGCCATCTAGTGCGTCAGCCAAGCGTCAAAATCCTGTTAATGAAGTAGCGGGTCATGGTCCGCTGCAGTATGATGTCTCACATGTGAACATACACCATCAACACCAAAGTGGGTGCAATCAGCCTATCTCAGTTGTGTCCCAAATGTAACATAACATTAAAATGGAAACAATCCCCAAAACCAGTTCATGCACTGAAATTTCGACGTTTTTATCATTATGCGTCATATTTTTTCACGCATACAGATTGTGCGTCATATTCTTCTACACACAGGAGTGAAAATTAGGCTGAATCCAAATAATTGTAAAGACTATTTACAATTATTTGGATGCAGCCTAATTTTCACTACTGTGCGTCGAAAAATATGACACACAATCTGTATGCGTGAAAAAATATGACGCATAACGATAAAAATGGCGGCCCTTTAATGCAGGAAGTGATGTAATAGGATATCCTGTTTACAGAATATGTACAGTGGGTGTACTTTCACTTTCACTTTGGAGTCTGTGAATCTTCTAGACTGTGTGGATGTGTTCAGAGTGTTGTCCAGTGATTTTGTGCTTTTGTGTCCTGTGTGCTATCTTACTTGTTACTTTGTGAAATAAATATTGTTGTTGTATACTGTCTGAGTGTGTTTTGTTTACAATTGTCCGGTATTGTATTGTATTTGTTGTTTGTGGGAGTCTGTTGTGGGTAGTGCTAGTTTGGGGATAGTTGGGCTCTTTTAGTTGTTATGTTTACTTTTTTTTGTACTTCTACTTTCCCCCTTTTCTCCTTTCTTCTTCTTTATCCCCTAATCCCCTTTTCGGTGCTGAGATGTTGGGTAGGCCACGTCTTGGCAGGATGGGTGAGGAGGAGCTTGGGGGGTTTATATGGCTGGTGTGCCATTTCCTCCCACTCATGATCGAGGCAGGGGGCAGGGTGATACAGGGGTATCACACTGAGGCGCGACGAATCCGGTGAGGAAAGGTGCTGCATCACTTGCAGCGCGTGTATGGGAGCCAGAGGAATGACCACCAGCT
The DNA here is from genome assembly GCF_031143425.1 of Pleurodeles waltl. Lineage (NCBI taxonomy): Eukaryota > Metazoa > Chordata > Amphibia > Caudata > Salamandridae > Pleurodeles > Pleurodeles waltl. Next base: position 873,191,697 of record NC_090447.1, read on the forward strand.
GAAGCACCGCTGGGCTGACCTCATCACCAGGGAGCAAGATCTGCTGGACCACATGGGACTAGTGATTGGTGGCACTGTTGGTGAGTACAAATCATGTAAATCTGCACAATTAAAAGCTCTGTAGAGACATCAGATGATTTGTACAATATCTGCCGGCTACGTTGCTGACTGTGTGGAATGCTGCGGAAACATACAGGGTCATTGATGGACTATGTGAAGGACCACATAGCTGTCAGGAAGCACGTGCTCTGCAAACTTACAGAATACTTTTGCTTAATGTAATTTGGTTCCGCCTTCGTGTCAGACAGCAACACAAAATAAGAGCCAATCATGTCTATATAGGTCACATTTGCCAGTGAAGTATAGATTTACTTAAATATTGGCAACCTTTGTTGACGCAATAGCTAGACTGATTTTAGAAACAATACATGATGCACAAAATGAGTGCTGGCTTCACGTCAATTGATGATAGCAATGTGGCCCAGACATATGTCTCATGTGTGTCTGGTGAGTGTGTAAGGAAAGCGTTGTTGGAAGTTCTATGAATGTTATGGATTATTGTGGCCCTTCATCTTTTTGGATACATGTCAGATCTGGATTTGAAAACATCGGGAAAAGGTGTAAGGTGCCTTCAGCTAACATCTTACACTGGTATTTGAAGTTTGTTGTGCCACATTCCAATTAGGGATGGCAGTCAAAAGGTATGCACATGGCTTCATATCTCTATGTTTGGTGCAAATCACCATTTCTGGACCACATCAAATGAAGAAACTGTAACAACATGAGGGCTTACAAAAGTCCCTGCCCCTCTGTACATTGTACCTATGTGTCATAAATGTGTCATGGCCACATAGGCTGTTTGACTGGTAATGCAGTCCTCAAGTAACCAGGCTTTGGATGTCTCTCTTGGATGCACATGATGAGACGATTGCACACCATTATTATTTCTGCTCACTAATGAAGGAGCATGTTTGCCACCACATGATAGTTAGGGTCACTGCATGTGTGCAGATATGTGTGTAATTGTCACAGGAGACCCATGTACATGTTAGCCGTGATATATCAGATGCAGTATCATCATGTCTGAATGGCTTTCATTACTTATGTCATCTTACACATTGTTTTTGTCTTTGGAATTGTTGGTCAGTGCACAGACTTTGAGCACATTTCTTCCTTCCATGCCTTACCGGTATCCTACACTGTGGGAGAGGTGGCTACATTTGAGGACCCTGACCACTCCAGTAAGTGTTGATATGTCTGTTATGTGTTGTGTTTGCTGGTGATGTGTGATGGACTCCTGTGTGTTGAACACATAGCAAGGTGTGATGCGCTGGCCAATCATTTGTCTTGTTCCATGAGTGGGATTTCAGTTTCTCACCATTTTTGAGTTGGCCAATGCTTATCCTATTGTATTATCTAGGGATTGTAGGTCATTCCTGTAGGCCCCGCAATGAGAACTGGGGTGAGTCATGTGGATAACACTTGTATCAACAAGAGTCGCACTGGAACTCATCTCAGATTTAGTCTGCTTGTCAGACCCACATTCTCCCAGATTGGGACTGCAAATCGCTTTCCAACAGACTTCTGTTTCCCTATTCACCAAAGTACTTATTAAAATGTAGGTAGAACTTCCTAGCAGCATGTAGTTCCACATGTAGTGCTACAAGTATGTGGCACTTGAGTGCAATGGCCTAGGTGTGCATGCAAATCATGATCATGGGTGTTCTTGCAACTCTGTGTCTGTTGTAAGTCATTCCTTACTGGAAGTATATGATGTGGACAAAGGTCTGCATTTCCTGACATGTGTGGCGCTAGGATTGGTGAAGGGTTTGCTCTCTCCTATTTGTTGATAGACCTTACCTGTGGTGTGTGTGTGTAGAGCCAAACACATGTCCAGCTTTCTATAGACTCCTGGGTGTCCATGTTATTTGGAATTGTTCGTTGTTTCTCCACCCCTCCACCCTCAAACACAGGCATGGGTTTGTGAATAGGGTACCTAGGACTGATGCTACCAGTATCATACACAGACATGTGAATAAGTGAATGTTTGGTTGGAACCTAGTATACACACTCAGGTATGGCACATGAGTACTATACTAGCAAGTCCAATTACAACTTGCAGATGATGTGGCTTTAGATTTCCATCCCGTACACTGACATCTGTAGCCCTGGCATTGGCAGAGGATGTGCAGCATGATTGTTAGTTGACAACTGGCAGAACTCAGATGCCAAATTAATGCCAGTTGTCACCCATCTTGTAGGGTTTGGATGTGCTATGTGTGATATAACCTTTGTAGGCTGCCCTGCCATGTACTTCCTCAGGGACATTCAATGATCTGTATGATGATTTGAGCTGTTACAAGTACAGTAGATGTACTGTCTGATTTACTTCTTGTGCCATTTCACACAATGCAGTTCCTAATGTAAATTGTTTGCCTTTGTCTTCACAGCTGCGAACATGACACCCATCCAGGTCCGTGAGTTCCAGAGGCGGGCTATGAGGCACCAGCATATCCTGCTGGTAGAGTCGGTGTTCAGAAGGATGGCCCGAAGATACCGGAATGAACGGGCCTCCGGAGCATGGAGGGCTTTCCCACAGGGTGGCCCTACTTTGCCCACCACAGCCACCACCAGCACAACCACCACTTCCACCCAGGTGGTACCACCCACAGCTGGAACTGTTGTCCCAACGTCTGCAGTTGCTCCAGGCCCCAGCAGTGGAACACCTTCAGGGCAGCCCACAGGCATTGACTCTACACACCCACACACATCCTCCTCCGGTACCCAGACTGCCCCAGCTGCTACAGTTGACCCTGCTGCTTTTCAGGCAATGGAAAGAAAAATGGACCGTGTGCTACGGAAAATCAGTCACCTGCAGCGGGATGTTCGACATATGAACAGGCGTGTGCAGTCCATAAAGTGGACCCTCCGGAGGGCCAACCTCTAGACTTTTGATATGGACGTGATTCCCTCCCCTCCCTCCTTTTTCCTTGTTCTTATACTTAGTGGGCTTAGAGGGCTTAGTGTTAGGTTAGCATAGGCTGTCAGTTTAGTTAGTGTTAGTGGGTGGGGGGTCCTGATTCTTTCTAGTTTTACTTTTTAAGTGTGTGGGTGGGTGGGGGGCTATGTTGGGGTTCTTGTTTGTTTACCAAAAAAAAAATATATAAAAAAAATACAAAAAAATATATATTTGTTTAGGATAGTATAGTATGTGTTTAGGTTAGTATCTGTTGTCCTCCATGTGTCCCGTCTCATAAGGGGTGTTGGGTGTTGATGTTTAGAACGTTTCATTACATGTGATAAGTAAGTTTAGGTTAGGTTAGTTAGGGACAGTTGTGGGTAATGAGTAGTTAGGGTAGATTAGGGTAGGTACGACTTAACCCCGAGTTTCCTCTCCTGTGATTACCGTTTAATAAATATATAGTGAACCCTTTACAGTTTGTGTTAAATGCTTGTTGATCAGGGCCTTGGCATTAGTGTACATTAATTTTGTTCTATTACATTTGTGTCCTATGCTACAAACAAATCCCAACTGAGCTGTGAGATTGGCAGCTACCCCAGAGCTACCTTGCAAAGATTCCACCATTCATTGCAACACCAATCACAGTTAATATGGATCCCAAAGTGTTTTTGTCAATAAGTATGTTTTCAAAGTCACAAACAGTGCTTCCAGATTTGGTATTGGGGGAACTGTTTTAGGTGTGACTGCAGTGTGATGTTCAAGGACACCCTTATAAGGTGAGTTGTCGTAAGCACTCTTGTAGTATCGTCTTCATGACTCACATACATCATTTGTGACACTGTTAAGCATGATTACTTATTTGGATGTAAACTCAGACACCTTCATTCATGCAGTTTTTTGAGTGTTTGCTTAGATTTGTGGGCAATGTTATATATGTTAGTATTGCATGGTGACAACATTTTGCTGCCACTATTTGATGACTTAGATATCCCCTGAGGAAGCATTATTCTGTCCAACACAGCATGATGGTGTATGGTTTCTCACTTCATTAGATATTACCCTCAGGAAGGGCAGAGTATGATGCAAACCTGGCCAGTGTGCAAATTTATCTGACTACATAATATCAGGACAGTTGTATTGTCAAGCTATGTAATTTGACAGGAGTCACATTTCAGTTATCTACTGCACAGTTGATGTGTCACATTACACAGAGACAAATTTGTTGTGTAAGTGCTATTTATTGAAAAGTGCTCTAGTGCTATATGTACATTGTCCATGATTGTGAGTCCATTAAAGTGACATCTTCCATTGTGATCCTACACAAGTGGTAAAGGAAAATGCTTTTGACATGCTGGGGTGATGTGTCAGACAGTGCAGAGGGACAGGATTTGCCAATGAGTAAGTGAGAGACAATCACTGGGCAGGATGACAAGATTAACAGTGGTTTGCAGAACAGTCATTGAGTACAGTTGTTGTAAGACTGGCATGTTACAAAGCGCTGGACCTTGGTAATAGTTGGCCATGTGGCAGGGACTAGTGCTTCCGGGTACTTTTCCGTGTGAAGATGATCTGTTCCATGTCTTCTTCTTCTGATGTGTGTGTTGCCTCCTCTGTCCTTGGTGGTGGTGGTTGTGAAGGGGCAACACACACCTCAGTGTTAGAAGACGTGGAGTCAGACATCCCGGCCACTGCTACCTTTGAAGGTCTTAAGGGCAGCACTGCTGCAAGGAGGATCTGCTGATTCTTAAGAATAGCAGCTACATCACGATGGTAGGCAGCCAGGTCGGCCCTGAGGGGGTCATGATTGCATTCATGCATGCAGTGGAAGGTTTGGGGTGGGAGGTGTTGTGGCAACTCCCTTACTGCAGTGGTGAATTCCTTGACAGTTTCTAGTAGTACTTGCAGGATGGATGTTAGGGCTTGCATAGCTGCTGCCTGATCTGCAGATGACATCATGCACGAACGCACCCCCTCTGGGCTGGCTGCCATAGTTTGCATCCCCCGCCCCTTCTTGGCCAGCTCCGGCTGTACTCCAACTACAGTTCTCTCAAAGCTGGTGCCTGTGTCATCTGAGTCCTCAGCTGTATTGGGGCTGGCAGGTCTTACAATTGGGGTGGTGGGTGGATCTTCTGCGATGGCTGCTTGTTCTGTGTTCCTCCTTGTGACTGAAGGTGGGGTCTGGAGGGTTCCAAGAACATCTTGGATGGTCTGCTGGGGAATGTTTGTCAGCTCATCATCCATGTCATCAAGGTATTCCGGGACAGACATATCCGCAGGAGATCCATCGTCCTCTGAAATGAAATGGGGTACGATTAGTGTGTGTGTGTTGTGGCATTTGAGATGTGACATGCCTGCCTTGTGATGATTTCACATTGTGATCTTGTTTCCTGTTCATTGCTCCAGTCTTTCAGATGGGCATTCTCCCAGGCCTATGACCCACCTGCATGTCACATGTATAGTATTAAGTTATTGGACTTGTCAGCATCATCTCCTCTAGTGTTGTTTTAGGCCAAATAGTAAATTGCCACCTTCTTGTCCTACTCAGGCCTCCGTCTACACCCATTCTCATGGTGAGACCTTTCACTGGCTGTGGGTGCTCTGATGGCACTGGCACCACACTTAAAAATCTGGACCTGCCCCAGTCTCTGATCTTTCACATCCACTTATATGTAGTTGACATGTAGCGTATCCCATACATAGCATTGTTATGGCACGTTATGGATGTTGGCATTGGTAATGTGTACAGCTGATGTTAGGCAATGTGTGGTACATTGGATTGCCCCGATAGTCGTAGCAGTGTCCTATTTCCTCCTCTGACTGTGCATGTGTATGTCAGTGACCAGTTACATGTGTCCTCCCCCTCAATGCTGTTGTCTGAGCAGTATGACATTTGGGATGTTGCATTGTGACCCAGGCACAGGATGGACCCTGACGTATGCAGCATGGGTGTGACCTTAGTGCTGTGTAGCTCCTAATGTGGATGACATTGCCTGATGTTTGTGACAACTATGGGCATTCACATTTGACAGGACACAAGCCTTTGTCTTGTTTCAGGGGATTGTTGAAGTTGTCATCCTCAACCCTCTAATTTAGGTGTGTATGATCCATGGGGATGTTACTGCCATTGGTTACTTGAGCTGCACACAGAGCGGAGGTGGTAGTGGCAACTGTTGTCACTGTTACATTCCAGTTGTCGGTATGACTAGAGGTTGTTAATTGGGCCCTAGTTATTGTAGGTGGTATAGTGGCTGACGTGTGCCAGGATGTCAGTTTGACGTTGTGCCCCTCCCTCCTGGCGTGGCTTTACCTTTGCTCCATCGTTGGCATGGCAGCATGCCCCCATGGGACTGTTGTTGGTGTAGTGTTATGGTGTGCCCCAGCTTCTCTCTGTGCAGACCATGCCCCCATGCCATACCCCTTTACCCATGCCACTCCATGTATATGATGACTTCCATGCATTTTGTGGTCTGTATCCCCCCCCTGCTTAAAGTTGACATTAGTGCATTATAATTCCCCATGCGACTTACCGTGCATGTGTGTTGTCTCCTGGTAGTCTGCACTATCCTGTCCTTGAATCCCTGTGATGATCTCCTCAGGGATGACGGCTGCGACCATCTCCTCCATGTGGTTAAGGGCCTCCTGTGGTGCTGGACTCCCACCTCCAGTCTGCAGTGCTGCCTTCCTGTTCCTGGCCATCTTTTCCTTGGTCCTGCCCTTGCAGTCATGCCAACGTTTCTTACACTCGATGACTGTTCTGCGTACTTCTGCCACACTGTTAATCTTGTCAACAATTTGTTGCCATATTGTCTCTCTCCTACTGATTGGCAACTTTGAGGTGACAAACAGTTGGTGCTGGTGTTCCGTCACCTCTTTAACCAGAATTTCCTGCTCCTCTGCACTGAAGCAACACTTTCTTTTCTTCTTAAAAGTGTCCTGGTTCTTGTGTGGGTCATCCTGACTGGTTCCTGGTCTGTTGTCATCTTCCTGGGGTCTGTACAGGCATCTGGGACCCATTTTGGCTCTCCTCTGCTGAAATGGCTGTGTTCGCAGGGAATTTTGACGCTATTGCGTCACAAAACGCTGCATATCCGGGTTGCGGTGTCGTAAATCGACCCACAGTCATTTCCGCTGCGTTAACGTCGTTTTGCTGTACGACTTGACGCTGCGGTGTACGTAAAAAAAAAAGACTTACACCTGTGGTTTGCGCCGCCGTGCGTCAAAGTATAAATTTGACGCCCGCACGGCGCACCGAAAGGGCAGTAAAAGTATAAATGTGGCCCGAAGTGACATGCATGTGTAAAGTCAACCTACATGTACAAATGATTTTGTGGATGTTTCCATGTCTTCAAGCTGAGGGTTGTGCTTTCATGTTTTGCCTGTTGTATGTTTATAGTAATGAAAAACTCAGATTTGTGCTCCTATTCTATGAGATTTAGACCCATATTTATATTTTTTTAGCATCGCATTTGCGTCATTTTTTGACACAAAAGCGGCGCAAACTTACAAAATACAATTGTATTTTGTAAGTTTGCGCCTCTTTTGCAGGGGCACCCCCACCCACACCAGCGGGACAGTGGAGAATGGGGGACCCCATCATAGGTAAGTACAGGTAAGTATTTTATTTTTTAAAGTGCCATTGGGGGACCTGAAATGTGCCCCTCTACATTGCACTGGGTGCATTGACCATGCCCAGGGGACCCTGGTCCCCTGTGCTGGCCATTGGGGTGGTGGGCAAAACTCCTGTCTTTCTTAAGACAGGAGTCATGTGATATGGATGGTTTTGCATCAGAAAATGACTCTAGGTGAGTTATAGTCATGTTTTTTTACTCTAACCTGCCTGCCTAACGTCATTTGTTGGTGCAAAAACTCCTTCTTCCATACTGCCTGCCCAACCCAACTTAAGTCTTTTTTTTACGCTAGCCTACCCCTTGCACCGGCTTGCACCATTCCATAAATATGGTGCCCGGCTGGTGCACAGAAATGGTGCAAGCCAGTGCTATACTGTTTGGTGCAAAACTGAGTTGGTGCAGTTTTGCACCAAAAAGTATAAATCAGGGCCTTAGTACTCCTACAAAACCACTCACAGAAAATGGTTAGTGAATCAGGCCTGAATGTTCTTGTGTGACTCACAGCAAACACTCGAAATAAAAAAACTTATCGCATTAAAATGTGTTTGTGAATTGGGCCATAGGCGTAGACATCCAGGCGACAGGTATCCCTTCAGTGCCCAAACCTGTACTCTGTGAAGCTCTTCCTATTTTATTGTGATGATATGTACACACATTTGAATGTGAATTACACAAACTAAATGACATCACCTTTTGAATATTTTCCACAGACCTACTCTCTTTCTCTTCATTTCTCACCTGCTATCAGCTTAAGTCTTGCCTCTGGCTACCATCTGGCGGTACTGGAGAGGGATTGGAAGTAGTACTTCCCAGATTTCCCTTCATGACAGATTACCTCACAATAAACCAGCACTAAAAGTCCTGTTTAAACTTTGCAGAGAGTTTGTTAATGTGATGTCAAACTGGGATAAAAATCACGTCTAAGGTCCTGTCATCAATGGCCCAAGGGCAGAAGTAAAAAGAAATTATGTATGTACATTCATGTACAGATAGAAAACAGCCCGTCCCTCTAGGAAAAGACCCCATGTGCCCCCACACAGATGTAGTGACATCATAATGGCTGTCCAATTCCATGTATTTACTTCAGAGTTCAGTGCAGGGCCGGCCTTGGAGCTAAGGGGAGCCCTGGGAAATGTGCTTGTAAGCCCAGTCGGTTAAATGAGCTTCGGGATAGGCAGCAGGAAAGAGTTCTGTACTAGAATTTGTCTTAACAGTAGGGCAAAACAATTAATTTTAAAACTAAAGTCTCCGAATTTATTTGATAAAAATCAATGGTGTTACAGACAATGCTGTAGAGAAAAGCATGAAGTAATTCAAAAGTTGCCTCACTATGGATGCTTGTGCATTGGATGCGCGGAAGGTTCCATAGCAAGCCCATCAAGCCATGAAGCAGCCATCATTCCTCCCATAAGCCCAAGAGGGTCGGATCTACCTCAGATTTTCAGGATATTCACATAAGAAAAATGTAAATACAATCAACTTAAAAGAGTATTGAATGCTAAATCCGTGGTTATCCTGAAAATCTGGCATGGATTGGCCATCCTGGACATATTGTGGACCCCCCTGCCTTCTGAGTTTGCTCTTCTGCAGGAAAGGTGACTTGATTTAAAAAAATGATTTCAGTGATCAAGGATGGATTGTGAAGTGAGAACCGACTGTTTTAAGCTTATTTGTATAATGAAGGTAATCTGTCATGACACTGAAACCTAATTTGCTTGGAATTTAAATGAAGAGTGCACACATTATAAAGGCAGTTTTTGTGTAATTCTTGCTTTGCAAGTGGACTGTGAGCCGCAGTACAATTGGGCAAGCAACCTTCTTAAAGCTGGTAAGTATTTCAGACTACAGCAGTGAAATTGAGGTAGGGAAGAAGATATACCTTTTCTATAGAGAGTTGGTATTTAAAATTAAGCTGTCTATTTAAACATAATTATGTTTAGATGAATAAATACAAATATGTAGGTGTTATGACATATTTACCATAATTTAACTTAAATAAATAACTAGAAGACATGGCGCGTTGGAATACAATTCATTCTGTAAGGAGGGTGCTCTTGTTGTTTTCTTAAGGGATCTTACTTCTGTGGTGGGAATGCCAAAAGTATCTTGCAAGCAACCCAACCTTCTCCCATCATATCCTGGGGCTTCCTCGCATCCTTGTTCAGATCGGGTGAAAGGTGTTGACATGGCAAGTCTCCAATGGGCCATTCAATCTAGCATGTCTAACCATGCCAAATTGTGTCTTCCACTCATCCAGCAGTAGTTTCTGAAAGTACTGGAAGGCATGCGGGGAGATTGGCAGAACTAGGAGTATCTGCTGTCAGTAAACTACTGTGTCAATCTTCTAAGACAGATGAAGTGGTTCTATCATTGTACCAGGACTGAGTGGCGCTCCAAGTAGACTACCAGCTAAGGGGAAGGGACCAATAGTGATACAGGCCGGGCTAGATTTCTAGACACTTTTGGGTAACAAGGGTGCTTCTAAAATGGTACTGTTTTCTAAAAAATATCTACTGACTCCCTGACAAGGCCACGAAGCCACTAATGGTTGGTGGTAGCTAATATATAGTAATTTGCTGTTCCTGTGTAAATCTGTTTAATTTTTCATGCCCCTGCCAAACTGCCTTTTAATGCGAAGGGTGTGTATGAAATATTGCTTATAAGGGTGTGGGTACCAACAATTAGGGTCCCCTTGTATGTATGTACTCCCTAAGAATATAGGGTGCTCCATTGCTTTAGTAGTTGTTAGCTGTCTTCTGTTCCCGGCATGGTCCTATGCACTACCATCCTTCCCGACCTTTTCTCCCCTGCGTCCAGTGTACAGCCTGGCTTATGAGCCTTTTTTGAATTCACATCACCTTCTAAGAACAGGAAAGCCTCTTTTTTGTCACCTTTCATGAATTAAGCCACTTCCTGCAGGTCACCCTGTGAGCTAAGCACTGTGGCCCCAAGCATGGCCACTACAACACAACTACATGAAGGAGAGGGGCTGCTTGTCAGCTGACGAACCACATGCCCAGATCTGTTAAAAAAGCAAGAGCCCAGCAACAGCTCCTGATTTGATGGAGAAAGGTTTGGCACCAATAGACATAAGAAGTGGACGTTAGTTGCCTCAAGGAAACCAGAGTGCCATTGCACCTTTGGTAGTTGGCTGTGAATTGTTCAACGCCTGCAGGGAAAGTAGACTTTGTAATTTCTCCTAAATGGCTGGGGGCAATTTAAATCTGAGTTTCAGTTGACTTGAGCCCCACTGCCCCTCTTTCTCGGTCTAAACTGACCCTAGGTCCTAACTCAGTGTTCACTTTTGACCTGCAGAAAGTCTGTCCATCTGTGTAGAGAAATAACAGAACCAGAGGTTAGGCTCCCCTAAATAAGTAGGTAACATCCTCCAGGACTAAGGAAAATACCTGTGGTTGTCAAGTCCTGAAGAAACAGGGATAGTATGCACAATACACACTATCTCTTATTTACTCAAGGACTACAGGCCCAGGCTCTATCTACTCTGATGAGTACATCTGCATCTCAAGTGTTGCTGAAGATTAAAGACCTGTTGTTGCTGCCCAACCTAATAAAAATGCTAATGAATGAGAGAGGAACTCTCTGCACCTTTTCCCCATCTCGGTGAGAAAAGGGCCAATGAATTGAACTGCCTAGCCACAAGGTTAGGTGGCATGGGTTCAAGAAACACAAGTGTGAATTCTGCCACAGTGTGCAGTGCAGAAGCACTCTTCCTTTCCCTGCAACAAACTCATCCCCTTATGTTGGGTGCATTTAAGGAGTGTGCGCCTTAATAAATTTGACCCAGGCGTTAAGAGTGCTGCTGCTGGCCTTTACCTTGAAGGTTGCATTGTGCCTGAGTAGGAAAGTGCCACTCTTGGCATGGTTACCCCCTTACACTTGCCCAGTGTTGATGTCAACTTTGATTGAAAGGGTGCTGGGACCCTGCTTGGTTTGGAGGGCAGGAGCCAATAGGATTAGGTTTGTGTCCCCCTCCCCAAAGGGAGTGGTCACAAGGAGGGTGTAGCCACCCTCAGGGACAGTAGCCATTGGCTACTGCCCTCTAACCCCTAAAAGGCCCCTTAATCTAGATTTAAGGGCAGCCCTGAATCCACCTTACCAGATTCTTGGTGACCTGACAAGAAGAAGAACTGCTTAGCTGAACCCCCAGCAGAGAAGAAGGAAGACGACAACTGCTTTGGTCACAGCCCTACCGGCCTGTCTCCTACTTCAAAGAACCTGCAAAAAACCAGCGACGCGTCCAGCGTGACCAGCGACCTCTGCCCAACTCCAGAGGACTGCCCTGCGACCAAAAGGACCAGGGACTCCCTAGGACAGCGGCTCTGTCTAGGAAAAATCTACAACCAAGGACTCCCACCTCACTCTGGATGCATGAGTCCTGACCCCTGTGCACCCGACACCCACGGCCGATGTCCAGGCGGTCCACCCAGCAAGAGAGGGTCCCCAGGTGATTGCGAGCAAGTGCCCACCCTGGGATGACCTCTCCACCCCTCCACGACGACGCCTGCAGAGGGAATTCTGAGGACCCCCTGACCAGGAAGCTCTGGACAAAGATATCCGACGCCTAAAGACACACTACACCCGCAGCCCCAAGGCCTTGAAGAAACCAACACCCAGTGCAGCTACATTCAGCAGGCGGCCCTGTCCGACTGTTGGTGTGCGTGAGACACCCACCTGGACCTCGCCTGCAGCCTCTGAGTGACACCCGGGGTCTCCTTATAGACCAGCAGTGGAAACCAGATGTCCTGTTCGCACCCTGCACCCGGCCGTCCCTGTGTCTCTGAAGGTGTGTGTTTGGTGCCTACTTATGGCCCCTCCAGTGCTCATTCAATCTCCCCTGGTCTGCCCACCGAGCCATGGGTACTTACCTGCAGGCAGGCCTAATTCCGAGTACCCCCAGTCTCCATAGCAGCCTACGTTAAAATTGCTCAACTTTGGCCTCTGCACCCGGCAGGCCCCGTCTTGCTGGTGGTAGGTTTTTGGGGTTAACTTGAACCCCAACCAGTGGATTTCCTAAAACCCAGAGACTGAGACTGTAAGTGTTGTATTTACCTGTAAACCGATCTAACTTTTCTTCCCCCCAGGAACTGTTTCTGAAAAATGCAGTGTCCATTTTTAAAACAGATAATTGACAATATTTCATAAACTGTATTACTTAACTAATTCAAACAATGTAATGTTGATACCTGTGAGAAATATTAAACGTTTAAGGTACTTGCCTGCAACTTGATTCTTGTGGTTCTAAAAATAAACTGAGAAAATCTATTTTTGCTATATAAAAACCATTGGTCTGGACTTAAGTCATTAAGGCCCATATTTATACTTTTTCAGAGTTGCAATTGCGTAATTGTTTTACGCAAAAGCAGCGCAAACTTGCACAATACAATTGTATTTTGTAAGTTTGTGCCATTTTTGTGTCAAAAAGTGGCGCAAATGCGGCGCTAAAAAAGTATAAATATGGGCCTAAGTGTGTGCTTCTATTGTCTGTGTGTGTACAACAAATGCTTCACACTACCCTCTGATAAGCCTTACTGCTCGACCACACTACCACAAAAGAGAGCATTAGTATTATCTACTTTAGCCCCTGCTAAGCATCTCTGGAACCCCTGGACTCAGTGTACACTATATCTCAGTTTTGATATAGCATATACAGAGCCAGCTTCCTACAGCCTTCTCCTTTGATTGGTTAAAACCCCTCTACTGACCTAAAATTGCAAGTGTGTCTCAGTTTGCTGACAGACAATTTCTGACCCATTTGAATAACTCTGCATGCAGCTATGGGCCTTCTTGTCTACTGTGCTATTCCAATCTCCACCTCATTGACTGACGACTGACCAAGAGCAGCTGAGCCAGCTGCCACTTGCAAAACTAACACTTCTGACGTGCTAACCTAGGGAATCCAAACATAAGTCCGCTATTAGTGCAATCCAGACGGATGGCAATGTCTGATAATTTCACTTGCTCAAAACATTTAACATGTGGCTATGTAGGGAATGATGGTTTCATACAGACAATGTCTTCCCTTGTGGATAGCCAAAAGTCCTTATTAGCATGAAAATGATATCTTTGTTTGGCAGCCCCCATAAGTGGGGCCCCAGGAATAAAACTAGTTGACTAGATATTTTCTGACATCCACCCCCTGATCAATGTCCTCGGCCACGCCTTGAGAAGATAGGTTAGAAAAGGGTTTATGATTGAGATCAATATGAATGGCTTGACACAGTGCAAACCAAATGCTTTCTTCTAGGATTTAGTTGCCATTTTAGCCTGCATCACCAACACATCATCTTTGTTTCAACTGGGTAGCTTAAACCTACATGTCTCAAAAAAAGCAAATGATTTAGCTCAGACCTGTCTAGTGTCAAATTAAAGGAGTGAGAGTAATTTTTTTTACAGTGGAAACCTACCTTGCATTAATGACATGCAAGGTAGGCGTTCCCGGGCAAAAAATAACTCAAAGGCATTTGCGCCTTATTTACACTCCTGTGCACAAAAGACGCACGGGAGGGCCTTAAAAAATGACTCTAAACTGGTTTAGCGCCATTTTTTAATGCCTGGGTCAGGGCAGGCATTAAGGGACCTGTGGGCTCATTTCCACAGGTGTCCTTCCCTGCCCCCAGGGACACACCCTGCCACCCTCACCCACCCCTGGAGGATACCTATGGATGGGGGGACCCATCTACGGTAAGTAGAGGTAAGTATTTTTTTATTATTTAGAAGTGGAATAGGGGGGCCTAACGTGGGCCCCCACACACATCCCACTGTGCCCAATTGCCATGCCCAGGGGACAGAAGTCCCCTGGGCATGGCCTTTGGGCAGGGGGGCATGACACCTGTCTTTGCTAAGACAGGAGTCATTTCCATGGGGGTTGTGCATCGAAAAATGATGCTAGTCAGGCTAGGGCCAATATTTTTTACTCTAACCTGATTTGCACCATTCTTTGGCACACAACCCCCAGTCTTCCCATAGCCTCCGATGCCCGTTTACATTCATTTATTTTGACACTAACCAGGCCGCAGTGCCGGCTACCGTCATTTCATAAATAAGGCGCCCGGCTGACACTTTGGAATGGCGGTAGCCCACGTTCAACTTCTTGATGCAAATCTGCGCTAGCGCAGATTTACGCCAAAAAGTATAAATATGGGCCTTAGTTTCTTCATTGCCACTCAATAATGCCCATACTTCTCTTTCCCGTGTTCTCTCCTAACACTCAACCTCCTCCCAAAATATTTACATTTACCTTTAACCCCTTTCAACATTGTCTCTTCCCTGAATTATTCTCTCACCCTAAAATTGTTCACCATTTAGAATTTGCATAGTGTAAACATAGGACTCTCTCCTCTCCGGACAGGGAGCAGAGAGAGCTGAGAATTTTGTTGTGAAATATAGCTGGGGTTTACTCCAGACTCTCTAATCATGATTAGCTCTCAGAGGTACATAAAGCAAACATTGCATTATTGCAAGAGACTTGGGCTACTGAGAACTTCAGTGTTAATTTGTACCTTACCTTGTGTATTGCTGCCACTCCCTACCATGGAGGTAGAGCCAAAGGCAGACATGCTACTTTATGCTCAGTTAAAGTAAATCACTGAAGGCCTGTTATCTGCTGTTATTGCAGATCCCGTATAGTTTTCTTGTGATTTTGGTCAACATGTATAACAACTTATTTGACTCTCGCCTGATCACCTTAATTGAAGAGCTTGAGCGGGGCCTAGCGAAGCTTCAAGACAGCCTTAATAAGGAGACATTGATAGCCTGGGCGGGAGGTTGTGTGGAAATAGGGATCCCTCTATCTGGGTATGGAGGCAATGGATGGGAAGAAGCTCATACAACTTCAACACCCTCTGGAGAGGCTCTCAAATAAATTGCTGGCTACCACATCCTTGGCATTTGCTAAAGAGCATAAGGCACTGGGAGCACCCTTAGCCCCCACATAGAATGGTGCTCGAAAGGTCAATGAAAATGATCTTATTATGGTTTCCCACAATCTTGCTACTTTGCTACTTGACTACAACGTGTCTGTTTCCTGAATTAATGATAACAGCACTCCATCTGCATTGCTGGACCTTCACTTGTTGGAGCCATTGTGGAAGCAGGAGAGTTTGGTTCCCTTTCACTCATGTAACAAGGGAATGAGGGTAAAATGGGAAAGGGTGGATAGGGAGGCTTTACTGCAGAAGCTATTGAAGGAGACTAGGAAAACTCTAAGAGTACTCACCCTGAAGGATGAGCACCCTGTGATTATTTCTAATACTTTTAAGACCTTATGTACATCTAAAAATAAAGGTTTGAGGCAGAATAAAGCTCCTAAAAACGGCCACCTATTGGCAGGCTTAATCATGCCAGTATTTTGGCCCATAGGAGACTGAAATGAGTCCTCTCCTCCAAACCACACTCTTAGGATGATGTGCTGAATGCTAGGAGAAGCTACAAATCTACTATCACATTAGGGTATCCCTAGGCCCAACAATAAACAACAATACCAATGGTCTGTGTCCTTGTCCAGAAAAGATTTATTGTATTATAGTATGTTCATTATCGGGTTCACCCCAGCTCCTAAAAGCCATGGTGGGCTCTACCGACTTGTAGGAGCTCTTACAAAGATCCTACCGGCGTCTAAAGATAAAAATACCTTACTGTTCACAAAGGTGTCCCTTTATTCAGAGTGACAGTAGGTATGGTTAAAAACAAACAACATAAAGGGTTACTCTACGTTGTTATGGTCATATGAACCTTAACTAATATGTCAACATGTTTCTGCCTTGCGAAGGCCATGAATGTCCCTGGCTTTCATCAGGAAGTGTATCTCAGTTTTGGCCTTGGTTAGTTAAAAAGGCTTCTACAGAGAATTGTGGGTCATGCATAATACACTAAAAATGCACGCAAGGCGTTGTACCTTCACTCGCCTGTAAATAAAATGAAGCACAGTTGTGGTCCTAAAATAAAGACAAAGAGCGATAACAAACAAACAAAAATGTACACTAAGTCATATACTCACCCACTTCCGCAAATGTCATAAAGGTACTTCTCATTGTAATTAGTAACAGTCTGGAAAAAAACAAAGCTTTCTTTGAACAGCAAAAACACACATGGGGCAGTTGATCTGCGTCCAGCAATGGCTATACACATCAGATGTAAGACGTGTATATGATGGCACACATCACCTAAGTGAATCACACAAATGACATATATAGATAACGGACACCACCAATATATATACACATTCAAGATTGGTGAAAGGGGCTGCAATCTCCTACAAACTCACCCATCTTGGGTAACCACTTGGCTTCTCTAGGGGAGTAGGGGAGTGTGCCTCTGTAGTCACACACTAAGACTAAAGGTCATTAATCAAGTTAAAATAAGTATGCAAGTGTCGCCATAATACGATGCAGTGATACGACTATCTCCATGCCAAGGTCGTTGTACACCATTGTTGGCAGGGGACTCACTAATTAAGTTGTCACGGGGACAACGCGGCATATTGCACCTAACTGATCCTCTCTTCCCAGGCTTGTGCCTCTATGGACAAGGTTATACCAGTTCAGGCTTGGATGGATCACTATAATAGCATTTTTAATCCTGTCAACTGAGTCCATTTTAGAGCAGGATGAGGTAGCCTTTGGCAATCGGGAGTCGTTGTCGAATCTCAGTGAATCTATCTTGGTAAAGGACGTAGTATTCGCCCTCAACCAGACCACAGCAGTGAAAGCTGCAGGCCCAGATGGAGTCACCTTAGACCTTTTCAATGACAACACCGCACTTTGGGCTCCAATTTTAGCCAATGTTTTTAAAGCCTCTATTAAAGGGGCGCCCATTTTGTCTTGGAAAGAAGCAGTGTTTATCCCTATTTTCAAGAAAGGGGACAGAGACTTACCTTACAGCTATCAACAAGTTTCCCTTTTGGATAGCTCTTTTAAAACTTTGGAATTAGTGCCACTAGGCTTGAGGTTGGCTGGCTTTAACATGGTCAATATTACCAAGTTGTATGGCATTATGGCTGCGATGGGCTGCTATGGGCATAGGTCTGGCTATAATTCTGTTTATTTCAGAGGATGGATTAGGATTGTCTGATTAGGGTGAGGTACGGCACTGAGGGTGACCTTTCCCCTTCTATTAAATCGTCACAGGGGGTTAGGCAGGGGTGCATGATGGCCCCCTTACTATTTTTATATCAGTGTTTTAGAGTTTCACTTGAGTAAAGCAGGGAAGGATATGCTTATGGTGAAATCTAGTGCCCTCCCTGTTTTTCTATATGCCGATGATGTGGTTCTAATTTCCAGAACCGCAAATGGATTACAAGAGCTCTAAGCTACCTTTTGCAATTTTATGGAGGACTCGACCTTCAAAACAATCAAAGTAAGTCTTTTGTTATGTGCATCGGCCCCAAAAAAACTAAAACCAATTCATTTTTCTTGGGAGGGGCTGAAATCTGTAGGATGAAAACTTGTAATTATTTTGCTATCCCTATAAACCAAAATGTGAGGTGGCACACTCTTTTCAACAGTAGAGCAACACAATGCCGAAGAGTTGTACAGACGTTTTTCTCTTTTGTGCACCCACGATGGCACAAGCCAGCGTGTGAAATGATCAGTTGATACAGAATTAAGGGGCATATTTATACTCTGTTTGCGCCGGATTTGCGTGGTTATTTTTTTACGCAAATCCGACGCAAAGCTAACTCCATATTTATACTTTGGCGTTAGACCCGTCTAGCGCCAAAGATCTTGGAGTTTGCGTCATTTTTTAGCGTGGACACCTACCTTGCGTTAATGACATGCAAGGTAGGCGTTCCCTTCTAAAAAATGACTCTAAGGCATGTGCGCCTTATTTAAACTCCCGTGCAAAAATGACGCACGGGAGTGGGCGGGCCTTAAAAAATGACGTCCAGCCGCTTTTGCGTCATTTTTTAACGCCTGGTCAGGGCAGGCGTTAAGGGACCTGTGGGCTCGGAAGGAGCCCAGAGGTGCCCTCCATTGCCCTCAGGGACACCCCCTGCCACCCTTGCCCACCCCACGAGGACGCACAAGGATGGAGGGACCCATCCCAAGGAACTTAAGGTAAGTTCGGGTAAGTATTATTATTATTATTTTTTTTTGTGGCATAGGGGGGCCTGATTTGTGCCCCCCTACATGCCACTATGCCCAATGGCCATGCCCAGGGGACATAAGTCCCCTGGGCATGGCCATTGGGCAAGGGGGCATGACTCCTGTCTGTGCTAAGACAGGAGTCATTTCAATGGGGGTTGGGAGTAAAAAAAAAATGGCGCAAATCGGGTTGAGGCCAAAATTTTGCCTCAGACCTGACTTGCCCCATTTTTTGACGCACCAAGCTCCATTTTCCCATACGCCGGCGCTGCCTGGTGTGAGTCATTTTTTTTGACGCACACCAGTCAGCTGCGCCGGCTAACGTCATTCAATAAATAAGGCGCCCGCATGGCGCTTTGGAATGGCGTTAGCCGGCGTTAAAACTTTTGACGCACAACTGCGTTGGCGCAGTTGTGCGTCAAAAAGTATAAATATGGCCCTAAGTGTATCGCTATGGCAACCTACAGCGCCGGAGTTTGGGGGTATAAGGGTGCAGGTCCTCTGCAGAGGGTGGAGAACAAGTTTTTACACCAGCTTTTGGCAGTTCCTCAATCTGCTCCATTATTTATGTGTCACTCTCAGGTTGGTCTGCCACCTATAGAGGACAGGATCAAGTTGGACCCCCTTTACTCTGTACTAGGATTTTGGGTAAAATAGGCCCCACCGTTTAAAGGTATACTGGAAGACTGTCTCTCCCAGAATTACACCCAGGTGTTTGTTTGTGTTAATTATATAAAGGAGGGCTTTAGGGATCTAGGTTTCCCTGAGCTATTTTTCACTCCGTCAAATATTAAGCAGGATGTAATGGCCCAGGTGAAAGGGGCATTTAGAGAAAGGCGGTGTAAAGTTCTTCAGGAAATTTTGATAAACTGCGTAATAACAACAATTACAATCCGATTAACACATTGCTGGGATGAGAATTTTATTTTACATCAATTTTTAATACAAATTATAGACTTTATATGACTAGGTTTTGTTTTAACATCTTTCACTGGTGGCCCTTCCTACGGATGCTGACTACAAAAGTATCATGCCAATTTGCCCTGTCATAATTGCTTTAAACAAGGCACCGTGCACTTTATTAGGGTCGAGCACACATGTGCTCTGCCCCTGTTTTAATCTCTCTTTGGGCTTTTAACCACACCCATGTCACGCCTGTCACTTTCATTGGTTCGTGGGCTTGCCTCTTAAAATCCGCTTGATTTCATTAGTGAAAGGCATGCATACGTCATGCCTTTTCCGGTGTTTAGCCCTCCTCGAGTGCACCGGACAACTACTGAAAACATACCAGGATCCATGTTTTTAGCCTGGCTTCTGCACTACTTTATCTTTTTATTTTCCACGCAGCGCAATCACGCCTGGTTTTACATAGCGCCGCCACGCTCGGTTTTTTGAATTTCAACGTGATCATGCTCGGTTTTACACAGCGCGATCGCGCTTGTTTTTTTTCTCCCAAGTTATGTGACAGGAAAAGTCCGGTTAGGAGTTTACAACGCTAATAGCTCTAACTCGAGCAAATGCAAGACCCGTTGCATTGCAAATGCTTGTTCTCTTTTGCCACTTTTACTTCCTTCACTGAAGCGATTTTTGACCCCAATTATGCACATATCTAAGATACGGTCTCACAGTGAGGCTTTATCTTTTTGGGGTCTTTGGTTGGCAGTCAGGTTACCCCCTGTCCAAGCAAGGACCCTCAGTCTAGTCAGAGTAAAGGGGAATCACCCTCAGCTATCCCCCACTCACCACCTTGGTAGCTTGTCACGAGCAGGCAGGCTTAACTTCAGAGCTCTAGGTGTAAAGTATTTGTACCAACACACACAGTAATTTAATGAAAACACTACAAAATGACACAATACAGGTTTAGGAAAATAGAAAATATTTATCTAAACAAAACAAGACCCAAACGACAAAAATCCAACATACACAAGTTAAGTTATTAATTTTAAAAGCAAAAGAGTCTTAAATCCTTGAGAAAACAGTAAGAACACTGTTAGCTTTGAAAAGGACCTGGGTAGCGTCACAATAACACGCACGGGCGAGTGTGCATCAAAAAAGGTTAGCGATGGGCTGATTTCTCACCTATAAGCGAGACCATGTGTCATTTCTCCTTCTCCGGTTGAGCCGGCGTGCGTCATTTTTTCCTCTCCGCAGGAGAGCGATGCATCGATCCAGGCAGCACTTGGGTCCGGGCAGTTGTTGCATCGTTTTTCCGCGCCCAGCAAGGTTTGCATCAAAAATCCTGCCGCACGGTATCAGCAAAACCACGCAATGTGGGTTGCGACATTATCAGCCTCCGTCAGCAGGTGTTGCGCGTTGTTCTTCCAGCTATGTGCGTTGATTTTCCAGCCATGATGCCGGTGAAGCATTGATTTCTGCCACGAAGCCAGCGGCGCGTCGTTTTTCAGCCACGTCTCGGAAGGTGTGTCAATATTTTCCCAGCATGGTGGTCTGTGCGTGGATTTTCAATCTTCGTCTGCCAGCTTCACCTTCCAAGGCCCCAGGAACTGGATAGGACACCACTTGGCAGGGCAGGATTCTCAGCAGAGAGTCCAGGTGCTGGCAGGAGAAGTTTTTGATGGCCCTGAGGCTTCAACAACAGGAAGCAAGCTCAGGACAAGCCCTTGGAGATTTCTTCACAAGCAGGTTTTGGGTGCCACTCTTATACTCATTTTGGCATTTGAAGTAGGCTTACTTCAAAGGAAAGACTCTCTTGTTTGTGAAATCCTGCCTTGCCCATGCCAGGCCCCAGACACACTAGGGGGGTTGGAGACTGCATTGTGTGAGGGCAGGCACAGCCCTTTCAGGTGTATGTGATCACTCCTCCCCTCCCTCATATCACAGATAGCTCATCGGGATATGCAGGCTACACCCTAGCTCCCTTTGTGTCACTGACTAGAGAGAGGTGCAAACAGCCCAACTGTCAAACTGACGAAGACAGGGAATCCACAAACAGGCAGAGCCACAGAATGGTTTAAGCAAGAAAGTGCCCACTTTCTAAAAGTGGCATTTTTAAACACACAATCTCAAAACCAATTTTACTAGAAGATGTATTTTTAAATTGTGAGATCAGAGACCCCAAACTCCACATGTCTATCTGCTCCCAAAGGGAATCTACGCTTTAATCATATTTAAAGGTAGCCCCCATGTTAACCTATGAGAGGGATAGGCCTTGCAACCGTGAAAAACGAATTTAGCAGTATTTCACTGTTAGGACATATAAAACACATTAGTAAATGCCCTACCTTAAACATAAACTGCACCCTGCCCAGGGGGCTACCTAGGGCCTACCTCAGGGGTGTCCTACATGTAAGAAAAGGTAAGGTTTAGGCCTGGCAAGTGGGTACACTTGCCAATTCGAATTGGCAGTTTAAAACTGCACAAACAGACACTGCAGTGGCAGGTCTGAGACATGATTACAGGGCTACTAATGTGGGTGGCACAACCAGTGCTGCAGGCCCACAAGTAGCATTTGATTTACAGGCACTGGGCACCTCCAGTGCACTGTACAAGGGACTTACCAGTTAACTCAAATATGGCAAACATGGAGAGCCAATTACATACACAGGGCCATATTTATACTTTTTGACGCAAAACTGCGCTAACGCAGTTTTGCGTCAAAAAAAATTGCGCCGGCTAACGCCATTCTGAAGCACCATGCGGGCGCCGTATTTATTCAATGACGTTAGCCGGCGTTAGCCGCCGGCGCTGCCTGGTGTGTGTGAAAAAAAACGACGTACACCAGGCAGCGCCGGCGTAGGGGTATATGGAGCTTGGGCGCCAAAAAATGGGGCAAGTCAGGCTGAGTCAAATTTTTCGCCTCAACCCGATTTGCGCCATTTATTTCGACTCCCAACCCCCATTGAAATGACTCCTGTCTTAGCAAAGACAGGAGTCATGCCCCCTTGCCCAATGACCATGCCCAGGGGACTTCTGTCCCCTGGGCATGGTCATTGGGCATAGTGGCATGTAGGGGGGCACAAATCAGGCCCCCCTATGCCACAAAAAAAAAACAAAAAAAAACCACTTACCTTCACTTACCTTAATGTCCCTGGGATGGGTCCCTCCAGCCTTGGGTGTCCTCCTGGGGTGGGCAAGGGTGGCAGGGGGTGTCCCTGGGGGCATGGGAGGGCACCTCTGGGCTCCTTCCAAGCCCACAGGTCCCTTAACGCCTGCCCTGACCAGGCGCTAAAAAACGGCGCAAAAGCGGCCAGACGTCATTTTTTTTGACCCGCCCACTCCCGGGCGTGAATTTTGCCCGGGAGTGTAAATACGGCGCACATGCCTCGGAGTAAATTTTTTAGACGGGAACGCCTACCTTGCATATAATTAACGCAAAGTAGGTGTCCACGCTAAAAAATGACGCAAACTCCATGGACTTTGGCGCTAGACGCGTCTAACGCCAAAGTATAAATATGGAGTTAGTTTTGCCTCGGAATTGCGTCAAAAAAAACGACGCAATTCCGGCGCAAACAGAGTATAAATATGCCCCACATTTTATACAGGGGCACTTGCACTTTAGCACTGGATAGCAGTGGTAAACTGCCCAGAGTAACAAAAACAGCAAAAACAGAGTCCAGCACACATCAACAACCTGGGAAACAGAGGCAAAAAGTTAGGGGAAACCACACCAATGATGAAAAGTCTAACAGTCCTTATAATGTATTTTGTTGGGTGTATTGGGCTGCTTTGTAGGGGGCACTGATTTTAGCAGTGTTTGTTTTCTAACCTTCACTAGATATTAATTTTATTGTTATATTTTTTAGATGTTAATTTCATCGATATATGTTATAACTTGTGCTTTTATGGCTCTCCGCCAGCTGAATAAAGTATATTTGACTGCCTGATTGACTCCCTCCTTTTTATCTTGTTTTCTTACTGCCTGCAATAACTTTGCTTCACATTTCAAAACTACAAAGGAATTATATTTTCATTCTTTTATTGCTCAGAAACCTTATGACCCATATTGTTTATTTGGCACATTCGATTGTTTCTTCTCCCCTCATTCCCTTGGCTCATCATTTTACTTTTCTCAAAATGCGATCAAGTGCCATCTTAATTTACATCTAAAATGTCCATAGTCTCTGCTATTTTTTCATTTCCTTCTGACACCATCTTCTTCATCCACCAATGAACTTTCTCCTTTCTCCTTATCCCATTTCTGTGAAGTGCCAATCTAACACAGAAATATGTGTTCATTCTTATTTATCTGGGCAAAACCCAAGGCGTTGCTAATCCCCACTTCCCAGCCTTTTTGTGAAGTCTGTTTACCTTTTGCTTATGCCTTACCAGGTTTCTCTCTTCAAATGTAACCCTTGCTTCAGGATTCTTAAAATCTGCTACTGCCTTACCTTTACTTAAAAAGCCTTCTCTAGGCCCTAAGGATCTCTCACATTTCCAGACTATTTATTTCTCCCGTTACTGGTTAAGAATTTGAAACACATTGTTGTTTCTCAACTATGCTCTTTCCTTCAGGTAAATTATATTTTCCCTGCTTCAGACAGTTTTTCCCCCTGCACTCTATAACAAATAATCTTCCTGTGTTTATTCTTTTTGATGTCTCTGCTACTCTCATCACGGTGGACCACTCTGTTTACGTGCACTCTTTACCTAAACGTGAGATTTCTGCTACTACTCCTAACTCCCACCTCAGATCCCTGCACTGGCTTCCCATCAACAAAAGGATCATCTTCAAGATCCTAATCCACGCTCACAAGGCTCTCCACGACACCGGACCGGCCTACCTCAACAAACGAATCCGAACAAATCAACTTCCACAACCCAACTCGACAGCTCCGCTCCGCCGACCTCGCCCTCGCAGCAGTCCCCCGCATCCAACGCACCACCTCTGGCGGCAGATCCTTCTTCCACCTCGCCGCCAAGACCTAGAACTCCCTCCCCACCAACATACGCATGACCCAGTATCTCTTAACTTTCAGAAAGCACCTCAAAACTTGGCTTTTTGAGCAGTAACCCCCCCCCCTCCGCCCCTAGCACCTTGAGACCCTACCAGGTGAGTAGCACGCTTAATAAATTTAATTGATTAATTGATTGATTGAACTGATTTTATTCGCATCTCTAGATTTGCTCCTTTTAGCTTCCTCTAAAGGAGTTGTCTCCTCTCCTAATCCTGTTCTTCATGGTGTTTGACAAAGGTTTAGTTAATGGGTCATTACTCTTCTCACTGCATACTATTTTGCTTTCTTTGATCATTTCTTCCTTTAACTCTTATTTTTACACTGATGGTTCTCAGATCTATTTTTCTTTCCTACTGTCTCTAACCCTTTCTTATACTGCATCACTGCCTGCTTAACTGCTGTTGAAAACTGTTCGGCACACATCTAAAAATCGAATGGAAAGAAAAGTGAAATTCTTTTTTACCTGCTTTTGAGGTTATGACTACTCCTCCTCTTCTTGATTTCTCCTTTCCTGTTATTCCCTTTTCTTTCCCAGCTAGAAACCTAGGTGTTTTCTTTGACTCTTTCTTGAACTTTTCAGAACAACGTTCTTCTCCTTTTGAGTCCTGTTTCTCTTCTGTCAAACTTTGGCTTCAAGTGTTGATTTTTTTCTCAAATCAAATACTTCTCATCTTTATATATTAGCCTTCCAGTATACTTGCTCACTATGCTTGAACCTATTGAAAACTCCTGTCTCCATCTCTTTTATTCGTCTTGGAATGATCTTCTGCTTTCTATCCAATCGGCTCCTACTCTTTTTGTCTTTACGAACACATTTTGGCTACAGTTAATGAAGCGTAACCTTGCTGTGCCTTCTCGCAGCAGTTTCTTGTACATCTGGCCCAGAGTTCCAAAGCCTGGGATCTCTGTAGGAGAAAGCCATTTAAGTTTTTTAACTCTTTATTTTTGGGATTGACAAGATTTAGTGGCTTCTGTTTCAATAATAAATGCATTAAATAAATAAATAAATAACATTTTTAGCATGCAGGCGGGCAGAACAATCTTCCACACCACTTCTGAGGAGTATAGACGTGTAGGAACGTGAGGCCTTACTTATACAGAAAAATTATGGCTCAGCAAAATCACCTGTTTATAGTTGTGCACTATTTGTGCACACTGATGTTCCAAAGGTCAAATAGTCAGGTGATGTGAAGTACGAAGAAATGCAGAGTTTCCTATATTAAAAAGACATGATTTGGGATAAGTGGGTCAGAGGTGGTTCCTCTGCTATGGTGTAGGAGCGTCACCCCCGCCAGCTGCAGCTGCAAAACTTTCACAGTAAAACATAATAAACTCTGTTTATTGTTTTTTTTTTTTACTATGAAAGGGGTGGGGCCATGGGCATGACAGGGACAGAGGGGGTAATCTTAATAATGAGATTAATACAAAAAAGGTCTCAATCTACTAAATTGCAGCTGTAAATTTCTTATCAGCAAACCATATGCAAATCTATTAGCGAGGGAAAATAAATAGATGAGCTACAATGCAAATTATTATAAAGGATCTGATCATTACCTGGGTGACAGAAAGGAGCTACATTTAGACCTTGTTTTAAGACTGTTACATCATATGCACAAAGATTCTCTGCACCTTGTTAGCATAACCAGGTGACCTTTCCCGACATTTTAACATTTTGGCACAGTACCAGGAAAAGTGCACTGTGCATGTGTGCGAGCAGTTAATCTCATCATTGCCTATTAATGGGGTAATAACCAATAACATTAACTGTAACTGAATCATGCAAACCATTCGCTAGATATGTGCAAATGAGTAAAATGTGCATAATGCTCTCAGGAGCAGCAGCCATCCAAGTGCTGATTATTGAGGAAAGAGTGAGATAATACTAATAAATTTAACCGTAATCCTCAGAGGAGCCGCAGGCTCCCGACAGATTAAAATGATTGTAGTAAAAGAAAATGGCCCTTTCCCATATGGCTAAACTTCTCCCGGTGTCAGGGTGAAATAATGAAATAATCCGTTATGAACCTTTGAGTATGTTTGATGAGTTGACAGTCAGTAATTCGAGAACGAACAAGAGCTTTAAATTCTTTCGCAAATGTGCCACACCATGTTAAGGATATTACATTAGATTGAACAGTACTGCACTCTATGACACTATACTCTACTCTGCACCACTCTATGCCACTGCACTCTATGCCACTCGACTCTGCTCTGCACCCTATGCCACTGCACACAATGCCACTCGACTCTACTCTGCGCCACTCTCCTCTGCTTCACTCAATTTATGCCACTCTACTCTGGCACCACTCTATGCCACTCTACTCTATGCCACTGCACTCTATGCCACTCCACTCTGTGCCACTCTACTCTGCCCTAATCTACTCTGCGCCACTCCACTGTGCACCACCCTACTCTGGGCCACTCCACTCTGCACCACTGCACAGTACTATGCACCACTCTAATCTATGCCACTGCATTCTACGATGCTGCATTGTACACCACTGAATTCAATGCCACTGCACTTAGTGCCACTGCAGTCTACGCCACTATGCTACTGTGGATAAGTAGACCTACAGTTTTTCTGCATCCTTGGCAAGTGCACTGTGTGGTCTGTGAGTGATGTGTGAATAACTCTAAGCTGAGAAGGTACAACTTTGAGCAGCCTGAGAGGTGAATGCTACTGGAGTAGGTGTTTGAATTTCTTCTAGAATGAACATTGTTGTTGTCTACCCTCCTCATTGGTGGGCAGTGGCGGCTGCCACCAATCTAAAGTGATGGGATGGGGGAGTTAGGGGAGTAATAGTAATAATAATAAAATCTTAGCTGCCAGTTCCGCTGCTGGCTGCCTCAATGCTCCTCTCCTCAAGGCAATCACTGGGGCATAAAGCACAGGCTCCCAATCCAGACACAGCTTTCATGGTATACCAAGCATGAGAGAAGCACCAGGGTTGGCCTGAGTGGGTGGTCTGACACTCGCTCAGGCTCAGGGAGCCTGTGCCATTTCTTCACCAGGCTGTGTAACACAGCTGTGTTGGAGTAATGTAAGTGCACATGTTGGTTTGGCCGAACTAAGATGGCCAGCTAAACTGACATGTGCACTTACAGTGCCCACCACTCCTCCTCCTTTCCATGGCCTGGCCTGGCCTGGTCCCGCCCTAGCTCGTATGGCTAAGTCAGACAATGATAAATAAAATGATAATAAAATTGTTTAATGTTAATTTTATTTTTTACTGACTGACTCTTAGCCGGGATGGCGATGCTCTTCTGCTACTATGAAGGAGCCACCCCTGCTGATGGGTGTATCTGGGGATTTGCCTTACCCTCCATGGGCCACTTTATAATTTTTTCCTAGACATGCATTTTTTGCTTCTATAGCTAAACGCACAGGGTTATATAATCACATGTGTGGGAAAAGTGATGTGCATGCATGTATACAATTCAGTAGTTGATTGTGAATTTGAAAATGTTGCACAAAGCACATCTAGTAGGTGTAAGCCATGTGTAGCATTACCATAGAATTTTGGGCTTGTTGGCTCAAGCCCATGGTGTTCACATTAAGGCCACAATAGAAATAACCTGTTTATTTGCTTGGTTTAAGCGTAGCTTTTAGTGGCTATACAAAAGAGTTCCACTGAAGATCTAATTGGACTATCATTGTTAATGTTAAGCCAGTTAAGATATGTGGTGTTTACTACCCAAGCAAAGCCTCGTCCTAATTAACAATTATCTACTCAGCAGGACAATAAGAATTCTGATTCAAGTCATTGCTTGGCAATATGTCAAGCTTACCCTCCCTTGGAGCTTCCAAAATAAAAAAGTAGGTTCAGTCATTTAAGAAACGTAGGGCTAAAAGGTTATTCGTAATTGTTTCCAGTATGTAGATGTCTCATTTAAAAAAAAAACCTCAGATGTTGATTTAAACAAGTATTCCTGGAAGACAAATCTATTTTGCTTGGAACACTGTGGGAACACCAGAAAGAAAAATAAAGGAACAGTGACTTAATTTGCCTTAATTCGTCTGTTTCAAAAAACGTGATTCCCACAACGTTGGGATTATCACCCTACTCCCCATCTGGCCAAATGGACCGACAGCCCCCCAACCAATAAATAGTGCCTTTGTAGGCAATGCGTTGTGTGTGCAGTTCAGAAAAGTGTTGGGTGAGTGTTTTTAGTGCGCATTCTGACGCAGCTCGAGGTTCAGAATATCAGCAAATACATCTCAAGAGAGCCTTCATGGTGGCTTCACTGAAGCTTCAATGGAACACAAATAAACTTCTCCTTTGAGGAGCAACAGACACCTCCAGATATTCTCTGTTGATGAGGGAGATCTGGGGGTTCATGGCCTATTTGTGGGTCTAGGGAGTATGACAACGTTGCCATAAGCTAGATGGTCCTTATGTGGCCCCGAGGAGTCCAACACAGAAGCAGGATTGCTGCTGCAAAAATGGCGCAACCATTGCGCTTCT
This sequence comes from Pleurodeles waltl, assembly GCF_031143425.1. Classification (NCBI taxonomy): domain Eukaryota; kingdom Metazoa; phylum Chordata; class Amphibia; order Caudata; family Salamandridae; genus Pleurodeles; species Pleurodeles waltl. Next base: position 873,220,770 of record NC_090447.1, read on the forward strand.
GTGTGTGCCTTCTATCAGCCAGGTCCTGGGTCCACTAAATTCTGGAGGAGGACGGCGTGTAGGTTCACATTACCTCCATCTCAGTATGGAGTGTCTCATCTGAAACACCTCCTTCTATATCCATTCAGGCTAGTTGTTTTTATGTCTGTCTTGACAGTGAAGCTGTCTCCAGGACATATTGTCAAAAATGTTTAAAAATCTGGCTCCACTAGAGAAATATTGCCCTCCCGCATTATGCTATTTGTTGTTTTGCCTCCTATGTTGTGTTTGCACTGCAATGCACGAGGTGCTATCTTACCTTTCAAAAGTACTCAGAAATATACAAAATTAAATTATTTCTTGCCTAAGTGCGTTGTATTGAATCATTATTTTGTCTTTTCAACTCATTAGGCTGTTTTTAATCTTTTAGTTGAAACTCAAATGCAAGGCAGAACTATTGGGGTTGCCAGTGCTTATTTCTATAGGTTTCAGTCATGTGCTGACACTTTTTTAGAGCACTGAGGGGCACATTTTCAAGAAAATGGTGCATCAGTGCTGATGCTCAAGTTTTCTTGCGTCGCCCCTGCCCTACCTAACGACACCATGGGTGCGCCGTATTTATAATATGGTGCACCATGGTTCATGTAAGGCCAATAGGTCAACATTTTTTAACACTATTGTTTCGCTTTGCTGCACTAGCGTAAAAAATGTTGACGATGTGCAACAAATTGCAAGGAGGCCAATTGAATAAAATAGGTGCATCACTTTAATGCCTGCTTTGAGCAGGCGTTAAAAATCACACAAAAAATCTTGTAGATTTCACTGTGCCATTTTTGCAGGCCTCCTAACCTCGGAATGCCCCCCTTGCATACATTGGGGCATATTTAGAAGGCCCTAGCGCCACCATGCGCCACATTAATGTCATTATTTGTTACGTTAATGTGGCCCAAAGAGGACGAAATCCCCACGCAGTATTTAGCATATTTACACTCTGTAACCCTTTGCGCTACATTATGCCTGCGCCAGCCATAATGTATGCAAAGGGGGCATACCCCCATTAGGGGAGCTGGAAAAAATGGCTTAAGAAAATCTATGAGATTTCCTTGCACCATTTTTTATGGCACCTTTAACGCCTGCACAAGAGCAGGCATTAAAAGGGGACTTCCATTCTTTAGAATGGAGCTCTACGTACTCTGCAAGAGTAGCACCAATATTTTGGCGCTACTCCTGCAAATTACATCAATAGCGTCATGAGAAATGATGCTATTGCCCCCTACCCTGCCCTATGGTGCGCATATTTTAAATACGGCGCACACAAGGTGGCGCAAGGGGGGTGCTAAGGGGCGACGAGAAAGTGGCACTGCACTAGGTGCAGCGCCACTTTCCATAAATCTGCATCATTATGCCTGACACAGGCATAATGTGGTGCAAGGGGTTGCAAAGTGGTGCAATGCATGCATTGTGTCACTTTGTAAATATGGCGCTGTGAAAATTGCCTCCTTGAGCCACATTAGTGTAATGAGGGTCTGCAGTTGATCAGGACATTTAAAAGTAGGAGCTTTGTTTCTATGCGTTCTTGACTTGCAGTGCTGCTCAAAATAGGATCCTGTCCTCTTCTGCTCACTCCTCATTGACTTTACTTCTTGGACTTAGTGACTGTGTTTCCGCTGTCACCTGATTATTGACTCAAACTAAAACAAATGTTTCTAGAGAGTCAATAAATAACTAAAAGATGGCAGTGCTGAGCTTTCTTGAGCCCAGATCTTATGTGAGGCCTTGATGCTAAATAACTGAAAGGAGGCTCACCTAGACAGCTTGATGCCCAGGGGTTAGAATATGTGTTGAGAACATGGATACTACACTCAGAGTAAACACATGCATGCAAGCCATATAGCCTGCATTCCAAATATTGAGGAAGTCAAGGATTCCTTAGTTATCACTTCAAGCAAAAACAGGGCATGATCAATGGTTGCCTTCCAAGTGGGCAGGAGGGTAGAAGACAGACAATCTCACTGTACACCTGTTAACGCGAATGATGGTTGTATGGGTTCAGCAGGACAGCATAGTAACAAGGTATCTGTAACAGACCCAACCTGTCTGCCAACAGCCAGGCAGAGCTGCACATGTTTGTGGAGCACAACCACATGGGCACACGTTATGGACATTTCGGAGAAGCATGTCCTGATGGAAAACATCATCTGCTACTTTTTGTTTTGTTGTCTTAATTGTGATGAAAGTGGTCACAAATATAGGATCATTCTTTTTCATAAAGAGTGCCCAAGGAGGGTCAGATGTTTTGGGAGCAGGACGGAGTTTTTATTAACACACAGTTTGTAGTGCTTTCACAAAGT